>NC_135783.1:273297850-273610056 GCF_051106095.1 Pogona vitticeps | reverse complement strand
CAGAGAGTATAGGTGTGGAAATCGGCCAACGGAGGCAAAGGCTTCAACAAACAGAGTCCAAGAACTGGCAGTGCACAGGTGACTCCCCTAAGGGCCTCACATCAGAGCTTCCTGCAAGATACCTTCATTACCAGCTATAATTCTGAATTTCTCAGAGCTCCGTCTCAACACCGCCAAACGCAAACTCCACCCAACCGGAAGTCTCACGGATGGATTACATTAGTACCTCCTCTGGTAGTCTCAGCAACATCAGGAGAGATGTCACACTAGTGTTTGAACATTCCTATAGCTGAAGTCAATGTACCATCTAATTTTCAGCCCTGCTGTTTGGGGCTTTGTCTCTCTCTAGCATGGCTTCGCCCCAGCGTGTGCATGCAACTTCTCCCCCTGCGCACTGGGTTCTGTCGCAACCGGAACCTAATGTGATCGCTGCACAGAGGGAAATGGAGTCATGCGCGCTTGTGTACGTGCTCAGATTAGTGGGAACTTTGGTTCAAGTATTTTGCATGATACAGAAGTCTGGAAAGTAGAGAGGGAGTTTTAAAAGAGTGGAGGAAGACTGAGAGTTTTGGATTTGGGCAGGAGAGTAGTGGTTGAGAGTAGATAGAGGAGAATGTTTGTTTAAGAGTTAATATTGCTTGTTCTGTCAACATCTGTAGCAAGAAACAATTTCTGTTTGGTTCTTTTAAAAATGACATATGGCCTTGCTCTCATTCATTAATAATAGATAATGTTGATGTAATCAACTGGTGGCAGCTGAAATGAGCTCTTAGTTTGGTGAAACAAACAGGGGGCACGTGGAATCGTGACATTGACACTGACCATTGATGGCAGCATCAACAAAGTTATCTTTGGAGCTTATCAGAATTTCCATTTGTTTGAGAAAATGGAATACATAACAATTAATATAGCAATTCACAACCCAACTATGGTGTTTACCCCATGGCCCCTGCTTGTTTCACCAAACAATGAACTCACGTGAGTATACCAACACGTTCTTTACCACGCTGCCACCAGTTGATCTCTTTACCAGCTATGTTTCCTATGAAAAACTAAGGTCCATTCAGTACTTAACTTTGAAATAAAACAGGTTTATTGATTACAAGTTGTTTCAGGAATAATTCTTAAGCACATTCTTAAAGTTACATAAAGCGTTCAGTATTTTTCTTCTATCTTAACTAATACTGATGACCCTCTTACTATTCACTCTTTAAACTTTCTGCCTCAAAACCCAAACCTTCTCTTCAAACCTCTCTCTTCTCTATCTCTTCATTATCTGCTTACACTCTGCTACAGCCCCTCTTCTATTTAGCTGGCTCCACCTCCCAACAACTCCCATTGGTGCAGGCTAATACCATTACATATATGGGAAGGCAGGGTGTCCGCTACACCAACCACCTCTAACAAACCATTTTCTTCAGTGTTTGAAATATATGTGCTACCTTTCAGCTCCAATCTTTCAAGGCAGTTTAGAAAAGATAATTAAACAATAAATTTATTAAATAAATTACATTTCTTCTATTCATAGAATCATAGAATAGTGATGTTGGAAGGGGCCTATGAGGCCAGCAATTCCAAACCTTTGCTCGATGCAGGAATACAAATCAAGGGATATCTGCCAGATGATTGTCTTAAGTTTCTCTTGAATGTCTCCATGGTTGGAGCGCTCACCAGCTCTTGAGGTAATTGGTTCCACTGTCTTACTGCTCTTAACAATTAGGAAGTACTTCTTAATATTCAAATGAAATCTAGCTTCCTGTAACTTGAGCCCAAGTTGTGTGTCCTGCACTCTGGGATGATCAAGAATAGATCCTGCCCCTTCCTGTGTATGACAGCCTTTCAAGCATTTAGAAAGTGTTATCATATCCCCCTCTGTCTTCTTTTCTCAATGCTGAACATTCCCAATATTAGATTCCTGTATTTCTGTAGGTTGTTTTTCTGTCTTAACTTTTTTTTCTGAGTTTTATTACTGCCACATGTATCATCTGAAACAGATGGAGATAGTCAAGCTGTCTTTGAATTCAATTCTTTAAAAAACCTCTGGTTTATGAATGTGGGATATTGTGCTTCTGTACCCACGATTCAAAAAGCCAGGAAATGGCCCAATATTGCTGCATTGCTAGCTGGAAAAAGGATGTCAACATTTACATAGCAAAGGACAGCCTGAATGTTGACAATCCCAATGGAAGCAGTCAGGATGGTCTACAAGATACTCTCTTCTGCTGACTGCTATTCACACTTGTCAAAAACAGCCCTGACAATTGCTTTCTGTTTGGGTGAGAAGTGTTTAACTAATGAAAAAGAAGTCAACTTCTGGGATTTTCCCTTCTGTGGTGTCACACAAGGTAGTGGTGCTAGGGGATTGTTGTTCAACACCTTGACCTCTGGAGTGTCTCAGGGTTCCTGATTGGCCAGAATAGTTCCCTTGGAATTCTCAGAAGTTATATTAAAAAGTGATTTCAGTAGATTTCTGGCTTTATAAGGACTAATTAAAAACTCTGTATTAGAACCATGAATGGCCCAATTCTTGTGGATGGAAAAAGAATTTAAAATTGAGTTTTTTTCCCCAGGTATGCAAATTTTGTCTTATCTACATTTTAATCTCTTCAATTAGCTGTAGATTTATAGTTGCTTGTGTCTTTACATGGGTTAATCAGTGTTACATTAAAAAATATAACTCAAAAATACTTTGCTCAAGTGTCCACAAATTTGGCACAAAACAAGAGCAGACATTCTGCTATATCTGTGCCAAATTTGGTGCTGATCTGAGGTCCAGTTTCATAGTAGTAACTTTTCGTTTGGGTCATCCTATCTTTTAATTTAGCTTGTAGAATGCTTTTTCCTGTGCTTCTGCAGAATTCATGTCAGAAACCTTACCAGGGTGGAACTAGTAAAACATACTGTTGTAGACATTTAGTTTAATGTGTGGGTTGCTTTGCATTATATTGTCAGAGGAAGTTCATGCGGCTAAAACGTGCTGTTTTCAGAATATATGTTTATAATTCAGTTCTCCTTTACAAAAGGTTTGCATTGAGGTGCGTCAATAAATTGAAGCTGAATCAAGTTTTTATTGGCTTATTTAGAGGACATAGCTATAAGATGACAGAAGTGTTTGTCTGGGAATAAGTAAATGTTTATGGACCAAATGATTGTTTGCCATAGATCATCAGAGTGGGTGCTCATATCGGCATATGATAAATTATTTCCTATTATGTCAGAAGTGAAAATATTTCTAATCCTTAATGATATGAAATTGTATTCTTTTGTTAAATCTTCCTGTTGAAGAATTAATGTCAGGTTTTGTAATATTCCTAAGAGATAAAAAGTATATATCTTTTAAAGCTAATGATGAGTCATACAGATGCCATTTTAAGGAACATGTTAGCCTTGAAATGATGAGCGACAAATATTAAATGGAATCCAAGTTTTAAGCAGATGTCATTGAGTAAGGGCTTATCCCCCTTCACGGATTGCTGCCTTGTTGTGGCAAAGGGGCCTGAGTAATTCAGAGAAGTTGTGGGCTGTGCCGTGCAGGGACACCCAAGACGGACAGGTCATAGCCGCCCAGAGTGGTAGAATATACCAGATGGGTGGGATATAAATCGAACAAACAAACAAACAAACAAATAAATAGTGGAGAGTACTGACTAAATGTGAATCACCTGGAGCAGGAACTGGCAAGCCACTCCAGTATCTTTGCCAAGAAAACTCGATGAACACAAACAACAGGCTAAAAGATATGACGCTGGAAGATGGGACCCTCAGGTCAGAAGGCGTCCAACATGTTACAGAGGAAGTGCGGAGGACAAGGACAAGTAGCTCCAGAGCTAATGAAGTGGTTGGGCCAGAGCCAAAAGAACGCTCAACTGTGGACGTGCCTGGAAGTGAAAAGAAAGTCCAATGCTGCAAAGAAAAATACTGTGTAGGAACCTGGAATGTAAGATCTATGAAGCTTGGGAAGCTGGAGGTGGTCAAACAGGAGATGGCAAGAATAAACATCAACATCCTGGGCATCAGTGAACTAAAATGGACAGGAATGGGCGAATTCAATTCAGATAGTTATAATATCTACTATTGTGAGCAAGAATCCTGTAGAAGAAATGGAATAGCCCTCATAGTCAACAAAAGAGTGGGAAATGCGATACAATCTCAAAAATAATAGAATGATTTCAATATGAATCCAAGGCAGACCTTTCAACATCACAGTAATCCAAGTTTATGCACCAACCGCCGATGCTGAAGAAGCTGAAATTGACCAGTTCTAGGAAGACTTACAACACCTTCTAGAACTGATGGCAAAGAAAGATGTTCTTCTCATTATAGGGGACTGGAATGCTAAAGTAGGGAGTCAAGATACAAAAGGAACAACAGGGAAGTTTGGCCTTGGAGTTCAAAATGAAGCAGGGCAAAGGCTAATAGAGTTTTGTCAAGAGAACAAGCTGGTCATCACAAACACTCTTTTCCAACAACACAAGAGGGGACTCTACACATGGACATCACGAGATGGGCAACACCGAAATCAGATTGATTATATTCTCTGCAGCCAAAGATGGAGAAGCTCTATACAGTCAGCGAAACTAAGACCTGGAGCTGATTGTGGCTCAGATCATCATCTGCTTATAGTAAAATTCAATCTTAAACTGAAGAAAGCAGGAAAAACCACCGGGCTAGTCAGGTATAATCTAAACCACATCCCTTATGAATACACACTGGAAGTAAAGAACAGATTTAAAGAACTCGATTTGGTGGACAGAGTGCAAGAAGAACTCTGGATGGAGGTTCGTAACATTGTACGGGAGGCAGCAACAAAAACCATCCCAAAGAAAAGGAAATACAAGAAAGCAAAATGGCTGCCCAATGAGGCCTTACAAAAAGCAGAGAAGAGAAGGGAAACCATATGCAAGGGAGATAGGGAAAGTTACTGAAAATGGAATGCAGACTTCCAAAGAATAGCAAAGAGACACAAGAGGGCCTTCTTAAACAAACAGTGCAAAGAAATAGAGGAAAATAATGTGTGTGTGTTCAGTCGTTTAGTCGTGTCCGACTCTTCGTGACCCCATGGACCAGAGCACACCAGGCCCTCCTGTCTTCCACCGCCTCCCGGAGTTGTGTCAAATTCATGTTGGTTGCTTCGATGACACTGTCCAACCATCTCATCCTCGGTCGTCCCCTTCTCCTCTTGCCTTCACACTTTCCCAACATCAAAGTCTTTTCCAAGGAGTCTTCTCTTCTCATGAGATGGCCAAAGTACTGGAGCCTCAGCTTCAGGATCTGTCCTTCCAATGAGCACTCGGGGTTAATTTCCTTTAGAATTGATAGGTTTGTTCTCTTTGCAGTCCAGGGAACTCTCAAGAGTCTCCTCCAGCACCACAATTCAAAGGCATCAATTCTTCGGCGGTCAGCTTTCTTTATGGTCCAGCTCTCACTTCCATACAACAGTACAGGAAAAACCATAGCTTTGACTATTCGGACTTTTGTTGGCAAGGTGATGTCTCTGCTTTTTAAGATGCTGTCAAGGTTTGTCATTGCTTTCCTCCCAAG
Source organism: Pogona vitticeps (assembly GCF_051106095.1). NCBI lineage: Eukaryota > Metazoa > Chordata > Lepidosauria > Squamata > Agamidae > Pogona > Pogona vitticeps. Next base: position 273,604,515 of record NC_135783.1, on the reverse strand, counting down.
AAGCAGGCGTCTTTTAATTTTGTGGCTGCTGTCTCCATCTGCAGTGACCATGGAGCCCAAGAAAGTAAAATCTGTCACTGCCTCCATATCTTCCCCTTCAATTTCCCAGGAGGTGATGGGACCAGTGGCCATGATCTTAGTTTTTTTGATGTTGAGTTTCAGACCGTTTTTTGCACTCTCGTCTTTCACCCTCATTACAAGGTTCTTTAGTTCCTCCTCACTTTCCGCCATCAGAGTGGTATCATCTGCATATCGGAGGTTGTTGATATTTCTTCCTGCAATCTTAATTCCAGCTTGGGATTCTTCCAGTCCAGCCTTCCGCATGATGTATTCTGCATATAAGTTAAATAAGCAGGGAGACAATATACAGCCTTCTCGTACTCCTTTCCCAATTTTGAACCAATCTTGAACCAATTTTGAACCAATTTTGAACCAGAGATCTATTCAAGAAAACTGGATATGTTAAAGGAACATTTTGTGCGAAGATGGACATGATAAAGGACAAAAATGGTAGGAAGCTCACAGAAGCAGAAGAAATCAATAAGAGGTGGCAAGAATACACAGAGGAATTACACCAGAAAGAACTGGATGTCCCGGACAACCCAGATAGTGTGGTTGCTGACCTAAAGCCAGACATTCTGGAGAGTGAAGTCAAGTGGGCCTTAGAAAGCATGGCTAACAACAATGCCAGTGGAGGTGATGGCATTCCAGTTGAACTATTTAAAATCTTAAAAGACGACGCTGTTAAGCTGCTACACTCAATATGGCAGCAAGTTTGGAAAACTTCGAAGTGGCCAGAGGATTGCAAAAGATCCGTCTACATCCAAATCTCAAAGAAGGGCAGTGCCAAAGAATGCTCCAACTACCATGCAATTGCACTCATTTCACACGCTAGCAAGGTTATGCTCACAATCCTACAAGGCAGGCTTCAGCTGTATGTGGATTGAGAACTCCCAGAAGTACAAGCTGGATTTCGAAGGGGCAGAGGAACTAGAGACCAGATTGCTAACATGCGCTGGATTATGGAGAAAGCCAGAGAGTTCCAGACAAACATCTACTTCTGCTCCATTGACTACGCAAAAGCCTTTGACTGTGTCGACCACAACAAACTATGGCAAGTTCTTAAAGAATTGGGAGTGTCTGACCACCTTATCTTTCTCCTGAGAAATCTATATATGGGACAGGAAGCAACAGTTAGAACTGGATATGAAACAACTGATTGGTTCAAAATTGGGAAAGGAGTACGACAAGGCTGTATTTTGTCTCCCTGCTTCTTTAACTTATATGCAGAATATATCACGCGAAAGGCAGGACTAGATGGATCCCAAACTGGAATTAGGATTGCCGGAAGAAATATCAACAACCTCAGATATGCAGATGATACCACTCTGATGGCAGAAAGTGAGGAGGAATTAAAGAACCTTTTAATGAGGGTGAAAGAGGAGAGGGCAAAAACTGGTCTGAAGCTGAACAAAAACTAAGATCATGGCCACTGGTTCCATCACCTCCTGGCAAATAGAAGGGGAAGATATGGAGGCAGTGACAGATTTTCCTTTCTTGGGCTCCATGATCACTGCAGATGATGACAGCAGCCATGAAATTATAAGATGCCTGCTTCTTGGGGGGAAAGCGATAACAAACCTCAACAGCATCTTAAACAGCAGAGACATCACCTTGCCAATAAAGGTCCGCATAGTGAAAGTTGTGGTTTTTCCAGTAGCAATGTATGGAAGTGAGAGCTGGACCATAAAGAAGGCTGACCGCCCAAGAATTGATGCTTTTGAACTGTGGTGCTGGAGGAGACTCTTGAGAGTCCTTTGGACTGCAAAGAGAACAAAACTATCCATTTTGAAGGAAATCAGCCCTGATTGCTCACTGGAAGGACAGATCCTGAAGCTGAGGCTCCAATACTTTGGCCATCTGATGAGAAGAGAAGACTCCCTGCAAAAGACCCTGATGTTGGGAAAGTGTGAAGGCAAGAGGAGAAGGGGACGTCAGAGGACAAGATGGCTGGACAGTTTCATCGAAGCTACCAACATGAATTTGAGCCAACTCCAGGAGGCATTTGAAAGATATATGGAGAGAACTGAAGGGAGACGAAAATATATTAAAGAAAATGTTAAGAGTAAATTATCGGAGAATGATAAAAAAGATTTAGATAAAGAGATAAAAGAGGAAGAGATTATAGAGATTATTAATAAACTAAAAAATGGTAGAACTCCCAGTTTGGATGGATTAGGTTCAGAATATTATAAAACTTTTAAACCAATATTGATCCCTAAACTAAAAGTGCTCTATAATGAAATACTGGAAGGAGAGAGAATACCAGATTCTTGGAAACATTAATTAATAACTCTTATCCCGAAGGCTAATAAAGACCTAACAGACCCAAGTTCATATAGACCTATTTCACTATTAAATCAAGATGCAAAGATATTTACTGCAATACTTGCAAATAGAATTAATAAATTTATTACAAAATATATTAAAGAGGATCAGAACGGTTTTTTAAAGGGTAGGCAAATGGAAAATTTAACTAGAAGGGTCTTGAATATTATATACAATATAGAAAAAGATAAATTGAAAGCAGGCATTTTATCATTAGATATATTCAAGGCATTTGATTGCGTGGAATGGCCAACATTAAAGATTTTTTTAAAGGTTTGGGGTTTTGGAAAGACGTTTAGGGGGATAATAGATCAATTATATTTAGAGAATACCTCTGTAGTAATAGTTAACGACGGGATGACAGAACAAATAGCTCTAGGCCGAGGCACTAGACAAGGTTGCCCTCTTTCTCCAGTTCTGTTTTGCTTGGTTATTGAAATGTTGGCAAATGTAATAAGAAATGATGACTTAATTGAAGGTATGGGGGAAAAGAAGAAAATAAAGATTAATTTATTCGCTGATGATTCTTTATTGACAGTGATAAATCCGTTAGAATGCATAGATAAAATTAGAATTCATTTGGAAAAATTTGGAAAAATAACCGGATTATGTATAAATTGGCAAAAATCCAAATTAATGTTGTTTAACCATAGTAGAGTGGAACAAGAAAGGTTTGTTGAAAAATATGATTTTAAAATATGTAACTCAATTAAATATTTAGGAATAGATCTAGCAAAAAATATCCAAAAAATAAAGGAATGTAACTATAATAAACTGAAGGAAGTGATTAAAAAGAAATTATAGGAATATGGTAATTTTAAGCTATCCTGGTTTGGAAAGATTGCATTGATAAAAATGAAAATTCTACCAAAAATTATTTTTTTTATTTAGAATGCTACCAATGCAGTTAACAGAGGATGATTTGAAATTTCAGCAAGGAATAGTTAACAAGTATTGTAATGAAGGGAAGAAACCTAGAATAAATAAAAAGTATTGGTATAAAATAACAAAAAAAGGGGGGTATAGGTTTACCAAATATAAGAAATTATTATTTGGCTAACCAATTGAGGTTTATCGGGGAAATTATATATAATCCAGAAAGGCTAATTTGGTGGGAAATGGAATCATCAGAATTACAAGGAGATATAGAAAAATATCTATTTGGTATAGTTAAAAAAGATAAAATAAGTGAAATTAATAACCCATTCTTAAAGACATTGTTAAACATATGGTATAAGTGTAAAAAGAATTTATGTTCATCATACTCTCCACTCAGATTATTGAAGGAAACCGAAAATTTTCCTACCAATATGAAAGTGTATGCAGATTTATTTAAAGAAAAAAAGTGATTAGATTGAAAGATTGGTTGTATAAAATGAGATCGATAGATCAAATGAAACAAATATTTCAGAATAAGAGTACTTCGTGGTTGAATTATGTACAACTAGGAAGATGGACTAAGGAATGGGTAAATAAATACAATAAAGGTAGAGAATATACAAAGTATGAACAATTTCTGTTGTCATATGAGGACATTCAGATGACTGACTCAGTAAAAGGTACAGTGAGTAAAATTTACTTCTTAATTTAGAGGAAGAAGAAAGTGAGAAAGAGGGATTGAAAATAGTGTGGGAACAAGACATTGGAAAAAGAATAAATGAAGAAGAATGTAGGAAGATATGGAAAATGAGGGTTTTAAGATTTATGTCAGTAAGAATAAGGGATTTCTGTAGCTGGAGAAAGCTGGAAAGAAGGTACTCTTTTCCTGCACAAGGGCTGACAAATTTAAGTTATGGAATGTTAGAATGAAACATCCTCAGTTGTTACAGTGTGGAAAATGCACTTATGGTAAATATGGTTGATAGACATAAATGACCTATTTTGATAATACAAATGGTATAGTATTGGGCCCCACTAAAAATATTTTGAAAGATGCTTTGCAAGGAAATGAAATATACTCCTTAGCCTTCCTCTTGAACTAATTTGTTCAACCTCTGGTCCTCAAGGCACTTACAGAGTTTAGTTCTAGATTTGCAGTTCCAGCTTATTCACTCTAAATAATTGTCCCAGCAAAAACTGGCATTCCTTACTAATTCTTTTTAAAGAATTTCTCTACTTTTTATAACACAAGAACACATAGACATAAGTGTGGGGAAAAGGAAGTCTACACTTTAATGGGCAATGTAAAGTAAGAGAAAATATTACTATGAAATAAACAAAGCAAACAGCCATCATCACTGCGATAAGTACATCTGACTCAATGTGTAGAGTAGACTGCCTTCTTCCATAAGATGTAGCTGAACTGTGAAGGAAAGTATTTATTCTTACAAATGAGAAGGAGTTATTGTGTAAGTTTGTCATTTAAAGATACAGATCCTGCATATTAGAAGATGCTCATCAACATGCCACTTAACAGTATCCTGGTGTGGGACTTCAAAGTTCTTGCCTGGGAAACACCTTCCAAGATCAGATGCGTTCTACCGAAAACTACGGTAATGCTGCCCAAGTGGGGAGATTACAAAACCTCACTTTTACTTTTTAATTATTGACTTGGAAAGAAGGCTTAAAGACCTGAAGTAGAATTTGCAAGGTTTTGGAAAGTGGCAGGGCAGAGTGGTAAAACTGCAGCATTGGTGAATAATAGCTGAAATAAAAAGCTTACTAAAGGTGGTGGTGGGAACACAATCTGCACCATTAGTTTTTGTGGGGGAGATAACATGGAAACATGTCATCAGCCATAACTATATAGTTGTTAGAGCCACTGTATAATAAATAAATAGTCTCTGCACTTTATTATGGATTACTCCATTTCTTTTTTGTTATATGTTGTATAGCTGTGATGTAGCTGTGTTGCTATTCATACACAGTTGCATGTTAACATGGGAAATCCTAGAATAAAGCTTTTAGTATACTTTAGTATACAAAGTAGACACGTTCTAGGTGGGCGGTATATAAATCTAATAAATAAATACTGTAATGTTTAAGATGTAGCAGTTTAGTATTTAATTTGTTTTAAGTAAGTTAAGCACTGATGTTGTGCCTAACTTATTTACCGTATTTTTTGCACCATGAGACGCACTTTTTTCTCTCCAAAGGGGGGGTAGAAAGTCCGTGCGTCTTATGGTGCGAAGGTGGTGACTTCGCCCTCACTGGCCCCGTGGGGGGGAGCGTCGCAAGGGTCCGAGGGAGCCTTCCAGCACCCTTGCGATGCTCCCCCACCCCCCCACGGGGCCAGCACGGGCGAAATAGCGACCTTCCAGGACCTTTTGAGAGGCTTGAAAGCTTCTCAAAAGGTCCTGGAAGGTCGCTATTTTGCCCGCGCTGGCCCCGTGGGGGGTGGGGGGTGGAGTGTGGCAAGGGTCTGGAAGGCTCCCTTGGACCCTTGCCATGCTTCCTCCACCCCCCCACGGGTCCGGGGGGGCAAAATCGCCAGCTCCCAGGACCTTTTGAGAGGCTTGAAAGCTTCTCAAAAGGTCCTGGAAGGTCGCTATTTTGCTCGCGCTGGCCCCGTGGGTGGTGGGTGGGGGGAGTGTGGCAAGGGTCTGGAAGGCTCCCTTGGACCCTTGCCATGCTTCCCCCCCCACGGGTCCAGGGGTGCCAAAATCACCACCTTCTGGGGCTCTTTTGAATCTTCCCAAGCCTTAAAACAGCCCCAGGTGGCGATTTTGCCCCCTCTGACCCCCGGCGGGGGCAGGGTGAGTCTCTAAAGGGTCCTGGAACACACTCTAGGACCCTTTGGAGGCTCACCCTGCCCCCCCCCAGGCTAGAGGGGGTGAAATTGCCATTTTCTGGGGCTCCTCTGAAACTTCCCAAGCCTCAAAAGAGCCCCAGAAGGTGGCAGTTTTGGCCCCTCTGACCCCGGGGGGGCAGGGTGAGTCTCTAAAGGGTCCTGGAACACACTCTAGGACCCTTTGGAGGCTCACCCCGCCCCCCCCAGGTTAGAGGGGGAGAAATTACCATTTTCTGGGGCTCTTCTGAAACTTCCCAAGCCTCAAAAGAGCCCCAGAAGGTGGCAATTTTGGCCCCTCTGACGCCGGGGGGGGCAGGGTGAGTCTCTAAAGGGTCCTGGAACACACTCTAGGACCCCTTGGAGGCTCACCCTGCCCCCCACCAGGCTAGAGGGGGTGAAATTGCCACCTTCTGGGGCTCTTCTGAAGCTTTCCAAGCCTCAAAAGAGCCCCAGAAGGTGGTAATTTTGGCCCCTCTGACCCCGGGGGGGGCAGGGTGAGTCTCTAAAGGGTCCTGGAACACACTCTAGGACCCTTTGGAGGCTCACCCTGCCCCCCCACCAGGCTAGAGGGGGCGAAATTGCCACCTTCTGGGGCTCTTCTGAAGCTTTCCAAGCCTCAAAAGAGCCCCAGAAGGTGGTGATTTTGCCCCCTGTGGCCTTCGGGGGGGGGGGCTGGGTGAGCCTCCAAATGGTCCTAGGTTGTGTTCCATAAGACGGACCTCTCCATAAGGCTCACCAATTTTTAGGAGAAGAAAACAGATTTTTTTTCCCTGTTTTCTTCTCCTAAAAATTTGGTGCGTCTTATGGAGAGGTGCGTCTTATGGAGCGAAAAAATACGGTACTTACTGTTTTTATCTCAAGCAGCAAGCGCTAATAAAGGCATCCATGTGCAACATGTTGACCCGGATAAAACTTACCTCATAAACTAACTGCTGTCAAAAAGCGAAATAAACTGTCCTCTGTCCTCTAATTTTTGAGAAGGCAAATGATAGCTTGAAGCTTTTCAAGAGTTGAAATGATTTTTATCATTTACATTTGCTAAAACATGCACTAAAACTTTCCTGGGAAAGTGAGTTGAACATGCAGTGGTAGACACACACAATTATACAGTAAATGGTCGAATAGACCAGATGGGCGGGAGATAAATCAAATAAATAAATAAAATATAATTGAAATAAGTTTATTCAGGATGTTTTAGTTTCACTTTTCTCATAGTATTAGTATTATTATCCAAGGGCAATCAAAATGACTTTCAAATCAAAGCTGATAGTTCAAAGTTTAATATATTCTTGCTAGAGAATATATAATTGCTACTACCAAACATATAGAAGAAGGAGCAATGATTTATTTTACTGCTCTCTATATTAGAAACTTCTGTTCATTTGGGAACATTTTAAAATGTACTTTCAGTTCAGTGGTTTGACTATCATGTAGCATGCCACTCCTGATTCATTACAGTATATATTGTGTCCATATTCTGCCTCAGAATTTGACATGCAGAAATTTCTTATCTCACTTGCAAGATTTTATAAGGCCTTTTCAACAAATAATTTACTAGTAATTATGAGTGAACCACATTCTAGTGGTGAGTTTAAGCTTCGGTGGTGAGAGATTAATCTGTGGTAAGGAATTAATCTTATTTTAATTTCCTTCTGAGTCTCAAATACTCTCCTTTTTGTAAAACTGACCTCACATAAATATAAATCACAATAACACAATGTTCTTTAATTATGTATTAGTGCATTGTACCTGTATCCCAGATGAGAATATGAGCATCTCAAATTACATGGTATCAGAGGTCATTAAATCCTCTCTTCTCAGTTATGCTTAGAAGCATTGTATTTCTAGTCACTGAAAAAAGTATATATATGCAGTGTTTTCATGTTAATAGTTTTGTTTAGTGCCAGTGACATGCTTAACTTGATTTAAAATCTGCACATACATATTTAGCACTTCAGGAAGCAAGGGTCTAGAAAGTGCAGAATAAATACTCTTATTCCTGTGTTGTCAAAATAAACTTCTGCTGGCAGAGAAAGAATATCGTAACACTCACACATCTTTTTAAGCTATATTTGTGTACTAAAGTTTAGTTGAGAACCTGTTAATTTAGCTTGTCTAATTAATGTCTGCATTACTGATGGACCTCTAGCCCTATGTTGCCACTGGATTAATTAGTCCATATGCATTCATACAGCTATATTGAGGTTTCCCCTTGAGGTCTGATAACATTAGTTTGTTTCCCTTTTGTTAGATATGTGCCTGCAGTGTACTCATTCTGTGTAGGCAGCTGGACAGATATTTTCTCTAAACTTAATTCTCTCTTTTATATGACTTTGCATCGCAGGAGTAATCTGAATCCAATAAAAGTACTTGCCTCTGTAAAAATATTGTGCAAATATTGTACAATGTGCATTATCGCTTCCTTGTTCCAGAAAAAATATGATACCTTGAGTATCCAGACACTTTTAAAAAGGTGTAATACAGAAATCAATGCAAGTGATTTAATTTATTTTTAAAATGTAGAAGTGATATTGCATCATTCATGCTGTCATACTATGCATCATCATTACACTCTGGGAGACAGGGCTGCTAATAAATATTTAAAACTCTTTAGAACAGGAGAAGTCAAGCTGGTGCCTTCTAGCTTTTGGCCTACGACCTCCATAATTCATTCAAATTGCAATCTGACACAGGTAGAGGCCAGCAGTTTGCTTACCCCTGTTTTGGATAATAAAAATTCTAAATGGTCAGGTGCCCAAGCATTTCATTGCCCTGGTGGAAGGTTTAGATAAATCTTCTGGTCATGACTAGGCAGCAATATGTGAAGGCCAGTTTGCGTGGTTTATATGGCTTTGGGATTGTTATTACACCTAAAGCCAGTGACACCTAAGATTTCTGGAAGTTTGGATTGCACTCCATACCCTCAGCGATGATTGAAAGGAAGGATTGTGGTTGTGAATAGTGAACCTATTTAAATACTAAAGTTTACTGAGATACAGTACCACATTTTCTGACTTAGGAGTGATCCAAATTGGAAAAGAATTACCAACTATCTGTTGCCTTTGCCATCACCGAATACATTATCTGCTTTCTTCCCTAATTTCAGCCATAGCATGAACAAAACCAAAAAGCTTGTGGAAAAGAAAATAGAGTGAGCATTTCCCCTCCTCTGCATCCATCTCTACATTGCAGACTTGTGAGAGTAAAAGAAATTAATTCTTACAAAGATTTATGTCAGACTCTTATAAGAACTTGTACTTCTTTTGTCCTGTTCAATTTATGAACCTTCATAATGTTGTGACCACAACAGAAAAATTACTGTAAAGAGAGAGAGAGAGAGAGAAGGGGAATAACTCCTGCTCTCTCCCTGCCAGCTAACTTTAAATCCAACCTTTGTTGTGCACTTTAAATGTTAGAGAGGGCAGTGGATTTGGGGACTTGACATGAGCTGGCTATGGTGGATTGCTGAGATGAAGGACATTTTTCTAACTCCTTAATTGGTTCAGGAGATGTGTCTTGGTTTTCCCTCTTCTCTCCTTTCCTGGCGATCCATACATATTCTAAGCCAATGCAAACAGAATCTTGTTGAGGACTCTCTCATGTATAGTTCTCTGTTGAATCAAATGAAAGAAAAAGGGTATTGTGAATGGGCTATGTACTAAGGTAGAGGAATCAGATTGAGCATTACTGTTCTGTTTTGTCCTTCCTATGGTTCAGTTAGAAGCTTTTACTTTTTTTCCTTTTTAATATTATATGCTTTGTTGACCTAAAATCAAGAAAAGAATGAAGTTGAAATTAGGAAATTGATTTTTTTGGGGCCACTCTAATTTAATTTCTACAAAGCAGCCTCAGGAGGTGATCAGAGATTACCTAGCTGAAAATGGCTGCACTAAAATATGAACAGTGTGGTTTTGTGTCTGATAAACAGAACAATGCACAGAAAGTAATTTAAGAGGAACTATCTGTTTATTTATTTATTGGCCCTAATCCAAGCATGTCCACAAAGAGCAGCCCCTTAGTAGATGTTTTGAACTATCATATTTGTAGTTTGTCAGACTCACATCTCCAGTTACATGTTATGCACTTTGCAGTACAGCTCTAGTCTTAGGACCTGAACCATGTGTGGGACTGCCAGAACTGCAGGTGAGACGTATACTATTTCAGTCTGAAGTTTTGCATATACAATTTAATTCCAGAAGAGTGTGTTGTTGTAGAAACGTGAATTTTGTGAGCAGATTGCTTTTGGTTGATTGGTACAGTTGTCTTTTCTGTCAATCACAATTCTCTCATTTGGATATCTTAATTTGATAAATGCAACTATTCACAACATTTTGAAGCAGTTACATTTACACATGGATAATTCAAACTATATATTCCTTACATGAATTCAAAGTAAAAATTAACAGGTTGGGGGAGGGCATGCCAACGCTCCTCAAACACCTCAAGGTCTTCCGTACAGAGGAAGAAAAACATCTGTTCTCTGCTGCCTCACACAGCAGGATTAGATATAATAGGCTTATGTTAAAACAGGGCAGATTTTGATGGAACATTAGGAGATGTTACTTAAAAGCAGCTTGACAGTGGAATCAATTACACAGAGATGATGCCTCTCCTTTGCTTGAGATCTTCAAGTGGGACTGGGCAGCCATCTGTTCTAACTGCTCTAGCTCTGGATTTGTTACATTGAACAGGTGTTGTAGAAGACCCCATTTAATTGCACAATTCTATGTAATTTATTTAATATTGAATAATTGCCACTGATGCAGACAAGGGTAGAGTATAACAGTTTGAAAAAAGAAATTATTGAATATATGAATCTGAGTTCCCAGATGTGTTGAAGTATGTGAAACTTTATGCCTTGATAACACGTTGATCTTTCAAAGTGCCACAAGAGGTATAGAGTGAACTATAGTAAAGGCATATTTTACCACAATGAGAATGAGTTAACTACTGGTTCTTTTGAAATATATTCTCCTTCTAATGTAGCAGTCACTGTATGGAAGAAGGGAAAGCTTTAAAAAAGGTTAAGCTGGGTTTAATTAAAAAACCATAATTATATAGCTTACTTGATGTAGGTGTGAAGATCCCTGTGGCAGGCGGAATTCTTACAACCATCAATCGTGTATCTGACTTTTTATACCAAATTTTACCTACATCACAAATGTATGCATTGGTCATATAAAAGGTGTGAGCAACAGATAGATATAATGGAAATACTGTATATGATTGAAGCTCTCTCTGCACTATGAGGTATGAAAAAGGCAAAGTTTAACCTTTTAATTTTCTTTGGTTTACTTTGTGCGTTAAGGGAGGCTGAAAATAAGTTTGTCATAACAAAAAACAATTTCTGCTGTGAAGAAGTTAGATTTAGAACAGGAAGACTAAGTGTTTGCAGAGTTGAGAGAGAATGACTCATCTTAGTAACACCAATGATCTTTGTAAAATAGAGGAAAAATGAAATATATAGCATTGCATTGATTTGATTTGTTTTGTATTTATAGCTTTTCCCTTCCTGGGGATTTTCTTGTTATATAAACCTGTAGAATGGATAAACATAAGTAGAACATGTTCTTTGTGGAGAGCTACCCATCAGTGCATGGCAATGAGATGATAAATGTCTTTTCCAACTTCTGCCCTGATCTGGAGAGAAGCTGATGATCTGTGCTGGGAGATGGACCCTGTTGATTTTCTTATATCTCTCATTGCCTTTTAATACTGTTGGCCTCAGTGTCCTTCTGGACCACTTGAAATCACTGTTTGTACAAGTGACATTCATACCTGACTAGAAAGATCTGAAAGACTGTGCTCGCAGAGTCTTTCTGCCTCTTCCAACAGTAGGAGTAGTTTTATGCATTTGCTGAAAGGGTCATTTTTTGTTTCTTCTGTTATCTACACAATGAAAAGGCTAGGTGAGCTCATTTGAAGTATGGTATCATCAGCATGCTTGATGGCACCCAGCTTTCTTTCTCCTTGTTCTTAGAACTTCTTTTAAATGGGTGACTTTCTGAAGAAGTGCTTGAGTTTCTTGATGGCAGGTTATAAGAGAACAAACCAAAGAACGACTGAGATAATGTTCAAAAAGAAGTTCAAAAGTTCTTTGGTTAAGATTTTGTGGTTATAGGGGATAGCTGGACCTAGTGTGTGGCATATATATAAAGGGAAAATTCCATGCTAGGGACTATTAAGATAACTACAAAAAACAAAACTGCCAGTACACAAATTGATTTATATCAATCTGTGGTGCAGCAGCACTTGGAATACTGTGTACGGTTGTGTTCACTGTACTTCAGAAAGGCTAACGTAGAACTACAGAAGCACAACCTTAGTAATCAAGAGGCTCAGACACCCCATGAAGGAAGATGACAATGTTTGGGGCTTTTAAAAATGGGGAGGCTCAAGGATTGGGGATTTGGTAGGTGTGTTTTTGAAATTAGGTGTAGTATAGAGACAGTAAACAAGATGTGTTTCTCCCCCAGTATATTTGAACACAAGTTTAGCCAGTGAAACTGAATAGTACACATTCAACATACAGCATAAAAGGCAGTGCTACATAGAGTGCATAAACCAGTGGTTCCTGACCTTGGGTCCCTAGATGTTCTTGGACTACAACTCAGAAATCCTGGCCAGCACAGCTAGTGGTGAACGCTTTTGAGAGTTTTAATACAAGAACATCTGGGAACCCTATGTTGGAAACCACTGATACAAACTGTTGAATAAACTGCTGTAAGATGTACTGATGACAGCTGATTTGAATGACTTTAAAGGGCGATATTAGACTAACGCATGGTTGTTAATATTAGTGGCAGTGTGCTTCTGAATGCTAGTTGCTAGGGAATGTAGGTGAGAGGATGCTGTTCGTGTTCTGCTTGTGGGCTTCCTGGTTGACTACTGTGGGGAAAGAATGCTGGATAAAGAAGGACTTTGGTTTGACTCATCATAGCTGCTTTTGGTAAGTCTACAGTGAACTAGGAACTCTTAATGGGAACACTTCTTAAGGACCAAGAAGTGGTATGTGCATGGGTTTAGATATCAAATATCAGTTTGAACTAATCAACCAGTTCTTTAGCTGCACGATTCAAGATACTGAAATATTATACTTTTCATATACTATGGAATTAAATTATTAGATAAAAGTTTTCAGCATCAGTTAGTATTGTTTAGGCAGAACAATACAATTTTAAACAAATGTTAGGAAAACATGAGCTTCCCAGCTCTTTTTTTATAAATGAAAAGTACTTACCTTATCATTGCAAACATTATTTTTCAAACTCTGAATTCATTGTTATGACTACATAATATTATAATATTATAATGAGATTGACTAATGTTCAATGCAGTTCAAGATCTGGTAAAGCAAAATATTTCCCCTATTTTTTTAAATAAGATGTTATTAACAGGTGGGAGAACATAGCTGCAGAAGTATACAGTATCTGTGAAGGTTCTCTATCATCCAGGTGAAGTTATTTGGAAGTTGAGTCATGGCAACTGGACTTCTTTCTTGTTAGGTTGAAACATTTTGTTAGTCATCCAAGTACAGTGGGGTCTCTACTTAAGAACGTCCCTACTTAAGAACAATCCAACTTAAGAACAGCTCCATTTGCTAAATTTTGCTTCTACTTGAGAACAGAAATCCAAGATAAGAACAGGAAAAAAAAACCTTTCCTGCTCTTTTTTTAACCTTAGGTCATCTTAGGTTAAAAAAAAATTCTCCCCCTAGTGGTAGAGTACGTATTAACCAGCTTTGGTTAATGTACGAACGCACCTCTACATAACAAAAAAACAGCCAGAACGGATTAATTGGTTTTCAGTCCATTCCTATGGGAAATTTTGCTTCAACTTAAGAACATTTCAACTTAAGAACACCATTCCAAAACGGATTAAGTTCTTAAGTAGAGGTTCCACTGTAGTTTCTATGGACAGAAAAGAGCAGATACGGATTAAATGGTTTTCAATGCATTCCTATGGGAAATGCAGATTCAACATAAGAACTTTTCAACTTGAGAACCACCTTCCAATACGGATTAAGTTCTTAAGTAGAGACCCCACTGTAGCTTCTTCAGTCTGAGGAGAGTTGGTATTAGGGATCTCCTACCAACTCTCCTCAGACTGAAGAAGCTACTTGGATGAGTAGCGAAACATTTCAACCTAACAACAAGTTCAGTTGCCATGATTCAACTTACAGATAGTTGCAAAAGATATGAGTTGAAGAAAAATAAATATTGAAATGTACTGTGGAGAAACATTACATAGTGATTTGAACAAGTAATAGTCACAAACTAAATCTAGCCAAGATGATTATGTGTTCTTTACAAACAGAATTACTAGATTAGAGGGCAAAAAGACATTGTAAACTTTATTTTTCTACTGATATCATGAGAGACTTGAATTCTTTCTAAAATGTGCAGTCAGAAACTGATTATGAAATTCCTGTGAGGAGCTGTTAACAGGGTATCATAACTTAACTATGGAACTGTGACTCATTGCAGGAAGTGTTCGTATAATAATCTGTTCTGGTATTTACAGGACCATGGGGGGAAAATGTCATTTAGTTGTACAGAATTTAAGGGGGGGGGACAGAAAAGCAACAAATAAAATAGAAAGTATGAGTAAAGTACTGATATTTCTTCTTTGTGTGAAATGAATTCCATAATTAATATGTTGTGAAGTGCTGGGAGTAAAGAAAGCATATTGAATTCAGTGAACTTCCCTCCTAGGAAAATGGGTTTAGGATTACAGCTGTGATCTCGTAGAGATCTTTATTTAAACAGGAGCTATATTTATTTTAAGTACATTGAAATCAGCCATTCAAATATTTTGTCTAGGCTATCCAGGAAAACACATCACAGAACATGCATGCTTCTTCTGGTGTGTGTTTGTGTGTGTGTGTTTCTTTTCTCTTGCCAAAACCAGTAGATTTTCTTTAATGTGTCATTTTACCTGAAAGTATTATATTTCTTACTTACACTTAAGTTTTTGTATTGTCTGAAACTAATATATGGGTCCTCCTTCATCAGTGGATCCCACTCTTGGGTAACCCAGAAATCTTTACCACTAGCTGTGCTTGCTGGGGTTTCTGAGAGTTGCAGACCAGGAACACCCTGTTTCCCTGAAAATAAGCCCTAACCTGAAAATAAGCCCTAGTATGATTCTTCAGGATGCTCATAATATAAGCTGTACCCCCAAAATAAGACCCAGTTAAGTGAAACCCCGCCCTCCACCATTGTGCAGCAGCCAGAAGAAGATGACATGACTCTATTTGAATAAATGTAGATTGTTGTTTGTTTATTTATTTATTTATTTATTGAATTTATACCCCGCCCATTTAGTCAACTGACTACTCTGGGTGGTAAACAACATATAAACTAAACAACTTAAAATATAGGAATGAAGTAATGCATCAAAAGACAAGAACTCAAGATGGAGGAAAAAATAAATCAAGAAGATTTTTTTTTCATGTTGTACATGAAAAAAAATAAAACATCCCCTGAAAATAAGCCCTAATGCATTTTTTGTAGCAAAAATTAATATAAGAAGTAGTAGTGTGGGAGGAAGAAAGGAAAGGTGAAGGAGGACCTCAGGTTTTCAAGATGCCGGGAAGAACAGAGATAGGAGGTGAAAGACACGTGGTGCAGTGGTGCGAGGACAACGTGAACAAGGGATAGAGGTACAGCTGAAGGGGTTTGATCCCTCATAATGGACAGTATTAGTGTTCCCTCATGGGCAAGGTCCTTGGAGGAAGGTGGTTTGCCTGGGACCCACCTCACCGAACCACAAATCTCCAGAAGGAGACTGGGCCTGTCACACATTTTGTGGAACCGTTTGTGTGATACAAAGCGCTGACCTACGGAAACTGATGGACCTGGAGAAATTTGGACCGGACTCGTGTTAAAGGAAGAAGAGCTGAGTTGTGGACTATCTTTGGCTTGGACTGAGTTTCCTTTAGATGTTAGCCCCGTTGGCCCAACTGAAGTAGTTGTTGATTCTCCATTCACTGTTGTTAATAAAACTTTAAAAGAAGGAAACAAGACTCCTATGGTCATTCCCACTGAAAGAGAGGAACTGCTTAACTTTTCTACCGTACCTGATCACAACTAAATTCGTCTTTAAGCATGGAAAAATTTTGCACTTAACAATATAGGTGCCCCAGACTAAAGTGAACACCTGTTAGATGGAGGTGGGTAGCCATTGATAACTTCCCTGTGAATTCCCCCCCCCCTCCGTTGCACTGTTCATCTGCTTACCTCATAGGAACCGGCCACTACACATCTCTAAATGTACCTCACAGATCTCCACATATTCAAGTGTTGGCTTCTCATGTTTAGAATGTATTCTCCTGGAAGGCTAATCTGGGTGCTGACTTTGATGTCTTTTCAGTAGCAGGTGAAAAAACATTTTATTTTCCTAGACCTTGTAGATTTCTGGTTTTGCTGTTTAAATCTTGTTATGGCACTGGTTCAGGAGTATTCCTATTCATTTTAGTATTTGGGAAGGTTCCAGGAGAATATCTTTATTTTTAGAAGAATGTAAAAGAAAGAACCAGATTTGGTGAAGTTGGAGAGTATATGTATACAAATTTGCGAGTAATTTGAGAACCTGTGTAGTGATTTTTAGCTTCTACCAAATGATTTTACAGCTATTTCTTCTCCTGTGCCAAATGAAAGTTAAACATCAGGCCACTAGAATGCAGTTGTTTATAAATGTCAGAACATATGAAATATCCCAATAGCTTAATGACCGACTGACTTAACTCTTGTTTTCTATATAAATTGATATCTTTTGAGTCAGTGTTTCAGTTATGCTTTCTATTTTGATATTGTAAATAATTCAGTGTGTCCTCTTGCCCTAGAGGCTTGGAATGATTGTGAGTGAATGACTGTGGGCGAAAATCCAGGATCTCGACCTAGATATAGAGCTCAGTACTTCTTGGAAACAACAAGGTCAAGTGGCCCAGAACCAAAGCCAGCAAAAGTCTCAAGATGCAGTACAAAAAGGAGTAGAGAAGAAAGAAAGTCCAAAGCAGTCTAAAATTGCTCTCAGGATTTCAGGATGTAACAGTAGTCAAGAACAATCAATAAGCCATATCAGAGGCAGTTCAAAATGCAGTATCAGGTTTCCATTTGAGTGTCTGTGAAAGGATGGATTTGATTTAAATAATAAAAAAAAATCAGATGTTTTGAGAATTTAATTTTTTTTAATACACCCTGGTCTGTGAGGCAAGAAAGGATGAAGTATGCAGGATCCAGAGATGATATAACAGTACTTTGTTCCAGTACCTTCTCTAATCTGAGACCTTTAAGAAGGACCTGCCAGAGCCCCTCCCCAGATTTAGCTGCAGTGTTCCAGAAATTTCTGCACTTGAGAATCCTGCACAGAAAAATCTCGCAATTGATAAGTCTTTTACCCATGAGGAATTCTTTTGTTGCATCCATGCCATTCATAAATGAGGAGGCAGGCTTATCTCTTTAGATGCTCTTTTAAATGCTGGTATTCTCTGGGGCTTAAGGACCCCTCCCTCTCTCTTGTCAAATGAGCAGCTTCATTCTTCCTGAGAGACTATACCTTCAGGTGTCCCGTGGGAGGATTCAGGCTTTCCTGGGCCAATAGGCTCAGGCAGTTCCTAAGGTCTAAGAGGTCTAGGTCTTAAATCTTCCAGGAGAGATTTTATATAGTGCTATGAATATGAATATATGACCAGACAACTATTTGAAGACCCTAGGGAAAAGCCTTATTTATTTATTTATTTATTTATTTATTCATTCATTCATTCATTCATTCATTCAATCATTCATTCATTCATTCATTCATTCATTCGTTTAATGAGCTAGACTTGGAACAATTGAAAGAGTTTACTTACATTGGAATCTTTATTTCAGGTATTTTTTAACAAGTATGTGCAAAAGTTCTTAAATATAATTGCTGAATTACACATTAATTAGCAAAAGTATATACAAAAGCTTGCCTGTTGTCTGTCATTATTAACTGAAGTAAACACTATTTTTCTTTCTTTCAGTGTTTTCTTGACATGACATTTGGAGCAGGAGGTCACACTACTGCACTTATGGAAAAAGCAGCAGATCTTAAAATATATGCTCTTGACAGAGATCCAACAGCTTATGAATTAGCACAGCAACTTTCTGCAGCTTATCCGTGAGTACAAGTTTTCTTGTTTGTGTTTATATGTTGAGAGTTGTCAGATTATGTATACTATGAAGTTCTTACATATGTATGTGTTTTTTTATTTCTGTCTCTTTGCAAGGAATTTGAGTGTGTTTAGGATATGGACATATATGCCAGAGTTTTACCTGTAGAATATACAGTGGTGCCCCACAAAGCGACAATAATCCATTCCAAAAAATTGTCGCTATGTGGATTTGTCGCTATGCGGGGCAAAAAAGCCCATAGGAACACATTAAAACACATTTAATGCGTTCCTATGGGCAAAAAACTCACCATTATGCAGAAATCCGCCATGCGGCCGCCATTTTCGCTGCCCGGTAAGCGAGGAAAGGGCGTGAAAACACAGTGGGTGGCCATTTTCTTTACCCAGCGCCCATTTTGGAACCTCCAATCAGCTGTTGGAAAAACATCGTTATGCGATAATCAGTAAGCAAAACGCTTACCGATCATTGCAAAGCGATGTTTTCCTGTTTAAAACATTGTTATGCGATCGCTTTTGCGATCGCAAAAACTCAATTGCTATGCGAATTCGTTGTTAAACGAATCGCTCGTTAAGCGAGGCACCACTGTATATAGGCCTAAATCCTTGTGCGTAACTATGTACAGTGGTGCCCCGCATAGTGAGGTTAATCCGTTCCAGATTAACCCTCGCTATGCGGAATCGTCGCTAAACGGGTAGGGAAAACGTATTGAAACGCATTAAACTTAGTTTAATGCGTTCCAATACCTTGCTTACTTACCCGTTCAGCGAGGATTCCCCTTGCCGGCAGCCATTTTCGCACCCTCGCTAAGCGAGGGCAGGGCGTGAAAACGGCTGCCGGCAGCCATTTCCGGGCTTCCGGCGGCCATTTTGGAGCCGCTGAACAGCTGTTCGGCGGCTCCAAAATGGGCGCCGCAATACCCGATCTTCGCAATGCGGGTTTTCCCCATTGCGAAGATCGGGTATGTTTCCGTATAGCGATCCCGAAAAAGGGATCGCTATGTGGAAACATCGCTATACGGTGCACTCGCTAAGCGAGGCACCACTGTACACACAACTCGAGGTTGTTCCTGTCGAAGTTGTACAGTGGCTGACACAGAAGTATGATTCTTTTTTTGTTGTTGTTCTTTTTTTATTAACAATTTTCGATAAGGTAGGGGATACAGAAGGTAAAGGGGGGATATGAGGGGAAAAAGTAGGGGGAGGAGAACACAAAATGTACTGCCATCCAATCTATTCATATTGCCATATCAACTCAACTTTCTGCTCTTCTACTATATGGTTGCCCTCCAGGTTATAACTTACATTTACATCCTAGTTTTAATCTATGCTATTCAAGTACTATCTGGTGGCTCAAGCCATTTATATAATAAAACAGAAGTATGTTTTCTTAAGCATTTCCACTGGCACACTATGTAATGGTTGTGGTGGTGACATGCAGCTGGTTGCACAAGTGCATGGGGCAATCCCTTGTTGCCAAGCTCAATGCTCAGCATATTTACGCAAGTTACAAATAGCATTTTAATAATGCTTCTGTGTAAAAGTTGTTTGTTTGTATGCATATGATATGGATAGACATGACACACAGTTTATGCATATATAATATGTATAATTATAAACAACATTTTCAAAGTAGAATAGTATACCCAGTTTTTAATATGCTGGAAGTAAATAATGAATGTACTGCCTTTAAGTGCTTATCCTTCATCAATCCCGCCAACCTAGTGGTTCGAAAGCATGCAAATGCAAGTAGATAAATAGGGACCACCTCGGTGGGAAGGTAACAGCGTTCTGTGTCTAAGTCGCACTGGCCACGTGACCACAGAAGATTGTCTTCGGACAAACGCTGGCTCTATGGCTTGGAAACGGGGATGAGCACCGCCCCCTAGAGTCGAACACTACTGGACAAAAATTATCAAGGGGAACCTTTACCTTTACCTTTACATATCCTTCATCAAACTGCATATACTTTTGTTTACATATATTCCCGTTTGATGTGAGATAATTTAATGGCAAGCCTACACTGAATAAATACACTGAATCTATAAAAATGTTTTTGGTACAAGGCTAAACTTGGACAACTAAACAATGGCCAGAATAGTAGCTATATCAGTTTATTACAGCAAAAAGAACATGAGATGCTGTGACACTTTGAAGTCTAGCCAATTTACTCTGACAAATGTTATTTGTACACTGTAGCTCACTTTATACAGTATGTGAAGGAGGAATTGGTTCAGTAGTTTTAAACTGTAATGAGGACTTTCCATCCTCACGGATTAAGTCTGATTTCTAAAGAAAAGCGATTCAATTAGATTATACAGTACATTTCCTGTAAGATTTATTGATACTGTACCTGGAATCTTAAATAAAAATGGATCTAAATGTTTAGAATTTCTGACTGTAGAAGATGGATTGTAACCATTTGTTAAATCTCCCCTGTTTGGGGCCTAGATCAATCTGGCTATTTTGGGAATCTTGTAATCAGGATTGGTTCTTCACACAAGAGGCTGTATATTATTTGTTTTCTGACTGCAGTACATTACAACTAACCTTTCTTTAATTTTAATTCTATTTTATAAAAGGTGGACTTTATGAACTCTTATGCTTCCATTGAAGGGCCAATTAAAATCTTTAGTTTCCAAAATTGTGTGCTTTTGGGGGTATAATTTTTTTTGTATCAATATATAGTAAGGCTCATTCTGATTTGGTCAGATTTGGGAAGTGTATGAATTGCAGAAAAACTCTGTGGAACAGGAAAAGCATTTCTAATTTTCTCTTCCTTGTTGCATACCATGGTGCATAACCAAATATGCAACTGAATATGTGACCCACATATGTGTGAGCGCATGACAGACAGCTGGAACATTCATGCAAACAAGTTATGCAATTTAATATTTACGCTTAATGAAACCAGTAGGATTCTGGCTTATATTGATATATTGAAAATTTATATATTTCTGATGCACATTTCAATAGAAGGAAAATGCTAGAAGTGAGATTCCACTTCATCAAATAAATAGCAGATTATGGCTGCAATCCTATCTTCTTTTCCCTTTTTAAAATTCCATTTATCTCAAGCAAACTAGTTCTGAAAAAAGATGTATAGGATTACACTGGATGAGAGAAAAGCAGGACTTCACCTTAGCTTCTAGTACATCTCCTGGAGAATAGTATGAGACCTTCTTCCCTCCCAATAACATCCTGTCCAAGGTTCAGGCCAGTTGGTTTGTATCTTAAAATTTATTTGCTGTCATGGGTAGTCTAGAACTTACTGCCTGAATATTGTTTATGCTGCTTATATGTTTTTTAATCACTGCCTAGGACTAGCAGAGTCAGACACGGCATTTGCAACCAAATTGGTTATTCATGTTATCTGTAACATGTCATAATATGGAAAGAAACATACACATTGTTTGTGTATGCGTGCATGTGCACATGTGTGTCCATGTATGTGTACAATCTGCATAAAACTCACTGCAGTATTTGAATTAGTTTTAAAAGCACAATTCTTTCTAGCTGTGAAGCCATTATGGAAGATGCAGTAGTGTTTTATTAAGAAAAAAATGGGTCAAACTCTATTAAGTATTCAGTGTGTGGGCAGGAATCCTTTGACGTGTGTTCCAGGGAAGCCTATAAGTCAGGAATTGCTGCAGAGATTCCAGAACAAAATAAAATTCTGTCAGTAGCAATATATATTACAAATAAAATATTTTACACCCACTAAAAGTAAGGGTTAGAAAGGTGCCTGAAATCTAGCACCTATCTAGTATCACTGCAAATTGGAAAGAGTAAGAAACTTATGCAAACCTACACAGTGGAGTCAAGCTGTTCTCATATATTCAGTTGTAAAGTGATGCAGGGAAAATTTTTAATCTTTAATACTCTTCTCTCTTGAATTGCATGGATCTGAGCAGCACAGTTTTGGCTATACACCGCCCATACATACATACATACATACATACATACATACATACATACATACATACATACATACATACATACATACATACATACATACATACATACATACATATTGAATACTGTGCTGCTATTTATCTGCAAGTAGTAGCTTGGGAAAGTTGAATCCTAGGCTTACCTAGGGCCCTGTTGTTGTCAGGGGTTGGGAGAGTGCTAGGACATGCCGGGAAACTGACATGGATCAGGGAAGCTGTGTGTGTGTGCGTGTGTGTATGTGTGTGTGTGAATGAACTGTTTATTCTTTGTAGTTACATTTGGGGGGGGGCATAAGATTTATACACGGGTTTTGAAGTGCATGGATTTGGCATCACTAACCCCAGCATTGTTGAAGGGGAAAGTGCATACAGTGAACCCTCGACTTACAGACTTTTCGAGTTACAGACTTCTCTGGCTGCAAAATGTAGATTCGACTTGCAGCCAGAGAATCGACTTACAGACCAGAAAAAAACCAAAATGGAATAAAAATAGAATAAAAACCACTGGTTATGGGATTAATCGGTTTTCAGTGCATTGTAGGTCAATGGAGATTCGACTTACAGACTTTTCGACTTGCAGCCACCATTCCAATACGGATTAATTCCTTAAGTAGAGGGTCCACTGTATTTACTGACTGTCTGAAATGTTTGGCTTTAAGATGAAATTAAGTTTATTGTAATGGAGTCTTCCTTAATTTTGTGTATTTGTGTAAAATTGAGAATGCAAATTCAGGCAATCAAGAGAAATATATTCAACAAAAAGACTGAAAGTTACATGAATCTGTATGTGGCTTTAATGCATGAATTAGTTTTATTATTCTTCCTTATATGTATCTCAGTAGCTGATCTTTCAGAAGAACTGACCACAAGCATATGAGATGTTGGAATCAGGCTGGAAGAGTGTCTAACTTGACTCCTAGTAGTATCCAACACTGAACATCAGTGATGTCTTTCAGCAGTCAGTTATAGGTTTGCCTGTTGATTGTTACAAGACTAACCAGGAAAAAAAGCTCAAGTGTGCACAAAGACTGTGGCATCTTTGACTGTTTTCTCCTAGTGTAACAATATGTTATCACTCAAGTGCATTCTGATAACCATAGAAAACTCAATTCTTAGTGGAAATCAACATGAATAAATAGAACACAACTCAGTTTCAAGGAATTAACATATGTAATTTTTCCCTTGTCTCTTAGCCAGATCAGGATGGGATAGTGGGCAGTTGACTTTAAAATGGGCATCTCCTCTTCTCTTACTCATTGGTTGTACCAAACATTAGAATTTGTCCTTATTATCAAAACTACTCAGGGTGTGATGTTTGTTGTACTTGGGAGTAAATATGCATGGATTCGTAAACATTTGGAGAATGCTTAAGTAATTTTCAAGGTTTACCTCTCTTTTCATTACCTACATTGTAATCTGTTAAAACATTTTAAGCCTCCCTTGATCCACATGAAAGCAAGCTAGTAAATAATTAAAACAGTGAAATAATTAAGGAAGTATAAACTCAAACATGATGGAAATAAAAGCAGCAAAGCAACAAAATGGACCATCTTAAAATGGTTTGGCAAACAAAAGAACCTTGGCAAACAAAAATATCTGGCTTGGTGCTCAAACAGTTGCAGTACTGGTTGCTAGTTGTGCCTGCATAGGGAGAATATTCCACAGCTGGGGTGACATCTCTGGCAAGACTCTGTGCCCTCTTAATACACCATGGGGCCATGGTGTATTCTCTGCCTGGAGAAGAGACTGTCCTGAAACTTCTAAGCCAGGGACAGGCTCGTTTGAGTAGAGTTTGTCAAACTTTCTATTAGCTATAGTAGCCTTGTAGATAATTTGATGAAAATTATTTGATAACCATAATTTGAGCCGGTATTGTGCAGTAGGTTGGGGTTTCTGGCTGAGGTGTGAGGAACAGGGCATTTGTCTCCCAATAGAGGGAACAGTCAATATCACCTGAAATGTGTGTGGCTGATGGGATTGCACACCTTTCCACCTTTGTGGCCTTGAACAAGCTGTATAGTCCCAGAGTGCCAGCAGGAGAGATTGATAAATTTTTCTCTTAGAAGATGGTTGTTGTGGTTTTTCTGGGCTGTTGGCCATGTTCTTAAGGTTTTTCTTCCTAATATTTTGCCATTCTCTGTGGCTGGCATCTTCAGAGGGCAGGAGTCAGAACTCTGTTTGCATTTTGTTGCAGTTTGTTGGATAGTAAATATCTGGAGAAAGCTTAAGTGGTTTTCAAGCTTTACTTCTCTTCTCATTACCTACATTGTAACTATCCAACAAACTGAAACAGAGCACAGACAGAGTTCTGACTCCTGTCCTCTGAAAATGACGGCCACAGAGACTGGCGAAATGTTAGGAAGAAAAACCTTAAGAACACGGCCAAACAGCCTGGAAAACCCACAACAACCATCAGATCCCGGCCATGAAAGCCTTCGAGAATACATTGTGTACCTAGAAAGCTCTCAGAGAGTCACAGTTAACAAGAATAAAGTAGGTGGCATATTATTATTACTATTCTAAATCAGCAAAAACATACAAGAATGGGGTTTTAATCTTGTAGCCTTTTCCTTGCCATGGTATCTTACACCGAATCTTAAGGATACAGACCAAGCACATGGAAATACATTTATAAGTGATCCTATTTCACTCTCTCAGAATTGCTATTTCCAGACTTCCGGCTTGACGTCGCGACGAGACAGCAGCAGGAGGACAGAGCTCTGTCCCCTGGGCTGAATTCTGACCTGTTTGGGACACCGCAGGGTGTCGGAACCACCCCAGAGGGGTGGTGAACTGGGGGGAAGCCTGTTGATCATGGGGGCGGGGGCGGCCACCCCCGTTTGACCCAGGAAACTCCCTAATCAGCCAACGGGCAGAAACAAGCAGCTTGGGCTCGCTTGCAAGTCGTTGGCAGCCGGCTAAAAGAAGCAAGAATATCAGCTTTCTGGCATCACTGTTTATCATCGGGTGAGATTTTTACAACTAATTGCTTATGTACCCCTGGAGAAAGCAATTCCTATATATGGAAAAAAAAGAACCGCTATCTATCTCAGTAACTTACAAAGCGGCAAAAAATCTGGTGAGAGGGATAGCTGATGGAAAGAAAATAACTTTTTAAAATATACTTTAAGAATATTACAATTTGGCGACATAAGCTTAAGAAACTTTCCTGTAAGTCTGGACTTTGTTTTGACTACTTGAAGTCGTTTGGCATGGAGCCCAGGAGGGGTGACCTTGAGTACTCTGCTGTTGCTTAAAGCCTGAGAATCGGTTTATTTCTTTTTGATTTTTTCTGTGCTTCGCTGGATAAATTAACCCTAAAGTGGACCTTTAAAAAACTGTGCCTTGGGTATTCGTAAACCTGTGGAATTAGGCCATCAGGCCGCGGATATAAATATTGCACCCTGGTATTTTGGGGGTTCAGATTTGGTTCAGGCCTATTTAGCCAAAGCGGACTTTTTGAAATGACTCTGGAAACTTTGAATATCTGTTTATAAGCATTTGGGCAGCTGGAACAGAATGGCACAACAAGGACAATTTTGGGATGAAATAAAATCTACACTTCAAACAATACTAGAAATAGTGAGATCCCATTATCAAGAGACAAAACTATCCGATCAACATCAGAAGAATTATAGTCCGCAAGCAACAGGGAACAACAAAGAAGGAAATGAGAGTATTCCAGATGATGTATGCCAATCAAAACAGGAGCTGGAAGAAATTAATCTAAGAGAAACGTCGGATCAGAGGAGAGTACTAAGGGAAGATAAAGGGATAAAAACAGCAAAATTAACAAAAAAAGCCTGGAAGATCCATTGAAGATAGACCAAGTACATAAAGAGTTAGTGGACATAAATCAGATGTACAAAAAGGTTTCAGAGGACATGAAAGATGGAAGAATGCTTAGAGACACAGAAATACTAAATGAGAAAAGAGAAATCAGAGAAGGAATTACCTAGAAAGATGAAAAAAGGGAAAACAAGGAAGGCCCCCTTAATATTGAAAATATGTATATATTTAACATCGGGAACTGTAAAAGGGTATACAGTGGGGTCTTGACTTGAGAACTTAATCCGTATTGGAAGGCGGTTCTCAAGTCAAAAAGTTCTCAGGTCAAATCTGCATTTCCCATAGGAATGCATTGAGAACCATTTGATCCGTATCTGCTCTTTTCTGTCCATAGAAACTAATGGGAAGCTGCTATTCCACCTTCGACCACTAGAGGGAGATATTTTGTTTCTTTTTTTTCTTAGGTCAAGAAAGGTTCAGGGAAGGCAGGGAAAATACAGTCCAGGCAGTACAGGACCAGGCAGTCTGAAGACTGTCTCCCAATCCACTCTCTTAAATGCTGGGAGGAGTGAGGAAGCAGACAGGCACCCTTTTCACGGGCCAACAGTTAACTGAAAGTTCAAATTTTGCACTTTCTCTGCCTCCCATGTGGTTTTTTTTTCAGTTCTTAACTCAAATCTAAGTATGTAAGTCAAGTCAATATTTTCCTATGAGAGTGGTTCTTAAGTCAAAATGTTCTTAACTCAAGCCGTTCTTAAGTCAAGACCGCACTGTATTCTGTATATTAAAAAGGAGAATTAAATTGAAATAAGGGAGCCCTAATCAGGGTAAAGACGTAATATGGTGTTGGTTTTTTTTTTTTTTTTAGGTAAACTAAACTAGATATAAAGCTGGGTCATGGATCTGGAACCACTTTCAATAAGAATGTTATTAGAAGACCTTGAGAATATTATATAATAATGAGAGTAATATTATGATAGTAGTCATATTATATACTAAAAATTGTACATGAATGGTTTGAATGTTTGAAAGATGTTTGGAATTTGGGGGGGACAATCGGGAAGACACTGAGCTGTAAAAAACAAATAATTGTAAGCAAAGCATGTAACACGATGTCCGACAAGCACAAAACAATGTAGATAGATTGAAAAACTAATAAAATGTTTACAAAAAAAAGAATAGCTATTTCCGGTTTTAGTGGAGTGGGGTTCATATAGGCACGGAGAGTATCTTTAATTCTAATGGTTGTTGTGGGTTTTTGGGCTCTTTGGCCGTGTTCTGAAGGTTGTTCTTCTTGACGTTTCATCAGTCTCTGTGGTCGGCATCTTCAGAGGACTGGAGTAGAAACTCTGTCTCCAGTCCTCTGACAGTGCTGGCCACAGAGACTGGTGAAACATCAAGAAGAACAACCTTCAGAACACAGCCAAAGAGCCCGAAAAAACCACAACAACCATTAGATCCCGGCTGTGAAAGCCTTCGCGAATACATCTTTAATTCTGTTACTTCTTTGTTGATGTCCTTTGCAATAATTTTCTATGTATTTGGGACTACTTGCAAATTAGAAAATTAAAAAATGATGGATTAGCTTAAAAATAGTTGTCTGCCAGATTTTGGGCATATTCGGATAATCATATCTCTGCTTAATAAGCTGGGATGTGAATTAGCCTTTTGTTTATGCATGTAGGCCTTTGGTTTTTCCTCTCTACTGCAGGCAGTTATAGCAGAAAAGCTTTACATAACTATTGTTTCCTGTTTCTTTAAGAACCAGGAATCTGAGTTTACTAGTATATGAATAAATCAAAATATTGGATTACAATTTAAAGAATATTTTAAGATCCTGGCTTGTTTCATGATTAATGCACATACTGTAGTTTCTAGTGTGTGTGTGGGAGATTTCCAGCTTTGATTTATTTTTGTGTGAAGAAGCTGGATATCTGGACAGGTAACTCATTCATGTGAAGCCAAGATATGGTCATCAAGCCCATGTAGTTCTTGAAATAAAGATACCCATTATATTGAAAGGATCTGTTATGTTCTGGAATAGGAAACAGCCCTTGGAACATTTCCCATTTCTGTCGTCAAATATGTAATTGTGTGTGGAACTCTGGGATTTACTTTATTTTTAGTGTCAATTTGGGATGTGTGAAAATAGTAATCAGTGAATGCTTCCTAGTATATGCAAAATTTACTTATCTCATCTTTGAATAATTGATCAAGTCATAAGAGCTGATGAGGCAGAGCTTGTAAACTACACTTACTGATAAATACAAAGCCTACCAAGAAGTTAACCACTAAATATGTGGCAATCCCATTTCACTCCTATGCAACGTTCCCTTTAATTTTCAGCCCCACTGGGCAGGGCTGTGCCCCTCATGTGTGTGATGCCCCATTGTGATTGGAACCAAAGGGGCTGAAAATAATCACTATGAGTATGCAGAGGGGGAGGAGCCCTGTGCAGAAGGGGACAGAGGGGCGCACACACAGGGACACACATTAGAGGGTACCTTGCTTGCAGATCCTTAATGGATTGTGTTCAGAATCCTGAAACCTTCTTGCTGTAAAGCTCTCATGTGAGGACAATTAAGTACTTACTAGATGAGAAGCCTGCACAGGGATGAATATCTGCTTTATTGTTATGGAAGTAAAATATATTTCATTCACGAAATTGAATGAACCAGTTCTGCCCTTAGTATTGTCTCTTACAGATGAGTCATCAGGCTCCCAGCTAAGTTTGTATCCTTCGGATATTAGATGAAACTCGGCAGTAATATTTTTGAAACAAGCATATCTCAAATACATTAAGCTGTTTCAGGCTGTCACTCTGGCTATTCAGTAGAGATGGGCTTTTCGTGTTACTATGAATGACAAGAAATATGAAGGCAGCTCTTATTTTCATATTTATTCCTGAAGGAGCTTCTTAAACATGAATGCTTTGTGTTAATGAAAAAGTTTCATGTTCCCCTTCTTTGTTTGCTCTTTTTTGTGCATTTTATGTATCAAATTGCCCAGGAAATTTTCCATCAAATAAAATCACAAGGGCCAGTGTGAGCAGCCAGTCAGAACAACTGGAAAATGGGAATTTTGAATCTCTAAATAAGCATGGATTGGTTGGAACTCAGTGGGAGTGATTTTTTTCCCCCATTTCACTGGAGCCTCTCCCACCACCAGACATTCTTCATCCCTCACTGTTGGCTTGTACTTTTGGTCTTTCCTGCTCTTTTCCCCTTTTTTCTTGCCTTGACATTGTCTGCTTGCCCATCTGCAGCCACCTCAACCCCTATGTGTCATGAAGAGGAGAAGAAAGACGAAGAGGGTGCTTGGTGGTGGCAGTGGTAGAGACCCCATGGTGGACAGCATGAAAAATGAATGAGCACAGAAGCAAAACAGCCTGAAAGAGGTGGTGGCTCTTATATTTAATGTAAGGATTGGCACATAAATTACAGGAAAATGAAATACTGTAGAGAGCCCTTCTTGAAAGAACCCAACGTGAAACAAAAATGAAAACTTTTGCTATGAACATTCTTATGTACTCAGTTCTTTGAGTTCATCAAGTACAGCTATTCACATTTTCTTAGAAGACAGAAAAATTTACCTGTACGTTGCTTATTTTCTCATATTATGCATAATTATCTTGATTTTAGTGTATCCCTGTAAGATATTTATGACTGCGAAAGTTCAGATTAGTCACATTCATTTGAAATAATATACATATTACTTTGGCATTCAAATCCTAATTGTACTTGCTGGTAGATTGTTTTTAAATTTCCAGGAGTTGTGTATGGATAGTTTTCCTGAAACAGGCAAAAATTAAATTTGTTTGACATTGTGGGCTGGGTGTCCTTCTGTAAATCAGCACTTCTTGAGTATAGTTTTCAGAACGTTCTTATCCTCTCTTCCTCTTGCATCATACAAAGTCTGGCTCAAAAGCGTTTCTGGATTTTCACAGTATATACAGAATGCAACAAAATAAATCTGCAGGTATAAAGTTCAACTCCCTGGTTTGCTAGGTATAAAGTTACTGTTTTAAATTGACAATGGCTTTATACTCTGTCCAGAGGCATGACAACTCCATTCATCTGAAGAAGTGTTCCTAGATTCACAAAAGCTTGTGCGGAAAAAAACCTAGCTAGTCCTATAGGTGCTACAGAATTATTGTTGGTATAAATTATTATACAGATTAGCATAGCTACCTGCTACATTACCTTTTGTTGCATCTTAAAGTTTAACAAATCCATTATATCAATATGATAATCCTTTTCTAGCCATTTATTATCCCAACATGATAACCCTGTTTCAGGAAATCATACCATTCTGCATTTTAAAACTCACATCAGAATCCTGTCAACACTAGGGAATAAGTATAATTGGATTGAGTAAAACTGTCATCAGAGTAAAGATGTATTTGTTTGGGTTATAAAGTGTATGGTTCTTTTCATTCAAGTTACACCTATGTTACTTGTTTCCATTTATCCATAATTTCTCCCATTCATGTTTTTATAACTGGAAATTTGGGCTATATGAATGCAGAGGCTTCACTTTGGAGGTTTTAAACACCTTTTTTGCAGTGGATGTCTGATCTAAATCAGTAACTTGCATTCTTAAGATTCAGTGAATTTTTCTTAAGGCATTTAATCACTGCAGCACTGGCAACATTATTAGTCTTATTTAAATGCTACATGTGTACCATAAATAAATGACTCAGAATGGGAGAGTAGATTACCTTGTAAATATGAATAAATCTGTTTTCTCCATGCCCTTATAAATGCTATTTGTATTTCATTGTTATCTTGAGTAGTGAATCAAAACTGTCCAGTGCAGCAACAGTTTTCAAAAGATTGACTGAAATACGTCCAGTGTGTCCTCAAGTGGCCCCGTGTGCCTGGGATAATAAAATCATGTGTCATTTAACCATTATAGGGTTAAAAGAGCACAGGGTATTTTTGAAACTCCCTCTACCTGAACATTTTCCAGAGAATGTGGCACCTTGGCAATGCTACCACAGTCTCTGCTGCAAAACTTAATTGCCTTGTAGGATTTGACAGTATAATGCAAATGGACTGAAAAGAGGGCTGTTGCAGCATCATCAGAAAAGCAATGCTATACTCATTAATTAATATATCACTTTAAGTATACAGTATTTCCTTCTCCCAGAGGCTTATAGTGGGTTGTAATATTTTATGATAGTATTTTTTAAAAAACGTGTCCTTATAATGATTAATAATGACTGACAACTATATTTCACAGAAGGAATATAATGCAACTGGGAATGCAAGGCTGTGGTACAGTAAAAGAAAGGTTGTAAGAGGACCACAGTGAAGTAAGATGCAGGCAGAACATCTGCATTATTATAAGAGAAAACTCTAAACGATCCACAAACAGCAGTTCTGTAGTCTCGTTATATAAAAACATGTCTGAGTAGAAGGTCCATCAAGGACTCCTATTTGTAGATACAGAGATGTGTGGGACTGAAGTCTGTCTGTCTGTCTGTCTGTCTGTCTGTCTGTCTGTCTCTCTCTCTCTCTCTCTCTCTCTCTGTGTGTGTGTGTGTAGTAATAACCTTGTTGTTAGTGCCCCCCTCTCCCATGACTTTGCTTCTGAACATACAACATTTATTGAAAAGGTCTGAAGGGGAATTCCCAGGCTTTTTGACGGAACATATATGCAGTGTTTCAACACTTGGAAAAGGTTCATCATCAGTGTGACTGGGAAGAATTCTTAAGTGTGTTCCAAATCTCAGTTGAATGTTTGGTGAAAATTTGCAAGGGGGCAGGGGAATGCATTTCATTTTTACTCGTAGATAATTGTGGATAATTGTAATCATAGATGACATTTTTATACTTTGAGGAAAAATATTCTTTCCATTTTCCTCATGTTTTGTGTCATGTGGGAGCTTCATTAAGCAGCATGCAGGTGATATGCCTTCAGATATACTGTACTGTACTCACATGTTTGGTATCTGATTGAAGAAGCTGGACGTTGCTTTGAAATAAACAGAATATTTGCTCTGTATAATGTTTTTCAAGACTGGCGGATTGAGAGGGGGGATCCAAGTAGCTTTCATGTTTTGTAAAAAAAAACACCCTACAATCTCACAAATATCTCTAGAAATGATGTGTAGTTTATGTCTGTGAATCTTGTTTTGTTAGGCCAGACTCTCCAGAAGCATAATAGTAAGTCAGTTAAAATTTCTTTTTCATTCTACCCTTATATGTTCATTGTACTTTGTGAGGTATTAAATACTAGTTTGGAACCTTCAAAGTGGTAGTTTGATCATCATATGTTTTGTGGGGGGTTTGCCAGGATTTTTTATCTAATTCTTGCAAAACAAATTTGTTTATTCCAGCTCTGTTCAACAGCTGAACAACTAGCATTAACAAATCAAGAATTTGATTTTCCTGTTTCTATAAATGACCAACTAATAGCTAGCTTTTTTTAAAAAAAACTGACGTACTTCTTCAGTTCTAAGGCCCAATTCTGTGATCACCTTTAAGGTTGGAGGACGATTCAGATAATATATCCCAGTGAAATATATGATATGTTCTGCACTAAAAGAAACATTCTCAAGCTTTCTGACGTCTTTTTGCCCCATAATCAACTTAGGAGCTACAGCAGATAGCTTGGAGGTAGAAGTTGGTTAACGATTCATAAGACGTTTGTACATCTTTTGCGTCACCTTTTATTTCCAAATCATTTGCTAACGAGTCACCCAAGGGCTTGAAACACATCAGGAAAATAACCAAAGAGATCCTGCAGTGCAAATGACAACAGTGAATGGGTGATGGGGTGGGAGAGAGAACAACTAATAAGAGTGCTTTATTATTTATCTATCTACAGTATCTGGGGAAGGCTTTTTAAAAAATAGAATATATGCCTACTAAGCTGGCTGTGGGGCCAGAGATTGGGAGTTCCACGCTGTGCCTCCTGCAAGAAGACCTAGTCTGTGTGGCGTTGGGCAAGCTGCACAGTCCCTGAGTATCCCAAGAAGAAGGGAATGGTCGACCACTTTGTAGTACTCTCTACCTGGAAACCTGGAAAAGGGTCACCATGAGTCAGAACTGACTTGACAGGACATGATTATTTTTATTATATGCCTACTGGCTTTGAAAGTACAACTTTTTGTACTTTGTTTACTATTATCATTGACATATGGGGAGATTTTTAGAATATTGCCACTCAAGGTTTAATTGTTTCAACTGTGTTTTCCCTATTTAGTGTTACACCACTAGCATAATTTCTCTCAAATATTGTTCACTATGATGCTGGTTTAAATGCACTGCAACCTGATCTGAGTGCCCATAAAACATCAAACGTTTTAAAATACAAATGGAACTAAAAAAATACGCTCCATGCAGAAAGTTATAATTTTTGTTGGAATTGCTGGGCAGTGTGAGTTAGCAGTCCTTAATTAAAAATATGCATGCTGTTTAAAGATGAGTGCCATAAATACTTAATGAGGTGCATGGTGGCTAATGAATATACTAAATAAATTAGGCAATGCGTATTAGTATTTGCATACTGCAGATTGCTTGGTTTTTTTAAAAAAAACTGCTGTGAAATTTCTATAAGCCATAGTTTTCCTCATCTAAATAATTATGATAATGTCTTATGAGAAATAAAAGTCAAGTTACTTTTGCCTTTCCTGTGAATATTTTTGAATCAATATTTAGTAAAGTATAGGCTAAAAATATAGTTCTATAACCAATGATTCAACAATGATTTCAGTACAATTTTTTAAAGTTAATTGGGCTCTTGCAGTATCTCATATTTTATATATTATACTAACATGACAGCACTCTAATTTTCTTTGAAAAGTGAAAAGAAAAAGTGAGGATTTCATCAGATAAATCTTGAGATTGTTTACATTACATACTTACATAATTTTTAGTAGGTTCATATTTTGTTATGTGTGCATGTAATTTAATTTGCTTTGTTTACATAGCAAATTAAGCTTAGGGATGCAATACTAGCCTTTCTGTTTCCCAAACTTGAACATATGGGGTAGTTTACCTAAATTGATACATATTTAATGTAACATTTTAAAACAATATTATGTATTTATTGGGACAGGTATGAAAAGGAGCTGACTGGATAGCTCAGTGGCTTAGGTATCTGGCTATGGAGCGAGAGATTGAAAGTTTGATCCCCCACTGTACCTCCTAGGTCAGGGAACAGGAGTAAATTACCCCAAATGGGGTAAAAATGAAAATCCTGGGGGTAATGAGAATGCAGCCCTAACCCCCTTTCCTCCTCCTCCTCTGCCCGGAGGGGGGTCCCCGGCTGCCCGATTGCCCCTTTCCTGCCCCCTTCTCCAGCCTGTCTGCAATTGAGCCACAGTGGATGGCAGCCAGCAATGTGCCCTGGGTGGCGGTGTACAGCAGCCCAGGCAGTGGCAGCGGGGCCGGCCATGGCAGAGAGCGAGGCTGGGGCAAGTGGCCGGAGCGCCCCAGCCAGGAGGAGCCTCTCCTTTCAGTGCCTGGAGAGGTAGATCGCAGTGGAGGGGGGCGGGCATGGCCATGACGACAGCCCGGGCCAGGCTCAGCCTCCTGGTGCCAGGAGGCTGCCGCCACCCCACACCCCATCCCTGTTCCTGGAGGAGCCCGTGGGGTGGCAGCAGCAGTGCTCACCCAGCCGCGCAGCTTCCTTCAGCAGTGCCTCTGCGCTGGCTGGCCAGGCCTGGCAGAGCTTCTCTGCCTCCATGCGGCAGCTGTCACAGCGCTTTGACAGCGAGGTCTGACGCGGCCACCCCAGAAGGGGAAATCCTGGGCACAGAGGTGCCTCCAGACCCTATGCTGGATCTGCCTCCAATCATGCCCAACCCCCACTAGCACCAGCTGCTCCAGATCCTGGTCAGCTGTCTGTTGGGGTGCTAGCACCGCAGCTGCAACTGCCTCCTCAGGTTTGGTTGCCGAAGGTAGCAATCTGGTGACTTATGGCTGGCGTGCCCACAGAGAGGGCTCTGTGTGGCAGCTGTGGCACATGTGCCATCGGTTCACCATCACTGGCCTAGCCTAATCTGGTGCCCTCTAAATGTGTTGGATTGTAACTCCTATCAAACTTGAAAATACCTGTGCTGCTCTAATTGACATGGGTTGTAGCCTAGCACTGTTGTTGTCGTTTAGTCGTGTCCGAATCTTCGTGACTCCATAGACCAGAGCACGCCAGGCCCTCCTGTCTTCCACTGCATCCTCTGTCGTCCCCTTCTCCTCTTGCCATCACACTTTGCCACTAGCATTATTTGTTGTTATTTAGTTGTTTAGTCGTGTCTGACTCTTCGTGACCCCATGGACCAGAGCACGCCAGGCCCTAGCACTATTAGAGGGTACCAAACTAGAGGAGGCACAGTAAGAGTGATGAATGAGGACTGTGAGACCTGAATTCAAATTTTCACTTAGTGATGATATTAGACGTACTTGTCCCAACTTTACTTCACAGTACTGTTGAGAATGGGTCAGCCACACACAGACACAATAATGTGATTTCTGTTTTAACCGAAAGGAGAAAAGACACTCTTACTTCTGTGGTCTTTGATGTTTGAAGGAGAGACTGTTAAACACAAGTGCTTGATGCAACAAAAGAGAGGGACATGAAAGTTTTTTCATGTTTTCTTATGGGAAAGTAAAAGCTGTAAAAGGGCCTGGATTTGTTGGAATCTAGTAGGAGTGTTCTGCACTGTTCTTCCATTGTTTCACTTATTCTTTGGGGTATATGAGTCATTTTGGTTTGCTGGGGCTTTGTATTGTTTGCGTTTATTTGTTTGCTTGCTGTAGAGAGGCTGCTGTGAGTGTGTTTTATTTTGTTGTTTCTTTTCCTGTATCTGTGGAGGAGGTAGTGCCCTCCTCCACAGATACAGGGAAAGAAACAACAAAATAAAACACACTCACAACAGCCTCTCTATGTGTGCGCATTTATTCGGTTAAAGGCACATATGGGGGGATTGAGATGGTTTTGTTTGGTAGCTGTTGCTGATTATACTGTTGCCTGCTTCTGGAGTAGATTGATTCTCTGTTGCCTTGCCTTTGCTTTTTGAGGGTAGTTTTACAGACATGGGGAAAAATGAAATGGAGTGGAGGTGGTCCCCTTCGTGTTAATTGAGAGCACCAGTGGACAAAAGACATGAAAACGAAAAGGTACTCTCTTGAAAGTATATGAAATGAAACAAAAATTAAACTTTGTGATGTTTACTTCCCTAGCTATCAGTGCTCCAAACAGAAAAGGAACTACAACTACAACTAAGATATGAGACAAGTTAAAGTGATTGCACTGGAGTAGAAATAAGAGTGAAACTGGATATATTTACCTTGTTTCAGAATAACAGGAACCTAATGACCTGGTTGTTTACAGATGCTTGGAAACTCAAGGTGAGCATAGTGTGACAAACCCCAGACCTACTGGGATATGCCACAGTTTCACTAAGCTGCCACCAACCATTCCCTGTAAGGAGTCACACAGACCAGGAATGGATTTTTAAACAAACAAAGGAATAAGGTTTATTTAAATAACACACAGGGAAAAATAAAATGATCAAGTGAATAAGATACAGTAACGTGGCTTAGTCTCAATCATACATACACCAGTTTGGTTCACACAGAACACCTTTAAATAAAGCACAGACCCTGAACCTATCAGTTCTGGCTAACCATAAAGACACCTGAACCTATCAGGTTGGTACTGACTGACACACAGTAGTACCCTGTCTGACACACAGACTCCCACACCAGCTTCTTCTTCTCAGCTTCTCCTCCAGCGTCTCCTAACTTCTCCACACAAACTCCACATATATATACAGTACAGCCCCTCCTCCTGATGTCCCGCCTTCCACTCCCCATAGGATGGAACTTTCCCTCCAAACCCATGACAGACAGGTAACATCAGTGCTGTATGTAACACCTCCCCTCTTTATAAGTTGTTTTGTAGGGGGAAAGCTAAGGTGCTTTTCTCCAAAAAACAACCTGGATCCAAAACATACAAAAACAGTTATACATTAACATACAATACCATACTTACTCTAGGATAAACATATCAATTAGGCATTTAAACTTTTACCATTTACAATACATCAAGTTACCTTTATTGATACAAACCAGGCAGGTTTAATAAACAAGTACATTTAACCTTTGGTCACCAAAATATATACATAGTCCATGTTTCTTTCGCCGTCTTCATTCTTCAGGTCTTCTTGACAAGGCGTCAGCAACACAGTTCACTGACCCTCTGACCACCTTCACTTCAAAGTCATAATCTTGCAGGTTTAAAGCCCACCTCATAAGTTTACTATTATGGGTTTTCATTGTCTTTAACCATTGCAGTGGTGAATGGTCAGTGCACAGAATAAAATGTCTTCCCCAGATGTAAGGCTTGGCCTTCTGGATCGCGTAGACTATGGCCAGGCACTCCTTTTCCACGGTTGCCAAATGTCTCTCACCTTTCTGGAGTTTCCTACTCAGGTAGGACACTGGATGCTGGTCACCATTTTCATCCTCCTGGCAAAGAACTGCCCCTACCCCGCTGTTAGACGCATCGGTGTAGATGATGAACTCCCGGTCGAAGTCTGGAGCACGCAGCACTGGATAGTTGATGAGGGCCTCCTTCAACCTCTGGAACGCCTCCTCACAGTCGCTGGTCCACGGGATGCGGTCATCAGTCTTCTTCCTCGTCAGATCGGTCAGCGGAGTCGCAATCTCGCTAAACCTCGGGATGAACTTTCTGTAGTAGCCCACCAACCCAAGAAATGATTTGACTTTTTTCTTGGTGTTGGGTCTAGGCCAATCACGAACTGCTTCTATCTTGGCCTCTAGGGGTTTGATCACTCCTCCCCCTACCATGTGACCCAAGTATTTTATTTCTGGGCTACCCAGCTGCAGTTTGTTCTTTTTGCAGAGCCTAGGCCAAAGCACTTCCTCCCCTGGGTTAAAGTGCCTCTCCCGGCCTTCCTGGTCATCCCAAGCTTTCTTTCTGACCTTTTGAGCTTCGAGGGTCTCTGCTGCTAGCTCTAGGTTTCTCTTTAGGTCATTCATCAAGGTGTCTATATATGTCACAACATCTTGTGGGTCATCCTGGGTGATCTGTTCCCAATTTTGTTTGATTAAATCAAGGGGCCCTTTCACCCTTCTCCCAAATAAAAGTTCAAACGGACTGAACCCGGTACTGGCTTGTGGCACTGATCGATAAGCAAACAAAAGGGATTGCAGCTTCTGGTCCCAATTGTTTGGATTCTCTGCCAAGTAAGCCCTAATCATGCGCATCAGAGTCCCATTGAACTTCTCCGTTAACCCATTCCTTTCAGGGTGATAGGCAGTGGTTTCCTTGTGTTTAATTCCACAGATTTGCCATAACCGTTTCATGAGCTTCGATGTAAACGATGCACCCAAATCTGTGATTATATCTGAGGCAAATCCCATCCTGGACATATACCCCACCAAGGCATCTGCCACTGTGTTAGTTTCAATGTTAGTCAAGGGAATGGCTTCAGGGTACCTCGTGGCATGGTCCACAATGGTGAGAATGAACCTGTTCCCCCTCTTTGTGGCCTTGGGCAAAGGTCCCACAATATCCACCCCTATACATTTGAACGGAGTGTCAATCACAGGCAAAGGGCACAACTTTGCTTTGGTCCTGTCACGGTTATTCCCCTGCCTCTGACACATATCACATTGTTTACAGAACTCCTTGATCTGCTTCCCTATTTCAGGCCAGTAAAAATTCTGTGTGATTCTCTGCTGTGTTTTGTTCACCCCTAAGTGCGCAGCAAACATGTCAGAGTGCCCCCTTTTTAAGATCATGGGGCGATACTTTTCAGGTACCACCAGCTGACTTCTGATCCCATCTCCCCCTTTTGAGATATTCCTCAGGGTCTCTCTATATAGAATTCCCTTTTCCTCTCGAAATCTCACTGGGGCTTCAGGTGTTAGCTGGGCGTCTGTCACCTGTTCGAAACACTTTTGGAGAGTGGCATCTGCCTTTTGCTCTTGGCCAAATCTGCTGTCTGTGGTTAAGGTTTTCACCACAGCTTCGGAGCTCCCCTCTGCTTCCGTCTCGGGCTCATCAGTACCCCCCTGAACTGTCCCCGTGGTGGCTTGTGAACGTGTAATCACTAGCACCCGTTTCACATGTTCAGCCAGGTCATTTCCCACGAGTACGGCTGCTGGCAGAGTCGATGAAATTGCTAGCCGCCAAACTCCCCTCCAGCCTTGAAAGTTCACCGGTACCTCAGCTACTGGCAGCGAGATCACCTGTCCCTCAATCCCTGCCACCTTCATGCTCTCATTCGGGATTATATACTCCCTAGGAATAATATCTGGATGGCACAGGGTCACCTGGGAACAAGTATCCCTCAGCCCCCTATACTGATGGTCAAGTATTCCTACGTCCACCCCTGCGGTTTCAAACAACTGCGAATCTGTTCTCACTAGCAAGCAGCGCTTGACCTCCACAAGAGGACCATTTTCCTCAGCCTGATCAGCAGATGTAACTGTTCCAGATTGAGTAGCCATGGCAACAGGCTCCCTCAGTGGCAAGGAGCTTTGCTCTTTCTGGACACAGAACACAGCTTTTGGCTTGGTTCCACTCAAATCATGAGGCACATTTCCTTTTAGCTGCTTTAATTTCTCACACTCTGAGATTAGATGGCCCTTTCCTTGACAGAAATAACATTTTCTGCTGTATTTTGAGTCTTTCTCATCTTGTTTTGGTTTTCCCTCCAAAATCTGAGGTCTTTGTTTCATGTCTGAGGGCTTCCCTTCACCATGGGCCCCTCCCACTTGCTGGTTTTTTCCTGGTCCCTGAGAGTACTTGCTGTAGGTTTCTTTGGGTTTACCTATAGATTTCCCCTCACCTAAG
The DNA here is from genome assembly GCF_051106095.1 of Pogona vitticeps. NCBI lineage: Eukaryota > Metazoa > Chordata > Lepidosauria > Squamata > Agamidae > Pogona > Pogona vitticeps. Next base: position 273,564,662 of record NC_135783.1, on the reverse strand, counting down.
GGCTTTCTTATTTGGGAAATAAAATCTGCGATCTCGGCCGCCTCTGCCACAGATTTCGGTTTCCTTTCCCTCACCTGGAACTTCAGTTCCCCATGCAGGACTGAATAAAACTGTTCCAGCGCTATCAGGTCTTTGAGCTGCTGGAAGGTCTCTGTTCCCTCCTGCGATAGCCATTTCTCTAGCAGCCTCACCAGTTGGGCCCCCACTTGGGTAAAAGTCTGCTCTGGTTTCTTTGTGAGTGACCTGAATCTTTGCCTCAGCTGTTCCGCATTTATCCCATGTCTGGCAAACACCAGTTTTTTAAACTCAGCGAAATCTTTTAGCAGCTCCTCTGGCATCTCTGCATAGACTTCTGCCAGGCTGCCACTGATTAAAGATCGCATAATGGTCATCTTCTCAGTTTCCCTCACTGAGAAGTCCACAAATGCTCTTTCCACTAGGGAAAAGAACACCTCAGGGCAATCTCCCTTGTGGTACAAAGGGAATTTCTTCAGGTCAGTTTTAGACAATTGGCCCCCCTCAGAATCCCTATTGTTATTATTGTTCTGATTCATCAGTTCCAATTTTCTTAACTCAAATGCCATTTTCTCTCTCTCCAATTCCATTTCAAATTGTCTTTGCCTCTCCCTTTCCTGCATTTTTTCTCTCTCTAATTCAAATTGTCTTTGTTTCTCTCTTTCCTCCATTTCCCTCACCCTCAGTTCATGCTGTTGGGCTATGAGCATTTTCCTGAGTTCTGGGTTCTGCTCTCCCGTGCTCTCATCCTGCACTGAGCCAAATTCATCCTCAGAACCTTGGTCTACCTGGGGTTCCCTCACTTCACCCATTTCTGCCATTTGGCTTCGAGTCAAGGGCATAATCCCCCCCCCCCAGAACAGGCTGCTTTCAAAAGTCAAGCCTCAAAATAAAGCGACCACTTTTTTTTTCTTTTGCCTCAGAACCAGCCTTCTATAGATTGCTGCTGTTCTTCAGCACTAACTTGCAACTGTTGCCAGCCAGAGTCTACCCCCCTCTGCTAGGCCTCTCAGCAGACAGGCTAGATCACTGCTACTTCACTCAGCTTTGCCTCAGCCTTTTCCCACCAAAACAGGTTGCCTCAGAGCTCCCTAATCTAGTCCCACCAATCTGAGGTCACACGTTCTTCCACTAGCCTACCTCCCCGTGAGGTAAGCCTAGAAGATTACCTACGCGCTCTCAGATTGTCCCTGACTAGACCCCCCTTGCTCTGGGCACACTTGCCAAGGCTTTGCTGGACCACTGGACAACTGGACCAGTCGTATCCCACACGCTGGACACCAATCAATGTGACAAACCCCAGACCTACTGGGATATGCCACAGTTTCACTAAGCTGCCACCAACCATTCCCTGTAAGGAGTCACACAGACCAGGAATGGATTTTTAAACAAACAAAGGAATAAGGTTTATTTAAATAACACACAGGGAAAAATAAAATGATCAAGTGAATAAGATACAGTAACGTGGCTTAGTCTCAATCATACATACACCAGTTTGGTTCACACAGAACACCTTTAAATAAAGCACAGACCCTGAACCTATCAGTTCTGGCTAACCATAAAGACACCTGAACCTATCAGGTTGGTACTGACTGACACACAGTAGTACCCTGTCTGACACACAGACTCCCACACCAGCTTCTTCTTCTCAGCTTCTCCTCCAGCGTCTCCTAACTTCTCCACACAAACTCCACATATATATACAGTACAGCCCCTCCTCCTGATGTCCCGCCTTCCACTCCCCATAGGATGGAACTTTCCCTCCAAACCCATGACAGACAGGTAACATCAGTGCTGTATGTAACACATAGGCTGCATTGGCCACTATACGCTTTTAGTAAAAAATTCAAAATGGAGTTATTTCCCCAGCTGCTAAGATAACTCAGTGCACCAGGTTGTTCAAAAACTGTGAAAAGGGTTAGGTTTCCAGCACAGTAGGATGGACGCTTGAGACAAAAGGAATGAGAGAATAGGGAGGCTTTGAAATCTGGATTAATTGGGTTGCAGCTGGATTTGGGCAGGCTTCAAGGGATGACACTATTTGAATTACCCCACTGGAACAGCATAGGTCTGTGGTTTATCCCTGTGCAACCAAGCTATATATGACCTTGCTTCCCTAGCTGACTGAGCTACTGTGATGCAGACACAGATAATGCTGCTAGATCTTGCTACTGGAACTATGAGCAATCATTTTGTACTTCAGCTCTATGCTAGCTCAGGAAGTTACAGTTTTTGGGTTTGGACAGATATCTGACTTACAGCTACCTTAGGTCTTCAGAAATAGAGGTCTTCAGAAATTAAACTGAAGACTTAATCTTCACTTTTGTTTTGAAATTACCTTTTAAACTCAGTACACATCCTAGCATAATGCATAATGCAACCTAAAAGTGATTCATTGAATTTGCAGTCCCATATTTCTCCTTTGTTTAATCCATATGTAACAACTGCAACATCAGGCCTGATTTTTAGATTTTTCAGTTTGTTCCTCCATTCCCTAGTTTTTGTACCATGTTATGTAATTGACAGTTTTTAGACCTTGAAAGCTTGCATACTTTTGATTGGTAAATATATTATACAACTGGATTTTGCTTTTTTAAAAAATAAATCCCTGTATTTTTCCAGTTATAACATGCCCCTGTTCACTAAAAAGAAAGCTGCGGCTTTCTGTGGTGCTCACAGATAGATAGACACAGACTGACCAATCGTGTATGTGTATATGTAATTAAGGTACAGAAAGAAGTTTAAAGCAAAATTATAGAAACATATACAGCATACATTGCTGATGCTCATCACAGTACAAATTACCATATTTTCCATGTACTGTATAAGATCCTACTCTTTCCTAATATCATTACACTAATAATTGAGGGGTGTCTTTTACATGGAAGTAAGCTGAGATAGCTGAGGAGAGAACAAAACGGTCCGTACCTTGCCTCTGTAAGCAGGCTTCCTTCAGTCACGAGGCTTAGCTTCCTACAGACAGGAGACTTATGGAACTGATGTCAGCTGAGGCTGAACAAACCAATTGGAACACACCTCGTTGGAGTTGGAGCTTGCAGGCTCAGATGTAATGTCCGACGTTCTGAGCCCACAGGCTGAATACTCAAAGCTAGGTTTTCTTAATTTTGGAGTTCGAAAAAGGTGTGTGTGTTATAAACAGGGGCATGTTATAACTGGAAAAATACAGTATGCCTCCCTTACAGTTTTTGTAACAACCAATTTGAAGTTTTGCTGTCCAATAAGTTCCATTCATATCTATTGGATTGTATAAAGGCAAGCTATTTACTTGTTGCTTCAGAACAAACTCACAAAAGTGTTTTAAACAATCATGATATGAATATTCAGTTATTTCATTGAATGAAATTTCAGTTATTTCAAATACACGTAGGTGTATTTCCATCCAATGAATGGTTCAACATGTGCCAGTATTCCAAGATAATGGGTTTTTAGATTGATCATTGGTTGTCTCAGAAATTGAACAAGCATTGAATCATCAGTTGGATGTACAGCAGGAGGTGACAAGAATATTGCTTTAATTTAATTATCTGAATCATCCTCAAGCATGAAAGAAAGTTCTCATTCAAGATTACTGTATTTTAGTAAGCTACAGCAATCTTCTGGACACTTGGAATAAAAGTCAGGGTTATTTAAAGCTGTTTTTGTATTTATCCTGCTGTAGATCATCACAATTGCTGAATGAATGAGTTTTTTTAAAAAATAAAAATAAAATTATGCATACTGGTCAATGGAAGTAGGTTAGATTCAGTGCAGATTGGATTTCCTTTGATTGCAATCAGTGTAAAAACTATGTTTGGTAGGCTTAAACTAAAATTCCATGAGGTTAAGATGCCAGTGTGTATTGGAGTGATCCTGCACCACTTCCAATCCTATAAAATTATAGTTTACCTACACAACCAGGCCTTTTCCAGTAATATGATTAAGACTGAGTCAGAACTGTTGGTCAAGTAAGCTTTCTGAACAGCTGTACAACATTAATCTTTATTGATTGAATGATTGATTTAAAGTATTTTATCCCACCTTTCTCCTTGAAAAGTACCCAAAGCAGCTTACATCTGTGAAAGACAATATTTAAAGTTGAAAACAATGAGTTTACAACAGTGGCTAACATCATTAAAAGACAATAAACCTAAGAATAAAGAGGCATCTTGCATCACTAAAAGGCAATATTAAAGCTAAGAACAATAAGTGTACAATTTTTTAAAAAAAACAATGCCGCTCTGTGAAATGGAAAACACAAAACTGGAAAACACAAGTAGTACTAAAAATCCAGTCAATGCAGTAGTGCATAAGAAATCATCTTTAAAAAAATCACACACAGGTAGCTAGTTGCTGAGGGAATACTTACCTGAAGAGAAAGGTCTTCGTCTGCTTGCGGAAGGACAGCAAAGATGAGGCCAGTCTGGTCTCCTGTGGGAGAGAGTTCCAAAGTCTGGGAGCATCAACAGAGAAGGCCCTCTCCTGTGCCCTATCAGAAACACCTGTGAAGGTGGTGGGACCAAGAGAAAGGCATCTTCTGATTATCTTAACACCCAAGCAATCTTATAATGGGGCATACAGTCTTTGAGATAGCTTGGACGCAGGCAATTTAGGTTAAAACCAGCACTTTGAATTGTGCCTGGTAACTGATCAGCAGTCAGTGGAGCTGCTGTAACAGAGGGTTTATGTGATCCCTGAAACCAGCCCCAGTCAGCAATCTAGCTGCTGCATTTGGGACCTGCTGAAGTTTCCAGACAGTATCTATAGGCAGCCCTGCACAGAGCGAGTTACAGTAATCCAGCCAGGAAATATCTAGGACGTATGTCCAGGGGCCAGATCAGATCTCTCAAGAAATGGACATAGCTGGCACACTAGTTTTAATTGTGCAGATGCACTCCTGGCCGCTGCTGAGACCAAGTTCAGGGATGAATCGGGGAGCACCCCCAAGCTGCTCAACTTTTTTTTCAGTGAGAGTGTAATCTCATCCAGTACCAGCTGCATCCCTATTTCTTGATATACCTTTTTTCTGCCTGGGAGCACCTCTATTTTGTTTGGTTATGTTTCAGTTTATTCACCCTTTTCCAGTCCATTACTGATACCAAACACCAATCTAAAATTGAAGCAGCTTCCTCGGATTTAGGTGGCAAGGAGAGGTAGAGTTGGGTGTCATCTGCATACTGATGACACCACACCCCAGAAGTTTGGATAATTTCTCCCAGTTGTTTCATGTAAATGTTAAATAACAGGAGAAAAACAGAACCTTTGATTTCCCCAGCATTACCTTCTGAGTTCTTTCTTCCCAAAAGGACTGGAGCCACTAAATACCGTAGTCTAGGTAGAAACAGATATGATGAGAGATACCAGTCTTCGTGCTGAGAGAATTATAAATTCAGGGCAAGTAGGAGCAGGCAAAAGGGAAGCAAGTAGAATTTCTGAACTGCATAAATGAAGTCTTGGTTGATAGAAAAGGAAATTTTATATAGCCAAATAAAACATTAGTAATCAGCAACAGTGAGAGAAGGCAGACTGTGAGATTAACAAATCCAATATACTTAGGATTTTGAGTTTTGACGTGTACTGACTGCTCTGTTCCTGTCCCTTGGCACTAGTAGATGCTTTGGCAAAGCCAGGGCTTTGTAGTCTTACCTCCAGGATCTCCAAGAGGTGAATGGTCATATAGTGATAGTATGGTTTTCCTGCTGATAGCTCCATGGAACACCTACAGCAAGAACCACAGATATAAGTATGCTTGCATGTGGTGCACAGTATCTTCATAACAATGGCAATGAAGAGACTGTGGTCTTTTTTAGCCAACTGGTTCTGCAACCAGAATTTTTTGGGGGGCGGGGGGTCACAAATGGAAGAAAGATAGAAAGTAAGCACATCCAGAATTGAACTGATCAACTGGGAGCATCAGTTTCTAGTGTTCCTGGAGGGTTTGAGCATAAAATGTCTTTGTTGTTGAAGAACCATGATGAGTACTATTATACAGAAATTATTGCATATTGATGAACCAAAGTGTGCCTTTGTTCTACAAATAACATTTTTTCCTGAAAGGCTGAAATAGGGAAATGTGCATTTCAGTTGCTATGCACAATTGTTGATTTCTTCACGAACTAAAAAAAAACACAACAACCATATTTTTCCGTTTATAAGATGCCCCAATGTATAAGACAACACCCACTTATCTAACCCCAAATTAGAAAATTTTATCACTGCTTTCCCTGCCATTTGTGGGGCTTAACAAGTGGAGGGGGAAAGCAGCAATCAAAGCACGGCAGGATTGATTTGATCCATTCCCCCCACTTGATAGTCTAAAGATTTTAGATGAAAGTATTGTCTTATATGCGGAAAAATACAGTATGTTAGAATCACATTGTGGGAATATTGAAAGGATGTGTACCTATTCATTTCACCTTTGGTTAATTCTGTGTACTTGATGAGGAAGATAAAGAGAAGAATACACAGCCTCTTATTCCTCACTTGCCTGTTTACCCCATACACTGCAAATTATTGTGGATCTCCACAAATACATTAAAAAGTCTCATTCCTGTAGAGCTTTCCATTCTGTAAGTACATTTATGAAGACTACCAGGTGGTATAGGCAGCAGCTGCTGCTGCAATGACTCAAACAGTGGCTCACTGTTCCAACTTCTGCAGAGCCAGCTAGGAATCTCCCCTTCTGCCTTTGGCTAACAGTGGTTGTCTCAGATTGCAAAGAAGTGGTCATGCAAGGACCTAGTGGATGATTCCTGGAGCAAACCTCCAAAATATAGAACCACTTGCACTAGTGTAATGTATCCTGCTGTTGGATTCTGGCCACAGTTATTAGACACAGGATGTAGTTTTCAGCTTGGGAAAGTAGAGCAGATTTGTTATATTTTTATTTCCAAATAGATCACTTGTTGGCAACTGCTTGTTCAGTTTTTGCCATAATTTTGAAAATATTAAATGGAATAATATATCCTTTGTGAGGAGGGGGCCAGATTCAAACCTCAGATCTCATTGTGGGTGGGCACCATGAGATGAACTATACTATTTTTGTATAAGCCTACCTTCTTTTCTGAACCATTTATGGGGCACAAATCACATTGTGTCGGGTGGCATAACGACAGTATGGTTTGCTATGCATTCTATTTTTGTATCTTTATTTAAAACTGACATGTAACTTGCTGTACCTGAAACCCAAGTGAGACAGTTATTGGAGTGTAACAAAGTTTTGACGTCAGAACTGCTATTTATTCCACTGGAAACCATTAGTGATGCATTACCCCTTGGCACTTGTGTTTTCAGAAACACAGTTAAATTTTTATGACTGGTTTTGGCCAATTAGAGTTTATTCTCAATATAGAAGGAAGGAGAAGGGCTTTCTATGCTGTGTTAAAGATGTGGCATCTCAGCAGTAGAACTATTGTAAATTCTACTTTGTTACAGACTACAGTCAGTACCTTGTGCTTGATAGTGATTCATTCAGAACATCTATGTTTTGGTATTTATATCTATCGTCAGTATGCTTAGAAATAGGGAGTTAGGAGGCTAAAAACTTAAAATCTAAGAATAGGTAAAGTAAAATTTTACCCTGGACCTTATGTGGTAGCAAGGCTTATGTGCACTTCAAACAAGCATGAAAAGGCCTAAGGACTACAATTTTGTCTATAAATTCAGTTCTTTAACAAAACATTCAATTTTTGAATGTGGGATGTTGTGCTTCTGTATCCACAATTCACAACGCCAGGAAATGGCTGAATATTGCTGCACGATATTGTACCCGCGTTGCCTGCAGGAAAAAAGGAGGCCAAGCTTTACACAGCAAAGGAGAGCCTAAATGTTGACAACACCAATGGTAGCAGTCAGGATAGTCCAAAGGATATCCTCTCACTACTGTTCACACTTGTCAAAAACAGCCCTGGCAATTGCTTTGTGTTTAGTTGAGAAGTGGTTAACTGATTGAAAAAGGAGTCAGCTTCTGGGATTTTCCATTGCTTGGTGTCACTTTTGAATGGAATGATGGAATGTATTATTTCTAGGCTCAGAAGAGCATGTTCTCATTTGGTCACTGTTCTTCTGATCCTCAAACTCATGCTTTATGGGTATCGTAAGGATTCTTAACATGTTTCATATTAGAAATGTGTTTTGTTTCTCTCAAAAGTTCACTTCCTCTTTTGAAGAACCACTGTTGTAATACTGATAATACATAAATAAGACAAAAGGAAGATGCACCAGAGAAATAAATGCAACTTGCTCTCTAGAGACTCTAGCTTGGCATTGCTATGGAAATATAAGTCTTTAAACCTATGTTTGCAAATGATGGTTGTTGCACAACAGGATTTCAGTTCTTATTTTGTGTATCTGTATATGATTCAGGGCATCATAAGAATTTTCAATATATTTCATGTTACAGTGTATTTGCCATATGTTTTTCTGCAGGTGTCTGTCTGAACATATTCAATCCTTTCATGTTAATATAAAGTGTCCATTTATTCCTTGCTGAAAAAGGATGAGCAACCTCTCCCAGCCTTAAAGGCTACTAACATCAGAGGTTGGTAAAGATCTCTTGTAACAGTCACAATTTGATGTATTATTTTGTTTTTGAGTATTATATAGAATTTCCTAGATATTAACAGAGGCCAACACAACTTCTGCTGTCCTAGTTGTACCTGCATGCCTGACTACTTCACAGAGAACAGTGTCCTTAACACAGTAACACCATATTCTTCTTGTTTATTCCAAGGTAGACAGCAGAAATGAGAATGTTCATTGTAATTCTCTAGGTAGTTGATCTTTCTGTAATTTTTTCCAGTTCATGCATCACTTCCTAATGAACTCGTTTGACTACCAAAGCAAGCAACATCTTGTTATTTATTTAAAAACTTGTTGGAGAGTCGTCATAACAAAAAACAACCCACAAAAAACCCAAAACATTATTGTAGAAGACAAAACGGGAAGCCTTCATCTTAGTGGATTTTTCATCTACATTAACCAGTCTTATAGCTAGCATAAGTACACTCAGTCATCCTGCATAAAATATATTTCATATATTTCATATATTTTATGACTTAGTCTAAGGATATGAAAACTAAGGTAAGCAAATAGGTTATCGCTCTTTTTTATTTGTCTTATATTCTGAAAACCATATTCATATTTTATTTGAAAGCAACCTGTGGATTTATAACTCTTCCCAAAGAAACTGAGCTCTTAATAGGGAGAGGTAGGTTAAGATGAATGCAAGTGGCAGATAGCTGCTTCTCATGCACCCTTCAAACTCTACCAGTGAAATCTCCAGTCTTCAAGCCAGAACTGCCTTTTTCTTGAGATCACCTTTCATGGTAGTAGTAGTAAGCTGGTAAAGCATGTATATGCATATGCATGCAAGTAGCAGCTAATCAACAACCTCTTATATGCAGATGATACCACTCTGATGGCAGAAAGTGAGGAGGAGTTAAAGAACCTTGTAATGGGGGCGAAAGAGGAGAGTGCAAAAAACGGCCTGAAACTCAACATCCAAAAAACTTAAGATCATGGCCACTGGTCCCATCACCTCCTGGGAAATTGAAGGGGAAGATATGGAGGCAGTGACAGATTTCACTTTCTTGGGCTCCATGATCACTACAGATGGAGACAGCAGCCACGAAATTAAAAGACGCCTGCTTCTTGGGAGGAAAGCGATGACAAACCTTGACAGCATCTTAAAAAGCAGAGACATCACCTTTCCAACAAAAGTCCGAATAGTCAAAGCTATGGTTTTTCCTGTCGTGATGTATGGAAGTGAGAGCTGGACCATAAAGAAAGCAGACCACCGAAGAATTGATGCCTTTGAATTGTGGTGCTGGAGGAGGCTCTTGAGAGTCCCCTGGACTGTAAGGAGAACAAACCTATCAATTCTGGAGGAAATCAATCCTGAGTGCTCACTGGAAGGACAGATCCTGAAGCTGAGGCTCCAGTACTTTGACCATCTCATGAGAAGAGAAGACTCCTTGGAAAAGACCTTGATGTTAGGAAACTGTGAAGGCAAGAGGAGAAGGGGACGACAGAGGATGAGATGGCTGGACAGTGTCTGCGAAGCAACCAACATGAAATTGACCCAACTCCGGGAGGCAGTGGAAGATAGGAGGGCCTGGCGTGCTCTGGTCCATGAGGTCACGAAGAGTCGGACATGACTAAACAATGATGATGAGCAGCTAATCAGGGCTGCTGTTGCCTTTTGTCTGCATCTTTTAGTTCTTCTTTTCACATCTCCTTGGATTCTCCTCATTACCACCATCCCAATTTAGAGAACAGTGCTTGAGAGGTAGTTAAATCTACACACCTTAATATTACCTGAATTGATTAAGAATTTTGGTACAGCTCCCAAGGAGGACAACATAATGACTGTCAAAATATGACCACAGAATGGGATAGTTTGAGTACAGAACTGGGGGACAGAGGAAGTACCCTAATTGCAATCGATTCGTTGGGACAATGTGTTTCCCACCCAGTTTGTTTGTCTCCTTTAAGAAAAAAAAAACTGGCAAAGGGAGAAGCTCTGGTGCATTGTTTGCAAAGCTTTAGGTGTCAGTGTTGTAAAATGTTTTTCATTGAGTGTAACATTGTGTAAATACTTTGTAATCCTCTATTTGTGAAAAGGTAGTTGTTTAAGGCTGTGATCCAAACACATGTTGAAGGAAGTGAGAACTGTTAATATAGTGGACTTGCTTCTAAATAAATATGTTTATGATTGTACTCTTGAGTTGAAACATGAATTTGAATGTAATTTGTAGAAGTTAAAAAGAATATTTTAACATTTTCAAATAGTTGATCAAGTTCAAATAGAATTGGGCATAAAATAGAATTGGTATTTTACTATGCCAGTGCAGTTGATCCATGACAGGTGAAACTGAGCGATGGAAGGCACAGTAGAGCTTTAAAATATGGCTTCAGACATTTATGGGCACACTGATATATATCACATCACACCAGTTTTGCTTTTGGAGATTCTAGGTCAAGGTATGTACATTGAGTTTAATCTTAGTCCATAGCAGTTCCCTCCTAAGAGTAAACCTGTCTTACATATTTATTGTTTTTCCCAGTAATTACCACAGTATAGTTACATCCTTTGAAATACATTATGTGTTGTTATTAATTTCTAGTAGATGACAATACAGTGATGCCTTGATTTACGACCATAAATCTGTTCCAGAAGATGGGCATAACTCTAAATGGTCGTAAGTTGAAGCACCATTTCCCATAGGAATGCATTGGAACACAATTAATCCGTTCCAGACCCCCCCCCAAAAAAACCCACTCCAAGCCCCATTGGAATGCCATGGGGCTGGGGGGGGGAATAAAAAACACACACACAAACAGCCAGCTCCATCAGAACGTGATGGGGCTGGGGGGAAAAACACACACACACCACAGCCAGCTCCACCGGAACACAATGGGGCTGGGGGAAAATCATCCCCCCCCACACACACAGCCAGCCCCATCAGAACACCATGGGGCTAGGGGAAAAACATCAAAAACAACCCCCCTCAGCCAGCTCCATCAGAATGTGATGGGGATGGGAAAAATAAAAATATTTTTTTAAAAAACCCACACACAGCCAGCCCCATCAGAATGCCATGGGGCTGGGGAAAAAAATCAAAAACACCCCCTCCTGCAACTAGCTCCATTGGAACACAATGGGGCTGGGGAAAAACACAGAGAGAAAACAAAATCACAGCACAGAAACACAATTCCCCCTCCAAACCCACCCTGCAAAACCCTGTAAATATACTCACCCAGAAGCAGAAATCAACACCAGGCGGTCGGAAGCTGCTCTGCAAACGCACACACTAACTCTTGGGGCGAAAGAGCTACAAAGAAGTTCTTCGCCAACCAATGGTTAGCCATCTAATTTGAATTCCCCTCCTTTTTTCCCTGCCTCTTTTGTTTGCAACTTGAAGCTCCAGCCGCAAGTCGAAGCAAAATTTTGTGGCCGGAGCTGGTCACAACTCAAAATAGTCGTATGTACAGGCACCACTGTACAGCTATGGTGTTCTGTGATCAGTCAAGGTTTTGAATGCATCCCTTGTATGAAGAGAAGACCGATCTGTTCACTCAAGAGAGGATTCTGGTTCTTCATCCAGGCAGGGGAGTTCCAGCTTGTGTTCTTTCTTAATTCTTTAGATCTAAGCTTCAGATGCTCTTGGAAGAATCTGATTACAGTATCTGGAATGGTTTCAGGCAAGGATTGGTAGGAAATGACCTTAGTTGCTCTGACTGATTACTGCTCTCGGTTAAAAACAGGTGTGTGGCCTTGTTGATTTTCCTGAGTATTTCAGCAGCTTTGGACACCATTGATCATGATCTCTTCTTAAGACAGGTTCCTTGGGATGGGAGTGGGAGGCTTCTGCTTCATTGGGGGATTTATGCTCAGTCCTATGGTGATTAAGTTGTGGAGTGGCACAGAGTCCCATTCTGACTCCCATGCCGTTTAACATTTATATGAAGCCGCTGGAAGTGGTCATTAGCAGTTTTGAGATGAGTGACATCAATATGCTGGTGACTCTCAGCTCTGCTTCTTGTCATCAGGGTTGGTTGAGGTTGTGCAGGTGCACAAACTTTGCAGGTCACCACGACTGAAGTGTCTCTTCTCTCCATAGACCCTTTTAGCTTTTTTGTTTTGATCTGTTTGTCTGTAAATACCTTTTCCCCTTTATTTTATTACCTTGAACATAGCTGAGAAAATCCACTAATATATAACTATGATGATGACAAAGTTTTAAATGGCTTGGTATCTAGATATTTGAGGAAGTACCTCTCTGTATATAAACCTCCATATAAGATCTTCTGGAGTGGCCCTCCTCTGTGTGGCACCATTGAGAAAAGTACATTGTGTGGAGACATAGGAGATGGCTTTCTCTTTTGTACTATCCCAACTGGGAACTGCCCTTCTCTTCTAGTCCTGAATGATACTGACATTGGCATCATTTCAGCACCAAGTCAAAACATGCTTATTTATTAAAGCCTTTGAGAGCTGAGAAATGTGGCCTACACACGTTTTAATTCAATGATTTTGATGTTTGTAATTTTGTAATTAGAAATGGGCTTAAACTGCCCATCAGATGAACAGGTCCTCTGCACTTCCCAGCCCCCCCTCCTCCTCCAGCAGGCACCCACTCAGAAGTAGTGCCCAGTGGAGGCGGGGCAGGGAAGCCACTGAGCAGGTGCCGGCTGGAAGAGGCAGGACTGGGAACCACCAAACATCTGTTCATCCCAAGTATGACTCGGTGTTCATGCCCATATCTAGGTGTAATGTTTTACTGTTTTAATTTTGTGTTTTAAACTATTTGATTTTAAATTGTTTTAAACAGCTTATATTTTAAATTTGTTTTATATAGCTCTGTAACTCGCCCTGAGATCCTGTAATATAAGGTGGACTATTATTGTTTTAAAACAACAAATACATAGTAAATAATTAAGTAATTATCAAATGCTTAAGGCTTGACCTATTGGTTGCTCAACTACTGCAACCAGTCTTCAAAGAATTATCCCTGTTGTTGTCTGAAATCCTATTGCTTCACATAGTAAAGTGTACTAGTAAGGAAGGGTAGTTAATTGAGAGGCTCCTCCTGTGGAATCTAATAGGCAGTAAGTCTTCCCATGGAGCAGTGAGGTGACTTCTAGTAAATAGTGCAACTGAGGGGGCATTTCCTTCTGCTTCTCAACCAAAACACATGTAACAAAGCAGACAATGGTAGGAAGAAATAACTCTTTTGCCTTCTTTCTCTTCTCCCAGTTCTAAAAGTCAGTCTGGGGGTTCTGGGTGACTTCTAGGACTGGAAACCCTAGAATTATGAAATTCCCATCCCTAATGACTATTTCTTCAACCTTTAGAGCCATCTGATAGCTCTTGGAAGTTGCATTTATCTATTTTCAAAGTAAACATGCAGTGTCTAAAGTTCTATATCATGAAGGATGATCTTATTTTATAACCATAGCACTACCAAGCTCCATAAAACTTCTGCAGCCTGATCTGTAAGTACAGTGGTGCCTCGTATTACGAGCGCACCATATAACGACGAATCCGCATAGCGATCCCTTTTCCGGGATCGCTAATGCGGAGGCATAGCGTCGGCCCCAATGGGCAAAACTCGCTTACCGATCTTCCATGTGGGGGGCCCGTTGTAAGGAGCCGCCGCCGCCGAGAGAGTGATGCAGGGCCGTGCTGGCCGGGGAGAAAAGCAGGCGGCGAGATAGGCAGGCGGAGGGAGGGAAGTGGCGCGCGCTCGTGCGTCCGCCTCCCTTCTTCGTCCTCCTCCCCCCACACTTTCCCTCTTCTTCCTCCTCCCTCTTCTGCCGCCGCTGGGGAGGAACGCAGGCAGGCAGATGGAGGAAAGAAAGTGGCGCGCGCTCGTGTGTCCGCCTCCCTTCTTTGTCCTCCTCCCCCCACACTTTCCCTCTTCCTCCTCCTCCCTCTTCTGCCGCCTCTGGGGAGGAACGCAGGCAGGCAGGCAGGCAGATGGAGGAAAGGAAGTGGCGCGTGCTCGTGTGTCCGCCCCCCTTTCCCTCTTCCTCCTCCTCCTCTTGCCCTCGGGCGATCGGCTGTTGCTGGACGCCCGAAATGGCCGCACGCGTTTCCGCGCCCTCCCCTCGCTTACCGAGGGCGCGAAAATGGCTGCCGGACCCCGGGAGCATCGCTGAACGGTGAGTTTTGGACCGATTTGGAACGCTCCAATGGCTTTTTTTTGTCCCGTTCAGCGATGTTTCGCTATAGCGAAGGTTAATCCGGAACGGATTAACCTCGCTATGCGAGGCACCACTGTATATTGAAGGTCACGTCTTTAGGCAGCGTAAATTAACAATAAATAAATATTCTTATCTTACTTGTCAGTTTAGAAAAGAGCTTCTGTTGATAGCTGCTGTCATTCCATCCCTTCTGTTCTCATTTTATGGAAGCGTCATACCTCCAACTGTCTTTTGCTGAGAATCACAGTTTTACTGATGTTTAACTGTGGAATTGTAACAATAATTTAGTTATTTCACTTGACCCCAGTCAACTCTCTCTCTAGGCTGATGAGGCTATTGTACCTCCACATAATATCTCTTGTTTTTAATCTTATGAGGATCAGTACTTTCATAAGATTCCTTTTAGTGAATTGTTTAGAAGCTGAGTGGTTGAGAAAAGATAAGACTGAGTTTCAAAGCCATCAGTCCTACTGATGTTATTTAAAAGATGTAACTGTAACTTCTTGGTTATTTTGCTCATTCCAGTGTCTGGTCACTACTACTACTACTACTACTACTACTACTACTACTACTACTACTACTACTACTACTACTACTACTACTACTACTACACCACACTCATACTCATACGGAGGCTTATCCAGTATCTTTTCAAAGTCCCTGAAGACCTTTTATTTTAATGTGCTCACACATTTAAAGATGTAACTATGTGTTGCTTTGTTAGCTAATGGTGTGGTTTTTTTCCCTATTCTATGTATTCTTTGTGTTTGTATTGTATTTGCTTCTATTTATATTTTACTGTGAGTGTCGTATACATTGGTGTGCAGTGTTAAAACTAACAGCATCAATAAGACCCTCCCAAGATTTTTTCTCCTGTGGTAGGAACTACTCATTTCAGATGACCTGCACTAAATTCTTAATTGTGGGTTATCTGAAAACAGTGTGGAAGTGCCTGTTTTACACATCCAATTTTAATGCAAATCTTCACCACAAA
Source organism: Pogona vitticeps (assembly GCF_051106095.1). NCBI lineage: Eukaryota > Metazoa > Chordata > Lepidosauria > Squamata > Agamidae > Pogona > Pogona vitticeps. The sequence goes on along the minus strand of NC_135783.1, from coordinate 273,548,947 downwards.
ACAGGTTGTGGAACAATCCCCAGCCTGCGGGGTGGCCAGCAGCGGGAGGCTTCCTGGTGCTGTAAACAGTGCCAACAGTTTTAACCTGATTGCCATAAGTGGAAAAAAAGAGTATCTGAAGCTCCTCCTGGCCAAAACAATGTTGCCAGCCAACCTGAGGTAGCTAGGATGCCCACCGCCACCTGCACTGGTCGGGCAGTGATGCTGTTCTTGCCTGATGGGCAGCTGCAGCACCTCAGTTTTTGCCATATGTTAAGCTCAAACCTGGCAGTTTCAGTAGCTGGCATGTCTCCCAACACTGGATGGCAAGGGCAGAATACCTTGTGTGGTTTAAAAATGGCACCAGTACACACTTTTTAAAACTGCATCAGGGCTTGTGTCAAATTTTGCTTTCTGAACGTGTGGTTGTGCCCCTATTTCAGAAAAAGGGGCTAATTCAATACATTGGAAGAAGAGGATAGAACCTAGCATTGCATATGAGATCATTAACATCACACTTCTCCAAGGAAAAGTGGTGGAAGCAAACATATGTTTGTTCCTGAATAGTACATATGTATGTCTTGTCTCTCAAAGGTAAGCATATGATTATATATTCCTTTAACTTGTTGCTATAATAATTTCAACCATATATTCAGGATAATTTATATTCTAGCTGTCTGAAGGTTGTAGTATTATTAAACTATACAGTGCTGTCTATAGGCACTTGAAATTAAGTTTTCTCTAGTTCTTCATTCTGCACTAGGAAGGCATGAATGGCAGTTGTTAAATTTGAGAATATGAGATTCCCTTGCAGTATACTGTATATTAAAAGAAATTAAATTTTTTTTAAAAAAATCTTGCCTTTATCCATTTTCTTTATATTCAGAGTTTGATGACTGCTGGCAGAAACTGGAGTAACACAAAGATTAACCGGACCATAGTTACAGGATGTGATTGTATCTTAAATTGCAGAGTATTGTGGTGTTTGGATATGAATTTGTGCTTCATGAGATTTTTTGCATAAATGTAGCATATTCTGTCATCTGTGACACAATATTTTCCTATTAAAACAATTTTACATCACTACGATTCTTGCAGCAAATGTACCACTGAACGGTGGTATGCTATCCATGTTATCTAGGGGGCATTAAGAATAAGCCTTTTATGACTGGCATCCAGACTTTTCCTCTGGATAGTTGATGCATGAGAGGAATTTTTCTTAGTTACTCATATTCTGGCAGTTGTTCAGGTAAGTTCCTGAGGAATATTTTTGTTATTATGAAATAACAAATGCTGTTTTACTTCTGAGGATAAATTAGTTTCCAGAAAATCCAAAGCCATCAAGATTCTCATTTACTGAAGAAGAAACCATATTATGTGAGTATTAAGAGTGTTCTGAAGCCAAAATGAGGGTTTACCACACTTAGGTTTAAACGTCTGTGACTTTAGATTGCATAATTACCTGTAGGTAAACTATAAATGGATTCCCCATGTGGTGTAATGATAGAACAACAGACCAGGACTCTGGGGAACAGGGTTTGCATCCCCCCTTTTCAATGGAAACTCAATGGAAGGGTGGTAGTGGTAAAATCAGTCCTTAAATATCTCACTTCCCTTGAGAGCCCTGTTAGGGTTGCTATAAGTAATTTCAGGCTTGACAGCACAGAACACACACACACACACACACACACAAGCTATAAATATATCAAAAACTGATACCCTAGCCTGTGAGATGTATGCATTGTACCTAAATATAATGTTCTTCATATATGACAAACCATATCTTGTAAATTCTTATTCCTGCATCAATGAACAGCTAAAAGCCCTGTAGTAAGTCACAGCTGGAGTAGACCCATTGAATCAGTAGTGATTTGGTGAGGCAATTCCTATGTAAATACTCTTTATTCAATGGGCCAACTCTTGTTGTCAGACAAGGATGGATTCTGTCCCCTTATCTATTCAGCCTGTACACAGAACATATCATATGGAAAGCTGGACTAAATTGAGATGAGAGAGGAGTGAAAATTGTTGGAAGGAACATCAATAATTTAAGATATGCAGATGACATCATCTTACTGGCTGAAAGCAGCAATGATTTCATAGAGTCATAGAAAAGTGAAGTTGGAAGGGGCCTACAAAGCCATCAAGTCCAACCCTCTGCTCAGTGCAGGAATACAATCAAGGCATATCTGCCAGGTGATTATACAAGTTTTTCTTGAATACCTCCAGTTTTGGAGCACTCACCAACTCCTAAAGTAACTGGTTCCATTTGAAACGACTTTTAGTGAAAGTGAAATAAGAAAGTGCCAAAGAAGGACTGTAGGTGCACATTAAGAAGACTAAAATCAAAACTTCAGAAGAACAATACAACTTTAATATTGACAATGAAGAAATTGAAGTAATCAGAGATTTTGTATACCTTGGTCCAGTTAACAATCCAAATGGAGGCTGTAGCCAGGAAATCAGAAGCAAACTGAGTCTCGGGAAGGCAGCAATAAAGGAACTAGAAAAGATTATTAAATGTAAGGATGTGTTACTGGAGACCCAGACCAATATCATGTACACTAACTTACGTCTAATCACCATGTCTGAGTGTGAAAGTAAATCAAGTAAATAAAGCTGATTTGTTTGAAGTGTGACACTGGAGGAGAGTTTTGCGGAAAACTTGGACTGCCAGAAAAATGAACAAGTGGATCAAATCAAGCCTGAACTATCTCTGGAGGCAAAAAAGTTGAAACTGAGATTGTCCTGCTTTGGGCACTTCATAAGAAGAAAAAAATTCTCTGGAAAAGAAAATAAATAATGGTGGCAAAGGTGGAAGAAAAGCAGGGAGAGTAGAAGACCAAGCGCAAGATGGATTGACTCCCTAAAGAAAATAACAGACCTAAGTTTGCAAATGCTGACAATGTCTTGAGTTCTCTGCTATTCCTTTGAGATTCATAGATGTTCTAAGAAAATTCTTTCTTCGTTTTAATTTGAAAGGGGCATCTACTTGTTTTCCTAGGCTAAACTATACTACATTGGGTTGGTGAATTCATCTGCAGTATAGCATAGGGCCAAGGTTGTTGTTCATTGTGTTTGTGGTTGTGTACCCCAACACTTTCCCAATAGCTTTCAAATAATATTGTTACTAGTAGAGAGCTTTTATTTTGCATTTTGACCATTTCTTCTAGGTCAGTGTGCAATCCAAAGTAACACTTGGATATGGGGGGGGGGGGGTGTTGATCTAGTTGGGTTGTCTTTCATGTAACTTAATGTTTTCAAGACACCTGCTTGTTTCTGTCGCTGGAAGACACATATTGGAGTCTTAGAAATATTAGAAGGTTGAGTTTATGTTCTTTTGTATCATAATACATGCCAAATTCTGCTAATGCATCTGTTAGAAGATGTTCTATCATCTGGAAATTGTCCAAGTGAGCAGCAAGTGTGAGATCCTCAAAATAAAGAAAATTTCTGATGGCTTGTGGATATGGTTCATTGGTGATGTATAGGTGTTAAGCAGAAGAGGAACTTGTATATCATTATTTTGAGTCCTCCATCAACTGCATTAATCTTGAAAGCCGTTGAAAACTGTGATTTTGCAAAAAGAGTAACTATTACATTAGTTTTCTTATAAACCTTGGTTAGGTATGAGTTTTGAAGGGTACTTGGTGATGAATCATGGCCAGGAGGTCAATAAAGGCCACCTCAGAGATTTTTGTAGTTTCTAAGTCATTCTCATTTTGTTCCATTAGATTTATTCTGTACACTGCTTTGCTGGTCTAAAGTCAGCCTGTTGTGGGATGAGGAGTGGTTCCATTACTTCCATTAGATGGTTAAGAATCGTTTCTGGGAGGAAAAAGAAACTCATGTTGTGACACTGGCACACAGTCAGCTGATAAGGATTTTCCTTGTCTTGTGACATGTTATATTCAGCATCTATTTCTATTTTAAGATTATGCACAGTAATCTAACCTACTTGTACTTTATTATATGAGTTGAAGATGTTTTTAATATTTAAATGCAATTTAAAATCTCCCATAAATAATTACCTATTGCCAAGTATTTTTGACTTATTGTGAGTGGAATGAAAATTGTCTAAAAAGTATAATGAAGCTTTATCACTGAAGAAACGGAGGTGTGGTGTTAACTAGTCAAAAAAGTTGTATGAGACAGCTTGTTGGAAAACTGTGACTGAGTGCAAAGAGATGCAAAGGAGTGATTCCAGTGGATCTATCGTTATGCATAGTGATGGTCCCAATGTGTTTAACTATTCATTACAAGAACATTATATTTTATAGTTGTTGTATGTACACTCTCCAGAAAGAGCTCCTAATCCATGGGGCATGCTGTGAGTGAAATTATCGGAACCACTGTGTTAGCAGCTTTTTTTGCAGCAAGTAAAAAAAAGAAAATACCCTCCCCCCCAAAAAACATTACATCTTTCTGCTCAAGCTACATGCCCCAAATCTGTTATTAGCTTTCATGCTCTGTACACCCTACTGAAATAATTTATTTGAGAAGCTGGCAATGTTGTTTTCTGTTGATTCTGATAATAGAATTGTGGATTAGATGCCGAAGAATCCAGGATGAAATGATGTGTAAATATTGTTATCGGGATACTGGGATATGTATGTGTGTTCCTGTAATGAAGATCTCTCTCTCTCTCTCTCTCTCTCTCTCTCTCTCTCTCTCTCTCTCCCTCCCTCCCTCCCCCACCCATTATTATTGTAGGAAGAAAATCCAACCACTGCTTGGAAAGTTTAGTCAAGCAGAAGCATTGTTAACTTCAGCTGGAGTGCAGCCAAATAGTCTTGATGGCGTTCTTTTGGATGCTGGTTGCTCTTCTATGCAACTTGATACTCCAGAAAGAGGTTTTTCCCTAAAAAGAGATGGCCCTTTGGACATGAGGATGGATGGTGACAGGTACATATTGATAAAACTTTTCTTCCTCTGACAAGAAATCAATTTCTCAACAGCATGTTGAATTTAATTTCCTTTTCAGAGCTGTGATCACACTCCCATATATGTCTTTTGGCAAAATAGATTTTTTTAAAGTCTTCATTTAGGCACAGCTATTCTTCACCCCTCTACACTGGAGCACAGCAGATGTTCATAATAGTATTGGTTCTAAATCTTGCATTTAACATTAGTAGAGTGGATAATAATAAAGCAGTAGAGAACTGGTATGTTTGTAAAACTTGAAAATGTTGGTGAGGTCATTCCTATGTAAGCATCTTTTTCCTCAAGTTAAAAGATAGGTCTGTTAGACCAATGATGATTTTTTTTCCAGGAACTGTAATAAACTTTTCTTTAATTTGTATATTAAAATTTCTTTCAGGCATAGTCTGTTTGAAAATTATAGATAGTAGTTGCCTAGTAGGGACTTTGTGGCAAATGCTTTAATTTGCTTCTGTGATTTTAAGCCCATTTAAATTGTGTACTATATGCTTATATTCTGCAGTTGAATATAACCTGGCAAGTGTACACAACAATAAATGAAAAAGACACATTATTATGAAGAATTGTAAGGATAAAATCCCTGTGAGCTTATAGGACAAAATATTGAGGACAGCTTTGATGTCGGGGATGGTTCTGCCCACCTTCCCATCATCCCAAACTCAACCATAAGGAGGCTCCATCTTATTTAGTTATACAGTGGTGCCTCACAAGACGACATCAATCCGTTCCACGGTTAATGCCGTCCAGCGAAAATGTCGTCTTATGAGGCACGGTTTTCCATAGGAATGCATTGAAATTTAATTAATCACTTACCTCAGAACAGCAGGAAAAAGAGTGCCAAACAGCTCAGAGCTGGCACCCAGCAGGGAGCCGGCAGCCATTTTGTGCTCTTCTCCGCTCAAGCCTCTCCCCCTCCCCTCCTCACAGCTGATCAGTGCTGGATCTTAGAAGCTTCCCCAGGCTTCCCCAGCAGTTAAACAGGCAGTGGAAATGCAATGGGGAAGCCTCTGAAAGCTGCGCTTTGCTGGGGTGTTGGCAGGGGCAGGCCCGCCACCCCCTGCAGGCAAAGCGTGGCTTTCAGAAGCCTCCCGGGTACTTTCCCACTGCTGGCCAAGCCCTGGGAGGCTTCTGAAAGCGGCGCTTTGCCGCGGAGGGAGGCGGGCCTGCCCCTGCCCCCACCACCCCACCACCATCCCGGCAAAGCGCCACTTCAGAGGCTTCCCCAGTGCATTTCCACTGCCTGTTTACCTGCTGGTAAAGCCCAGAGAAGCCTCTGACACCCTGCGCCAATCAGCTGTGAGGCAGGGAGGGGGGTGGGAGCGGAGAAGAGCACCCACACCCCACCTGCCCACCAGCAAAGCACCACTGTCAGAAGCCTCCCAGGGCTTTGTCTTGCGAAAAAGGGCCATAGTTAAAATCGTCCTGTGAGGCACCAAAACCCTCGCTGGACCCAATCGTCCAGCAGGTTTTTCCGTCCCGCGAGGCAATCGTCTTGCGGGGCACCACTGTATTGTAAGAGACTGTGTACATATGATGTTATTATTGCTACCTTATGCTACTTTTCATTGTATTTTTGTATTATAGTTATATTTGGATATATCTGCTGGTGAGTGACCATAATAAAGGTCATCATCATTATCATCAAACATAATGCCATGTGCCCAGATTCTACTGCTTTATGCTGTCAATATTTGATATCATGACACAACTAGAAGTAGAAACAATCCACTTTCAGTCCTCTCACCGAAAGAAAAAAGAAAAGAAAAAACAAACAAACCCTCAGTTGTTGAGTAAAAGAAAATGGTCAGGAAACCATTAGAAGATTTCTGATAGACAAACTAGAGATTCTACTTTGATAATACTGTACCTAATACATATTGTTACATGGTAGGAGAGCAGTGGTCCCATTTTGTGCACAGATTTATAATACAGGTAGAATGAATAAATAAATTTGAGACAGCTGTAAGAATGGTTTAACCAAAGAAATTTGCAAGAAAGTATGTGTATACCAAAATCAGGCTATTATATCCAAGAAAGCCATAATAGCCTAAGACATTATTAGGATATTATTATAAATACTAAATATATGCAGTTTGAAATCAAGATATATGTATTCAGCATTGAGAATTATTAAGTATTAATAGATTACTAAAGGACATGGTAGATTTTCTGTAACTCAAAACACAACCAGTTTTGCGTCAGAAATAAAGAAGCTGTAGCCTTGTTGAAGCTGACTTATTTGATACTGTTGAAAAGAGAGTTGTTGTGGTGGTTTTTAAAGAAGATTAGATAAAAGAATTAGAGTAAAGAGACAATGCAAATATTTAGTTCTAGCCATCACTGGGCATCCATTCATTAAAGAATTCATTTTCTCAGTTTCGTTCCCCCCCCCCCCCCCAAATACTATTTTTGTAGTTATTGCACAGTTTTAAACCCATCCAGTATAAACTTGAACTGCTTTGGCAGCTGCCATTCAACCTGAATCTTTGGGTTGTGTTTTGTTGCCTTTTTAAAAAATATATCAAAAAGAAAAGGAAATCAATATCATTAAAGAGTGAAATCCAGTGGAAAGAGAAGCCTTGTGGCGCAGTAATTAAACTGCAATATTGTGACCAAAACTCTGAACACAGCCTAGTTTCAATCACGGGTAGCCAGCTTGAGGTTCACTCAGCCTTCCAAGGTCAGTAAACTGAGTGCCTAGCTTGCAGGGGTGGGAGGGGGGCAAGGCATGGTCTGCATAATTAAATTGTAAACCACAAGAGAGTGCTTTAAGCACTATGGAACAGAATATAAGCAGCATACTTCACTTTTTTGGGGGTGGGGATGATTTCCTGGCTGGAGCTGCCAAGGCACTTCAGAGTCCTGTCCCAAAGAGCTAGGGAATACTTCTAAGCCAGGTTTCCCTAGGTAGAATAGAAGTCTGGTCATGGGTATCAAACGAGATTTAGGCCAGTTCCATTTCACACAATAGCTTCTACTCTGTAATTTGTGGCATATCTAAATTTGCATATGCATTTTCCTTATTACTCTAGAACTCTCCTGAACTATAAAACTAATAATAATATAGTATCATCAAATCATTTCTGACTTGTAGTATGACAAAAAAAAAAACAGTCTGCATGGCAGTGTCCTTGTAGAACAATAACATCTATAAAATTGAGATGACTAAGTTATCTCTTTCGCATTGCCCTTTTGTAATAACTCTGGTAGGTTCAGATGTTCTAGTGTTTACATGTGGTAGCCTTGCCTACAAGCAGCACTTCAGACTCTCAATCAGAAGCAATACATACATAGCAGTCTTTGTATTTCTTGAAAACATAAATGAAAAAAATGTTGCCCATTCCCTGTATTCTGGGAATGTTATCCAGGTTGATAATTTCTACTGTGATTCTTAGAAAGATGTAGTATTTCTGAATTGTGAGACCTTTAAGTGATCATTAAGTACCTCACATTTTCTTCACAGAAGATCATTTTTCACAACACCAGATGTGCAAGAAAAGGTCACAGAGATTAAGGTTCTCCGTTTTGATCAGGAAATAGATCAAGCAATGTGATGTCTTTGGGAAAATATAAACTTGTAAAATGAATTTGTGTTCTGGGATTATGCAAGTAAAGGCAATCTTAGCAGTAGTTTGCCTTTTTGAATTATACTTGAGCTTCAGTTCTGCTCTTTTTAATCGGATTCTTATAATGTAGAGTTAATGATAGAAAGAGGTCTCAACAATTCTTTGTAGCTGATTAATATTAGAAAGTCCAGGTGATGAGAAAAAGCATCAATATACATAAATAATATGAAAATTTATAAAATAGAAGCTATTTCTGCTTTAAAATGATTTCTCCTTATTGTAGAATCTCAGAAGCACTTGTATGCAGTGTGTGTGTTTGACTTTATGTCTCAGTGCTGTGAAGCTTTACCCCTTGTCAATGAAAGCTGACGTCAGTGAACTAATTGGCTGTTCTTGTGCGTAGGTATCCTGACATGCCCACCGCTGCGGATGTTGTGAATGCTTTAGATCAACAGGAGCTTGCGTCCATCCTGAGAACATACGGGGAGGAGAAGCACGCCAGGAAAATAGCTATAGCAATTGTTCAGGCACGCAGTATCTACCCCATCACCAGAACCCAGCAGCTTGCCAGCATTGTTGCAGGTATTCTCATTAATTCTGAGCAGTGTCTGAAGGAGAAAAAAAATATATTAATCCACCATGTCCCAGAGGGATCTATTTGTACTTGAAATCATGCAGGATCTAATCTTGTCTATCCTATTCTGATGTCAGCACTTTTTCCATGTGCTTTGTCTTCTTCTTCTTCTTTGAAGCTGATTCGTGTAATTATAGACTTCACAAGAAGACTAATATGTTTGCCGACCAAGGTGAAACCTTGCAACGACAAGAGCAGAGGAATATTTTATCACTGCTGAAAAAACCACAACTATCAGAAGTAACAGCGTCTCTGTCTTAATTCAAACACTGTAATGTTATCAACTAAGTGATTTCTCTGTTTTTAGGACAAAATGATCAATAGGATATAACAATAAGACTTATTGAGACATTTAATTCTGGTGGCTGAGTGTTCCCTATTCCCCACATAAAACTGCCTGGACACTTAAGATTGATAGTGGTCAAAAACTGGTTGTTTTCTGTCCTGGTACTGTCCTTTGAAATTCTATTGCTCAGGAGTTTTGCCAGGGACTGGTTTTGTTTTGTTTTTTTCCATGCCAAATGAACTCCTTTTTTATTTCCCCATGATTTTCAGTTGTCCCCATGCTTGCTGTGATCGGTTGGATTATTTAGAATTTTTTTTAATCCTCATTCTGTAGGCCATTCTAAGAATTTTGGCTGGTGAACAAGTAAAAAGCAAATAAAGTTTGGACCAATAAACTTTGGAGATGTCAAGGATTAAACCTGATATCTCTTGTATGCAGAATATACTGTATTTTTCCACGTATAAAACAACACTTTTTCCTTAAATAATTTGAGAAAAAATTCAGGGTTATTTTATACAGTACATGGAAAGCAGCTCTTTATCGCTGCCTTTTGCGAAGGTACAGGCTTAGCAAACAGCAAGGGGAGGTGTTGCTCCCTTCCTTTTTGCTAAGCTCCATGCCTTCTCAAAAGTCAAGGGCATGGGTGCGCGGGGCTTTAGCAAAAAGGAAGGGGAGGCATTGCTGCCTTTTTTGATAAGCTCCGTGCCTTCTCAAAAAGCAAGGCAAGGGTGTGTGGGGCTTTAGCAAAAAAGAAGGGGAGGCGTTGCTCCCTTCCTTTTTGCTAAGCTCCATGCCTTCTCAAAAGGCAAGGAAAAGCAGCAGTCACTTTGACAGCCGCTTTCCTTGCCTTTTGCCAAGGCACGGGGCTCAGCAAAAAGGGAGTCTTTTGATCCCTGCTTTTTCTAATTTGGGGTTAGAAAAGGGGGGTTGTTTTATACATTGGGTCATCTTATAAACAGAAAACTATAGTAGACACCACCACATTGTGATCCAGGAGAAAACTATTTCTTCCTTATATTATGGGGATGAAACTTCTTAGTATAGTAATCAAGTTTCTGTAAGACAGTGAATATAGTGTTATTAAAGCTGTCTCAGGTCTTTCCCTCTTCATCTAGTGAGAAATTGTCCACTTAGGTAACAATGGCAGTTAATTTCCGGTAGGTAGGTAGGTAGGTAGGTAGGTAGGTAGGTAGGTAGGTAGGTAGGTAGGTAGGTAGGTAGGTAGGTAGGTAGGTAGGTAGGTAGGTAGGTAGGTAGGTAGGTAGGTAGGTAGGTAAACTTTATGACAGATTATGGAAAACTGCACATTACTTATTTTGTAAATTTTGAGGATTTTTTATATTTTGAGGGTTTTGTGTATAGATAACCTAGTCAGATTATACAATTTGTCTTCACACTTTCATAGTTGCAATTAGCCGTGGGCACAGACTGGGAAAAGAAGAGGACAATTTCTCACAATTCGTAATTTGTCAAGGTCTTTGAATCACAAATTTATGATTTTTTATCTGACAAATAAATGTGTTGATTTGTCTTTCTTTTAAAATGCTATAAAGTGCCCTCTCAGGTGCCTAGAAACAGCAACTCTGCAGGGAATCTTCCTCTGATTCTTCTCTATAAAACCCGCAAGTTTGGTGAAGTTTGGGTGTAGGATGTTCAATTTATACACCCACAAAGTGGGGTCCCCTAGGAAAGTGACAGAGGCAGCTGGCATAATTCACCATGAGGCACAGAGATGGTTGGAAGAGATGTACTCTAGTTTGCCACCAGGCACAGAGGTGGATGGCATTGAGGTAGTCTGGTTTGCCTCGAGGCATGGAGGTGTTAGATGTAGTTTAGTTTGCCACCAGACATGGATAGCATTAAAGTAGTTTGCTTTGCCTCCAGTCAAAGCACAGAGGTGTTTGGAAGACCAGGTTTCTTCTTCTACCCCCTGGGTTAGAGGAATGAATAGCAGGGAAATTGAGGCTGGCTGCCATAGACGGAATTATGTTTTGCACCGAGGCACAGAATAGCATTGAGGGAGGGATTGCCTCCAGATACAGAGGCGTTAGACGTACTTTGATTTTTCACCTGGCACAGAGGCATTTGGCATTGAGGTAGGGTTTCTATTCAGGTACAGAGGTGTTAGACATTATTTAGTGTTGTGGAACAGATTATTACGCAAGTACCTAGAAAACAATGCAGTAATAACTAGAAGCCAACACAAATTTGTCAAGAACGAATCTTGCCAGACTAACCTGATTTGATTTTTTTGATCAGGTAGCCTCCCTGATAGACAGAGGGAATGCAGTAGACAAAATACATCTTGACTTGAGCAAAGCTTTTGACAAACTGTCCCATGGTATTCTGATTAGCAAACTAACTAGTTGTGGGCTGGATTGAACAACTGTCAGGTGAATACAGAGTTGGCTACAGAATCATACTCAAAGGGTGGTGATTAATGGCTCCTATTCATACTGGGTGGAAGTAACAAGTGAGGTACCCCAGTATTAGGTCTCGTGCTCTTTTTATTTTTAACATGTTTATTAATGACCTGGATCAGGGGTTGCATGGAATCAGATTTGTGGATGACACAAAATTGAGTGGACTAGCTAATACCCAGGAAGACAGAAACAAATCCAAAATGATCTGGATAGGCTTGAGCATTGGGCTGAAAACAACAGAATTAAATTCAGCAGGGATAAGTGGAAAGCACTGCACCTAGGAAAAAGAAACCACACAGTTACAAAATAGGAGATACCTGGCTCAGAAATATTACAATCAAGAAGAACCTTGGAATCGTCATAGATCACAAGCTGACATGAGTCACCAGTGTGATGTGGCTACAAAAAAGGTAAATGATATTTTAGGCTGAATTAACGGAAGTATAGTCTCCAAATCCCTCTCTGTTCAGCACTGGTTAGGCCTCATCTTGAGTATTGTGTCCAGTTCTGGTCACCTCACTTCAAGAAGAATGCTAACAAATTGGAACAAGTGTAGAAGAGAGCAACAAGGATGATCAGGGGGCTGCAAACCAAGCCTTGTGAGGAAAGACTGAAAGAACTGGCCATGATTAGCCTTGAGAAAGAAGACTGAGGGTTGATATGATGGCACTTTTCAAATATTTGAAAAGCTGTCATACAGAGGAGGGGCAGGATCTGTTCTCGATCATCCCAGAATACAGAACATGCAACAATGGTCTCAAGTTACAGGAAGCCAGATTTCGGTTGAGTATTAGGAAAAACTTCCTAACCGTTAGAGCAGTACAGCCATGGAATAATTTACCTTGAGAGGTGGTGAGTGCTCCAACACTGGAGGCATTCAAGAGAAATTTAGACAAACACCTGTCAGATATCCTTTGATTTTTCCCTCCCTGTGGACTTTTAACGACTAAACACATACACACACGTGGACTTTTAAGAAGCAATTTAAGATATTGTTTTTCAGGGAGGCTTTCCACACCAACCCGAGCTGACCTCCTTTCTCCCCCCCCCCTTCTCTTCATCTTCCCTCTTCCTCTTCCCTCCCCTCTTTTCTTCCATCTGCTCTTAGATTAATCAGTGCCATCTGGTTTTCTTTTTCTTTCATTTTTTTAAAGGATTTTTCTTACCAGTTTTAATATTTCTATTTTCATTTGTGTTTTCTTTTTTATGAGATTGTAATCTGCCCAGAGTAGTTTAGTTTAGTTTAGTTTAGTTGATTTATACCCCGCCTATTTGGCCCAAAGGACCACTCTAGTTCTACGACACTAATGGGAATGGGATAGAAATTGAATGAATGGATGAATGACTGAATGAATGAATATTCTTACCTTGAGCATGGGGTTGGACTTGTCGACTTTATAGGGCCCTCCAATTTCATGACCCTAAGATTCTGTGATAGTTCGCCAGGCACAGAGGCATTTGACATTGAGGTAGGGTTTGCCTCCAGGCACAGAGGCATTTGGAAGAGCAGGTTACTTCTTCTCCCCCCCCCCCCGGGTTAGAAGAATGATTGGCAGGGACATTGAGGCAGTCCAGCATAAACAGAATGCTCATGCTGCCAGTCCTAGCAATCCCTGCGGCTGTCCTTTTGGAAGGAGGTGCCTCCTTCTGACTCCCCACTTCTCTCCCTGGGGCTGCTGTCTTCCTCCCCACAAATGATGGTGACAAAAAGCCTTCCCGAGACAGAAGCCTCAGGTGGTGCCTCTCCAGAAGTTGGTAGAGGGAGGTGGATGATAGATGCCTGGGGTCTGGCACCCTCTGGACCACCACAAGGCAGGTGTAGCGCACCAGCCATTGGGTCGTTGTTCACCATGGTGAAATGATCCAACAGGGCCCCTCTGCCCTGTTTGCCACTATGATGACCCACTGCCTGAGTAACGATGGGGGAAAGGAGCAGTAAATCTAATCATCGTTTAGTCGTATCCGACTCTTCGTGACCCCATGGACCAGAGCACGCCAGGCCCCCCTATCTTCCACTGCCTCCTGGAGTTGTGTCAAATTCATACTGGTAGCTTTGATGACACTGTCCAACCGTCTCATCCTCTCTCGTCCCCTTCTCCTCTTGCCTTCACACTTTCCTAACATCAAGGTCTTTTCCAAGGAGTCTTCTCTTCTCATGAGATGGCCAAAGTATTGGAGTCTCAGCTTCAGGATCTGTCCTTCCAGTGAGCACTCAGGGTTGATTTCATTTAGAATTGATAGGTTAGTTCTCCTTGCAGTCCAGGGGACTCTCAAGAGCCTCCTCCAACACCACAATTCAAAAGGATCAATTCTTCGGCGGTCAGCTTTATGGTCCAGCTGTCACTTCCATACATCACTACAGGAAAAACCATAGCTTTGACTATGCGGACCTTTGTTGGCAAGGTGATGTCTGTGCTTTTTAGGATGCTTTCAAGGTTTGTCATCGCTTTCCTCCCAAGAAGCAAGCGCCTTTTAATTTCGTGGCTGCTGTCTCCATCTGCAGTGATCATGGAGCCCAAGAAACTAAAATCTGTCACTGCCTCCATATCTTCCCCTTCTATTTTCTAGGAGGTGATGGGACCAGTGGCCATGATCTTAGTTTTTGGATGTTGAGCTTCAGACCGTTTTTTGCACTCTCTTTCACCCTCATTACAAGGTTCCTTAATTCCTCCTCACTTTCTGCCATCAGAGTGGTATCATCTGCATATCAGAGGTTGTTGATATTTCTTCCGGCAATCTTGATTCCGGCTTGGGATTCCTCCAGTCCAGCCTTTCGCATGATGTATTCTGCATATAAGTTGAATAAGCAGGGGGGAAATATGCAGCCTTGTCGTACTCCTTTCCCAATTTTGAACAAATCAGTTGTTCCATATCCAGTTCTAACTGTTGCTTCCTGTCCCACGTATAGGTTTCTCAGGAGACAGATAAGGTGGTCAGGCACTCCCATTTCTTTAAGGACTTGCCATAGTTTGTTGTGGTCCACACAGTCAAAGGCTTTTGCATAGTCAATGAAGCAGAAGTAGATGTTTTTCTGGAACTCTCTGGCTTTCTCTATAATCCAGCGCATGTTAGCAATTTGGTCTCTAGTTCCTCTGCCCCTTCGGAATCCAGGTTGTACCTCTGGGAGTTCTCGGTCCACATACTGCTGGAGACTGCCTTGTAGGATTTTGAGCATAACCTTGCTAGCGTGTGAAATGAGTGCAATTGTACTTTAGTTGGAGCATTCTTTGGCACTGTCCTTCTTTGGAATTGGGATGTAGACTGATCTTTTGCAATCCTCTGGCCTCTGTTGAGTTTTCCAAACTTGCTGGCATATTGAATGTAGCACCTTAACAGAGTCATCTTTTAAGATTTTAAATAGTTCAACTGGAATGCCATCACCTCCACTGGCCTTGTTGTTAGACAAGCTTTTTAAGGCCCACTTGACTTCACTTTCCAGGATGTTTGGCTCAAGGTCTGCAACCACATTATCTGGGTGGCCAGGGTATCCAAATCTTTCTGGTATAATTCCTCTGTGTATTCTTGCCACCTCTTCTTGATGTCTTCTGCTTCTGTGAGGTCTCTCCCATTTTTGTCCTTTATCATGTTCATCTTTGCACAAAATGTTTCTCTAATATCTCCAATTTTCCTGAACAAATCTCTGGTTTTTCCTTTTCTATTATTTTCCTCGATTTCTTTGTGTTGTTCATTTAAGAAGGCCCTCTTGTCTCTCCTTGCTATTCTTTGGAAGTCTGCATTCCATTTTCTGTAACTTTCCCTATCTCCCTTGCATTTTGCTTCCCTTCACTTCTCTGCTATTTCTAAGGCCTCATTGGACATCCACTTTGCTTTCTTGCATTTCCTTTTCTTTGGGATGGTTTGGTTGCTGCCTCCTGTACAATGTTACGAGTCTCTATCCAAAGTTCTTCAGGCACTTTGTCCACCAAATCGAGTTCCTTAAATCTGTTCTTCACTTCCACTGTGTATTCATAAGGGATGTCGTTTAGATTATACCTGAGAGGCCCAGTGGTTTTTCCTACTCTCTTCAGTTTAAGCTTGAATTTTGCTATAGGAAGCTGATGATCAGAGCCACAATCAGCTCCAGGCCTTGTTTTTGCTGACTGTATTGAGCTTCTCCATCTTTGGCTGCAGAGAATATAATCAATCTGATTTCAGTATTGCCCATCTGGTGATTTCCATGTGTAGAGTCGCCTCTTGTGTTGTTGGAAAAGAGTGCTTGTGATGACCAGCTTGTTCTCTTGACAAAACTCTATTAGCCTTTGTCCTGCTTCGTTTTGAACTCCAAGGCCATACTTCCCTGTTGTTCCTTTTATCTCTTGACTCCCTACCTTAGCATTCCAGTCCCCTATAATGTGAAGAACATCTTTCTTTGGTGTCAGTTCTAGAAGGTGTTGTAAGTCTTCATAAAATTGATCAGTTTCAGTCTCCTCAGCATTGGTGGTTGGTGCATAAACTTGGATTACTGTGATGTTGAAAGGTCTGCCTTGGATTCGTATTGACATCATTCTATCATTTTTGAGATTATATCCCATTACAGCTTTTCCCACTCTTTTGTTGACTATGAGGGCTACTACTCCATTCCTTCTACGGGATTCTTGCCCACAATAGTAGATATGATAATCATCTGAATTGAATTCGCCCATTCCTGTCCATTTTAGTTCACTGACACCCAGGATGTCAATGTTTATTCTTGCTATCTCCTGCTTGACCACATCCAGCTTCCCAAGGTTCCTATACAGTATTTTCTTTGCTGCATCAGACTTTCCTTTCACTTCCAGGCGCGTCCACAGCTGAGCATCCTTTCGACTTTGGCCTAACCACTTCATTAGCTCTGGAGCTGCTTGTCCTTGTCCTCCGCACTTCCTCTGTAACATGTTGGACGCCTTCCGACCTGAGGGGCCCATCTTCCAGCGTCATATCTTTTAGCCTTTTGTTTCTGTTCATGGGGTTTTCTTGGCAAGAGATACTGGAGTGGTAGTGCCAGTTCCTACTCCAAGTGGATTGCGTTTAGTCAGAACTCTCCACTGTGACCTGTCCGTCTTGAGTGGCCCTGCATGGCGTAGCCCATAGCTTCCCTGAGTTACTCAAGCTCCTTCGCCACGACAAGGCAGCAATCCGTGAAGGGGGGTAAATCTAATAGTATACCACTAAATAATTAAATAGGCATCCAGTCCCCCCCAAAAAAGCATTGTGGAATTAATGGGGGGGAGAGTAAATACACACAGAGAGACAGAGAGAGAGAGAGAGAGAGAGAGAGAGAGAGAGAGATCACCCTGACTAAAGAAAGCCCTCCCCAGTGTCCCACTAATGAAACTAGTGAGGAAAAAAGTTTTTAAAATTGAATATGTGTTTTTGAAGCACACTGGCTGATTTGTCCCTTAATTTTTAATAGAAGAATTAAGGTCCTTGCTTCCACTTCATGTTTATATATAAATCAAACACTCTTGAAAACTTTCCTCTCAGCTTTTCTGAATGTTAAAAACCCCTTAGAGTGCTCACTACTAGAAAAACCTGGAGAGCGTTGCTATAAATCACAACTGACTTGATGACACATTGTGTATGTGTGTGTGTGTGTGTGTGTGTGTGTGTGTGTGTGTGTGTGTGTGTGATTGGTTCATTTGTTTATACCACCTTTTCAGAATTAGTTGTGGTGGATTAATGAAAATGGACAGACATCAAAACATGCAAAAGCAAAAAACCATACCACAACAAGTAAAACAGGGTGTTCCATTTCCAGTACAGTGGTGCCTTGCATAACGAGTGCACCGTTTAACGACGAATTCGCATAGCGATCTGTTTTTTGGGATTGCTAATGCGATCGCATATTGATGGTTCCAGTGGGCAAAAATCGCTTTTCGACAATCAGTAAGCGTTTCGCATTGCAATGTCGGGGGAAGAGCTGATCGGCGGTTCCAAAATGGACGCCGGAAGACCCAAAATGGCCATGCCCAGCATTTTCGCGCCCTGCCCTCGCTTACCGAGGGCGCGAAAATGCCTGCGCTATGGAGGAACATCGCTGAACGGTGAGTTTGGGGCCCATTGGAACGCATTAAACGAAGTTTAATGTGTTCCAGTGGGTTTTTCTATTCCGTTTAGCAATGTTTCCGAATAGCGATGGTTAATCCGGAATGGATTAACCTCGCTATGCGGGGCACCACTGTAGTTCAAAATAACCAGCAATACAATTTTTTTGCCTTTTTAAAATATTTTAAATGTGGATATCTGGCATAGAAAACTGTGTTGAAGGAATATTCCAGAGACAGGGTGTCATGAAAAATTGTGTTTTCCAGTTATCAATGGCCTAACACCAACAGATAGGGAAGTCTGAAAATGACTAGATAATTTTAGACTACAAACAAACTGAGAAATCCAGATTCCGAAATTGGAGGTTTGTAGCTAAACATCAGTGCCTAGGTGAACTGATGAAATATAATTTATATATAATTCACTAAGTCAGCAGCAGTGTGACTGCATTTTGATTTTTGAACAAATGTATGTTTTTGAACGATGTTCAAGGGCAACCCAGTTTATAAGGTGTGGACCTAATCAAGCATGGTTGCTACCATTACTTTCTTACAACAATCCATTACAGTGGTACCTCAACTTAAGAACTTAATCCATATTGGGACTGTGTTCTTAAGTCGAAATGTTCTTAAATCGAAGCACCATTTCCTATAGGAATGCATTGCGAACCATTTAATCCAGGGGTAGGCAAAATACGGCCCTCCAGATGTTGCTGAACTGCAACTCCCATAATTCCTAGCCTACACAGCCAGTAGTGAGGAGATTTGGGACTAGCCCATACAGCCAATAGTGTGAGGAGAATTGGGCCTAGCCCACACAGTGAGGAATGTTGGGATTTGCAGTTCAGGAACATCTGGAGGGCCGCACTTTGCCCAGGTCTGATTTAATCCATATCTGCTGGATAGGGTTTTTTCTCTCTCTTTTTTGGTTCTTAAGTTGAGGCTCCGTTCTCAAGTCAAAGCAACTTTTTGCGAACGAGTCGTTCTTAACTCAAATCGTTCGTATGTAGGGACATTCTCAAGTCGAGGTACCACTGTATTAAAACTGCTATCTACCATTGACATCACTTGCAACAGCAAAAGGCCAGATGTAACAGCACTCCCACATTTCAGACCTTATCCCTCACATGAGTACTGTTGCAGAGTTTTGAAATTTTGGTTGAATTCCTCTAGCAGCACAGCAGAAGTGCAGAGATTCACAGAGCAAAATACCATTAAGTTCCCTCGAGTAGTCCACCTCTATTCTCACTGCTGGCTCTTACAGTTTCAGTAACTCACTCTGAAACATTACTAGTAGACAGAATTTTAAAAGGATTTCATTACTTACAGTTATGAACAGATCAACAGCAAACAAACAAACATTGCCTTCTGTTGCCTTCAACAACAGACTTCAACAGACTCCAGAGAGGGAAAGAAACAACACAGAGCAAGTGAGGCTTTGTTTGAATTCAGAAGCAGGGAAGGAATGATTGGTTAGTGCTGGATAGATTGACAGTTAGTCCAACTCAGAAAGGTCCCTCCCAGCTAAACCTATTAACGGCAGCATGTGAGGTTGCAAAACTCCAGCAAGTACCATATTTTGAAGAACAAGTTAATCCCTGCTTCTGTGGACATTCAGGCCACCAATACAGTCAGAAGTCTCAATACTACTGCTTGTCCACATAATTTTAACAATTATGTTATTGCTGCTGCTGATCTACAAAATCTTTTATCCGTTTCATTTCCAATCATGGACCATGAAATATCTACTAAGATCTAAGGTATGCATCAAGTTTAGTGATTTTTAAAAGCTGGACATTTCAGTGTGTCTCTTGTGTTCTTCCCTGAAATTCTCACTGATGTTTCTTGTTACTTGATATTTTAACTCGTGGATCTCTCCGGTTTTAAACGGTATAAGGAACATCAGGGTATCCTATAACCCCAAAAAACAGATAGATTTTCCTTGATTTCTTTAAGATTTATGACTTGCTAACAGATTAGAATGAGATTACATAATCATCTACACTTAATTTGGCGGGAGTAGACATTGAAGTGCTGGCAGACATTTTAAAATAACCTTGGTGGATCAATCTAGTTTTATCCAAATCTGTCCAACTTCACAGACTTTTAATTAATAGTTTGAAATTTGTAATATTGCCTGAGTTTCAGGTAGATATATATTAACATTTATTAAGAGATCATAGACCAAAGGACATAAGCTGTGTCACTAAAACTTATTAAATGTGATTCAGATTCTACAGGAAATTCCTGTAAACATGAGCCCACTCAGAATTAATTTTTAAAGCCTGCCACATTCTCTCTCTTCCTCCCTCCCTCCCTCCCTCTCTCACGGGAGACTTGATTGCTGCCCATTGGCAGGCAGGGCACGTTGCTAATTTCATTCTGAAGCCGAAAATTTTAGTGTATTTTAACTTGTGAATCTGTTAGATTTTAAACAGTATAAGGAACATCAGGATATCCTATAACTTTAAAAAAGCTAATTTCTCTCTTTGGGATTTTAAATCATTAATCTTGCCAGAAGCATGGCATTTTTATGAATGAAATCTAGACTATATGCTTCTCACAGATTTTCTTCAGTTATCTGTAGTAAAGCCTGTTCCCAGGCAACATTTTTCTTCCATTGCCATTGTTTCTGTTTTACTTTGTTTTATTTTCAAAGGATGGAACAAGTAGCACTAATATTCCTAAATTAGATGATTATGAATAAAATCCCCCTCTCCTTGATATCCTGTGAAAATTGAGATGAGAGAAGGGATCATGTTTAAATCTCTTCCCTGTTTGACTTAAAGGAAAACCGATTTATGTATTTAAAGTATTTATCTTCTATTTTTTCTACTATTTCAAGACAACTGACATCATTATTACAACAACAATAATGAAACACCTGTTTCGAAAAATCAAAACCTAAGAATTCAGAGTGGGACCAAGTCTGTACAATAGCATCAGTATAGCTGGCATCTTGCTACAGTAGGCTAAACCATCTTAGCCAGCTACTAGCACCAGATGTTATAGGCCAAGATAATTTTTTAAAGAAAAGGATGAGCTATTTGCTTCTCACCATAATGTCATAAGGAAGCCAATAAGACAAATTTCACTTGGGATGAGTTCCAGAGCCTTGGCACAACTACAGAAAACCTCCCTTGACAAAGCCTGCTTACTAGAGGAATGCATTAGAGAGTTGCCAGTTGCCTTAGTAAACTAGCAGGTTGATACATTAGAAGGCAGTCTTTCATATATTTAGGTTGAGAACCAGAATGGGCTTTTAAAACCATCACAAGTACTTTGATTTGTATCTAGAAGCAAATTAAGGCCACACAGTCCTAATTAGCAGCCCCAGTTAGCAGTCTGCTGTATCCTGCACTGATTGAAGTCTCCGGACATTTTCAAAGGCAGCTCCATAAAAGATATATTGCACTAGTATAAATGTGGGGCAAACAAGGCATGTGTCAACTATAAACAGTTCTACTGGCCACCATATATAGGGACAGATAAGCCTAACTTGAGCAAAAAAAAAAAAAATTTCTGGTCACAGCTTGACACCTGCATTCAAGAACACCTTCATATTACTATTTATGACTTTAAGGGGAGTAAAAACTTTAAGTCACAAGTTGAATCTTCTTTCTCAGATCAGCAGCCCTGCTTGCTGACAAGAAACTCTGGATTATCACTGCACAAGAGTACAATGATATTATTGTGTAGCCAAACAAATCAACATTCTATAAGGCAATTCTAAAAATAGGGGCAGCCCAAACAAAAAAATTACAACTTTGAAATTGGACATTGTATCAACACCAAATTAAGCAAGGTCTAGCAGACAGTCTACCCTTGTTCTGTGGGAAATGAAGGAAAGTTTTGGCAAAGGGTTTTTGAGTTATAATCTTTTAAAAGTAGAACTATTTTATCCCTCTGCAAAAAAAAAAAGCAACCCTAAACATCCCCAGATTTAAAACCGAGCAAATAAATTCTTGAAAGAGAAATGTTGGCAGCATCTGATTTTTTAAAATTTGGAAATAAAGGGCTGCAGGGGCTGGAATGTGGATCTTCAAAAAAGGACTTTCAAAAGCTCAAAATGGTGACTTACAGGCTTACCAACAAGTATGTTCCATAGTAAACACATTCTTGCAGTTTTCTGCAGGAAAGACTGTAGGGGCGAGAGGTCACAGAGACACAGTCAAAAGATAGATTTCTTATGAGTCAAAAAACCAGATATGCTTTAAATAAAAGTAATGGAGTGACAGTCCTCCAGAGATTAACATGTTGCCATGTATTTCTAGGGAATTAGCAGATAATATTGTAAGGTTTATTCAAAATATTTCTGCATTAAAAAAGAATAAAGTAGTTTTGTTTGTCCCAGGCCTGAGTGTTTTCAGTAAACGTTTGTGACACAAGCCTTCAAAGCGGAAAGCAGCTCCATGTCTAGGGCAATCTGAAGTTTTGACCCTGTCAGTGAGGACCAGATTAGTTGTCCCAAAATAGCCCTGAAAACTGCTTTGTGTTTGGGTGAGAAGAGGTTGCTGATGAAGAAAGGAGTTAGTTTCTGGAATTTTCCCTTGCTTGATATCACTTTGTGAATAGTTGTGAGCACAAGAGAGCCATCTTGACTGCTGCCAATAGTGTTTTCAGCATTCAGGCTGCCCTTTGCTGTATAAAGCTTGGCATCCTTTTTCCTGCTGGCAATATGGGCATAATAATGTGTAGCATTATCAGGCCATTTCCTGGCATTTTGAACTGTTGACAGAAGCATAATATCCGACATTCTTAAACTATAGGATTTTTAAAGAATTAAAGTGTATTGCTAGTGTTGTCGCACATCTTAGCCTTTACCCTCCCCTAGGCAGTAGTTTCCAACCTCAGTAGCCATCCAATAAGCACTTGATTAGCAGTAATACCGTACTCAGATCACCCACTTGTGTGCATGTGTTGGTGGACGGGGCAGCCATGCGTGCAGGTGTGCGGGCTATGTGTGCATGTGGGGGAGATCTGTCTGAGGTCCAGTCCTGCCAAGGCCGACTGGGGGTTGGGTACCCCACCCTAACTGATACCTTAGCTGGAACATATAATATACAGGCAACTGTATCTGCAAGCTGCCTGACAGATTGATCATAATGACCCATTGAATGCCTTTCTCACTGTAAGCCTTATAGAGATCAGAGATCTGTACTCTGTGCAGTCACAACGTACTGTAGTATGTACATGAATGTGCTTCCTCCCAGGCCTGATTTGAAAACAGTTTGGAAGGAAAATTGGCTTTTTCTGGAAGCCCCCTGGAATAATGATTCTCATTAAATACAGTACATATCTCCCTTTGCCTTAATGCAGAAAATGGGTTTTGTGAAACCAGAAGTAGACTTATAGGTCATGCAGCCTGTGGAGGGGCCTTGAGCCCTGGACACCAGAGCTTACCAGCTTGGTGCCTTATGAAAGGCATGACTTCTTGTGTGCACATGCATACAATTGCAGGAGGTGATCATTAACAATCATCCTGTAGAAGGTAAGGTAGAGTTCTAATTGCCACATCCAAATATTATCAAAGCTAGAAAAGAAAAGGAAAAGAACACCAGAATTCATGCTATCCTAATGAGAAAGCGCTAAATATTATGAGATATTTTTGGTTATGTGAGAAGGGTCTGCTGCCATGCACATACACCTACACAAAAGCATATATATTACAGACTTTCATCTATAGTCAAGGTTTAAGCATGCTGTTTCATCTAATGTCTCAAGAGCTTTGACTGTACTGATACTGTTTATATCTACTTGCTCCCTTAAATGAAAGCTGTTCTCTTTGCTTACCACAGTGATTTTAAAGGGGGAAAAAGTTAGAAACAACCACCCATATCTGTTATCAGCTTCAGAAGCATTATACTATGAAACTTCATTTTTTGAGGAAAGTATATTTTTAGATTTGTTAAACCTAAAACAGAAGACACATGTCTGTCCTTTATTTAAGCTACAGCCAATTATGATCAGTAAACTGGCATTTCCTTCATCTGTTTCTTTAGTCCACTGGATACATGAAATGAGAACTGAAAGCCAAACATTTATCTACCGTAGTAAATAATATGTTAAACAAAAGGTACAAGCTGATTATTTTATTTGTTTTTAATATATAGGCAAACGATGCATGCTTTCAAATAGATGCCTGGATGCTTTCATATTCTGTAGATTTCATGAATTACTGTGCATGCTTTCATTTAGATACCTGGGGCCTGTGCTTTACAACTGGGAGGGCAGGGCAGAAAAGAAGGGCATAATTCAAAGAATAATTGAACAACTGCAATTCCCCTGTTTTCAGTTTTTTGTACTGTGGTGTGCAGGATGGACTGCTGAGCAATAAAAGAAGAAACTAACTCATCTGTTTATGTCAATGTGGTTTGATTGTTCTGCTAGACAACAGTCATCATCTTGGATGAATACATGTAACCTAACGTGTATAATCAGTGTGATGTAGTGAATAGAGTGATTGACTAGGACTCTGGAGATCAGGGTTCAAATCCCACCTAGCCATGGAAACTCAGTGGGGGAGTGGAACTGAATAAACCACTCCTTGAATATCTCAGTTGAAAGCCCTGCTATAAGTCGGTTCCAGCTTAACCATATATAACAGCAGTGTGTAGAATAAAAATTTCCTAGGAAATGTAACTAATTCAGATTGTAACTTCAGTGGCATGGCTACCAAATTACTTTTGCATGTTTTGGATTTTCTGCAATTTCAGCAATGTTTCTATCTACCTCTTTTATTGATCTGATGAATTGTACAATGCTGAGTGATGCTGGTACAACCCTGCTGAGTGATGCTGGTATGGCTGTTTAGCTGTGATGCAGCTGAACAAGATTCTGTTGTGATGATGGCAATCAAACAGAGCCCTAATTACCTGGAAGTGAGTGTAAGAAGCACCACATAGTCTGTTGTGGTTATCCTCTGCAATAACCTTGTAATGTTACAGGTATCAATAGGGGAAAGCAGAGAATGCTTGTACCATCTTCTTTCCAACTAAAATAGCATTTTTATTATTAAGTTAGTACACTGTTGCACTAGAATAATTAGGATTATAGCATTGTCAGAGTTTTAATAAATATGACAAGTGGCCCTGAAATATTATAAAAAGATGACTAACAAGTTCTTAAAATAGCATCATACCTCCCAGTTGAGCACAAATAATAACAGTATCTGATATTTATAATGCATTTGTGATGAGAAACAAGTGATTTTTTTTAAAAAAAGCAAGTGCAGCAGAATCTGAAACAATCATTTACATACTAACAGTGCTTCTGTTTGTATTTTACTTCTGAATAGATTGTGGTATATTATGTGTAATAATTATCATCCTTCCACAGCTTTAGCATCTAAACATGATTTATGACTAAATAAATGTTCATCAGCTGATACTTGGCTTTAATAAGTTATATCTATTCATTGTTCATTGGTATATATTTAATTCATGGAGCAAAGATTGGTTGGACATAAGATATTTCAGGGTAAAATCTTTATTAGCTTAACCTAAAGATTGCAGAAATGTGCAAGCTTTCAAAATCTCCAGATTTTTTCATCGAACAAAATATTACATAAACAGTGAGGACAAGGGAGAAAAAAAATGAAAAGATAAACTATATGTTGACATTAGTTTAATCATCATAATTCAGCTCAATGGATGAAATGCTGTTGCTGAGTGTAATGTCACACTAGATTCAAGCTAGTGAAATCAGTTAGGATTTGGTGAGTCAACTCCTTTGCAAGCTTCATTGATTCAAATAGGTGTAATCTAGTTGTGACTTACTACCACTGTTGCAGTTATTAAACTAATATTGCTTGTATTGTACGCAAATACAGTCAACCCTCGACTTACAAACTTAATCCGTTCCGGAAGGATGTCGAAAAGTTCGTAAGTCTCTTGATATGGCAATAGGTACAGAATGGATGAAAGTATGTTATTGTCTCCCCTCTTCCTCATCAATCCCAATTCCCTTTTCCTTTTTGTTATCCCTTATAAAAAATAAAAAATACAAAAAAAAAAAAAAAAAGGAAAGACCCAGGTTCAAATTCCAATTTAAATCAGGAAGGTCTTCCTTGTGAGGTTGTTGTGAGGGGAGATTGGGATGGAGACTGTGGGCGACTTGAAGGCTGGCCCAGATGCCACACTTTGTACAGAATGTGCAAAATAAATAATGGGAGCTTCCTAACAAAAAAAAGAAAAGAAAAAAGAAAAGTTCGTAAGTCGAAGCAAAATTTCCCATAGAAATGCATTGAAAACCAACTGGCTGGTTTTGGTTCTTAGGTCGATGGGCGGTTTGTAAGTTGAAGCATTAGTTCCCATAGGAACTAATGCAAAGCCGGTTAATCCAATCCTACCACTAGGGGCAGAATTTTTTTCCTTTTAACCTAAGATGACTTAGGTTTTAAAAAAAGGAAAGAAAAGAGGGAGGGAAGGAGGGAACAGACACCTTTTCAAGCAAAACACCTTGAAAAGCATCTTTTCAGTCAAGACTTGCATTTTTTCCGTTCGTAACTCAAAGCAGAGTTCGCAAGTCGAGGCAATATTTTCCTATCAGAGTGGTTCGTAAGTTGAAATGTTTGCAACTAGGGCCGCTCGTAAGTCGAGGGTTGACTGTATGAAAAAGACTGAAAAGGCTTTTTACAAAAGTCATTAGGAGAGACAAAAGCAGTAGCCCAGAACCAATATGGAGTGTGCAGTTGCCAAAGCAGTAATATCCTTTCTCTCCCTTTTTTATAAAAATAATAGGTGCCTTGTCCGACTCATCTCTATATGCTCGAAAAGACTTACTTCAAAGACCGACACACATTGCTACCAAAAGTTTCCAAGCCTTGCGCATATTTGTCAACAATGAATTGCATGAACTATATGCTGGATTGAAAACTGCTGAGAAGTTTCTAAAACCTGGAGGTCGCTTTGTAGCTCTTTCTTTCCATTCATTAGAAGATCGCATCATCAAGCGATTTCTTCATGGAACAGATATGTCGGAAAAGTATAACCTCAGTAAAAGACAGAAGATCCGGCAAGGGAGAGATAACTTTTCAGAACAAGAGGAGGAAAGTGAGAATTCAAAATGGACATCTGTACTGAAGAAAGTGCTTACTCCCCAACCAAAGGATATTGAAAATAACCCAAGAGGGAGATCAGCAAAGCTAAGAGCAGCAATCAAATTGTAAATGATGTATTTTCTATCTGGAAATGTCTTCATAGTTCATAGTTCTTCACCATCAAAGATGAAAAGTCGCGAAGATGGTTGCATGTGAAAAGACAGTCACATCCCTTTGCTGTTTAGTCTTACACTTTATTTCCATTTAAACAGAACTGGTACATAAGAGAGGACTGCAGGACTGCATGAAAAAGCAAGCTTTTAAACTTGGAGGCACACAGCCCTTCCATGGCCACACCCCCTAGTCCTTGGTCCCTGACAGGAGGAACATTTGTCCATACCCCCTCCTGAGCGTCACAACCCGGAGGCTTGGCAGAAATTGCTTTGGGAGATGGCTAAGAGCAGAGGCAGAGATCAGGCTGAGTGTGGTAGCTGGAGAACCAGGCTTAAAGGCAGGAGGGCAGGGGACCAGGTGCTTGCCTGTTTTGTCTCCAGTACCTGGCGTCTCTCTAGCTTTCCAGGCACCTTGGATTTTGTAGTATTCCCCCCTCCCATCTTACTCTGGCAGCTTCTTCAGACATTGCTGCCAGCCCCCATCATGGTGGCTTGGCATGGATGACTTCTCCCTCATGTGCAGTCCAGTCTTCCACATAATGTCAGTGATCTGAGTCGTCTGGTCCACGTTTTATCCCCAGCCCAACCATCACCACCACTGTGCCTGAGAGGGTATCACTGGTGTTCTCCATGGCCTTGCCTCAGGTGTACCGCATGGAGAAAGCAGGTCCACAGCACCCAAGAAGGTGATATACCCACTATGCTAGCCAGCTAAGGCCAGAGCAGACTCACAAAAATGAACAGGATACTAATGAAATGCTTTCTTTTTTCTGTGTTAAACTAATTGTCTTCTTCAAAAAGGAGAATACTCATTTAATTTAGCACTAGTAGTAAACATAAAATATGGCCTTTATTTTTTTTTCTAGCAGGAAGGTTACTGTTTGTATAAAAAATAATAGTTGTTGAGATTTCTTGGCTTTATACTCAGTGCGAGAATTCTGTTGATTTACACTGGAATAAATGCAATATGTCTATTTCTTCCAATTAATAAGTTGTCACTCACATTCCTAGTTGTGCAACAAGTGCATAAGTGCCATGTGACTAGGAACCCAAGTGATAACTTGTTAATTAGTGGCAATTCCCCATCGTGATTTATGAAACTATACAAATGCCAGTATAAATCTCCAATGGAATCCTGCACAATATACTTACATACACAATTTAAGTTGTGAAGCATATCACGTCTAAACATTTGTGGAGCCAATGCTGTAAGTAAGCAATACCCCAATCCAAAACTGACTAGATTTAGTAAGACACATGCTAAGAAGGCACTTCTAAGGTCAAGTAAGGAAATCTCCCCATGTGAGCTGATCCATATCCCTCAGAAGCACAACCTTGATTTTAGCCAGCTTCAGTCAGTTTTATGGCCAAGTAGGGATAGAGATTCATTGCTTCTGTGCCTTAGCTTAACACTCTGACCATTATATTACAGTTTTTTTACTGTTTAAAAAATATACATCTTTACCCAAGTTGCATCATATGTACATTAAATATTACATTCAAGTATATTGCCTCAAAATGTATTTAAAAGAATTGGTAGCTAGAAAATAAGTGTTAAATAAATATTTTTTTCTTGTGAACATTAAATATGAATAACTGTACTATTTTTGGATTACACTTCACATTGCAGCTCATTTCCATTTTGAAAGCAAATGTATGATTGTAACAATTGGACTGAAGAGTAGTAGCAAAGGATATATGAGGGCATACGCTGCCATAAATTTTTCAAGGAAAGTTACTCAGAAGTGACGTGCATATAACAGCATTGCTTTCCCTCTAAATTTTTAGTGTTATGTTTGAAACAAACCACATGTTTCCTTTCCGATTTGATCTCATCCAAAATAAGAGAGAACTCTAATAATTTTTCCAATAATAAATGTACAACATCTGTTGTGTACATAGTTTAAATTTGTACAGTCTTGCAGCAAATATGAATAAACAGAGAATTTTAGAATGAAGAAAAATAATCAGTGGGAAACCTCAAGGATCAATATTGTGTCTTTTCCTACTTTTAATCACCATAAATAAGCTGATTTACTTGGACTTGGGTTCCTTTTGCTTATTTGACTTGGAGAGTTTTCTATTTTGTCCTGTTTTGCAACTACTACTTCAAAGAAATAAACTCAAATTGTCCAGAGGCGAGTCTTGGTCTGTCAGAAGAGAGTATGTCATTATTTTGATCTACCAATTTAATGTGATGTAAAACTAAAACATCCTTTGTCGGTTGCAAAAATAATATATGCAGCAAAACAAATCACTGTTGTCAGTTGCTAAAATATATACAATAAAAATGGTTGGAAAAAAGGATTGTCACTACAGGATAAAATCTATATCAAGCTTTCAGTAATGCAGGAACCAGATTTCATCCTGAGCCACAATACTTTTTATATGCTGGAGAAGATGGGAACAGAGCGGTCCTTCCTCCATTTTGTTCCTGGATGTGCTGTCCACAGAGTTGCTTTTAGAAGAGGAAAAGCAAGGGTGATACGTGGTCCTGGCATTAGCAGTAGACATGGTCAACCAGTACATTCTGGCAGAACTCTACAATGCCAAAAATCTTTACTATTCTGGGATTCCTTTTGATCTGTTCCTCTCTTTCTTAGCATTTTGAATCCCAAGTCTTGTGAGGAAATGAAAATGGTGATGCCCTGTATTCCTTCAAGTGCTGTTACTTACTGCAGCTATCAGCTACATGCTTTGGGGTTCTGCAGCATCTTCTAATTGAAGATTTGCATCCTTTGTCTGAAGTAGCAGTGGGTCTCCTCTGTTGTTAGCTAACTGTGCTTCTTCTGAGATGTCTGTCCAGCCGGAGTAATGTGAGGAACATCTTGGGAGTAACCACTGCTTGTACTACGACTCTGGGGCAGGCAGAAATGATAATACTCAGCAACCAAAAAGCCACTGTCTCCCCAGCTCCATTCATTCATTCGTTTTTGGGCATCCAGCGGAATAACAGGAAAAAAATTAACATTAAGGTGCTGGGGGCTCCAGAGTAGAACAGTAAATGTTTATTTCCTGTTTCCTACCTGCAGCAGTAAAGGTCACTGGATCCTCATTTTACTTCAGTAAGCATAAAGGGGAATGGGCCCAAACAGATGGGATTGGGCTCAGAGACCAATTTAGTCAGGCCCTGCTTTGCAAACCTAAAGCTGCCCAGTGACATGGCTGGCTACATAAAGTTAACATCCCACCCCAAATTGGGTCACCCACTCAAAATTAGAAAATGATCTGTACACATAAATGTCACAGGTAAAGGAATAATCAACTTTACCAAATACTATAAGGCAACGGTGACTATTGTTTTTATTATTGTTACTACACTTTTCAGGAGAAAATGAACAACAAAGCAAATCATTCCTTGCTTCATTAAAATTTGGGAAAAAGATAATTAACTATCAAGGCACACTAAATTAACTTGATGATTTGTTTTACCTTGAACCATGTTATCTTGAACTTTTTTAGTTATGGCTGTCATTCTCTCATTTAAGTAAGTTAACATTTACACTATTAATAGATAATAATTTTTCTGTTAAATAGGTTATTAAATATCACAATGGTTTAAAATTTATTAATTTGACTGTCATCAATCCGTTCCTTCAAAGTGCAAGAAGTAATATGACTCATGGCATCTTTTCTTGAGCCTATTCAATGAATGTCAATTAATTTTGTCTATGAAAGTAAAATATTCAAAGCGCTGCATGTATCAATTCTAGATTTGCGCTCTGATTCAGACCTGACTCAGACTTGTAGGAAGAACATACAATAGAGCTTTCCCTGGACTATAGCACATCAGGTTTTGGATTGTCTTCTAAAGTAAAGGAGTTTACCATACCTGGAAAAAAAGCATGTCCTCAAAAAGTCTAGGTAAAGAGTTTTTTCACCAATAATCCTAGCCTGCTACCTTTGTGTATCGTTTGTTTCTTTTTACTATTATTTAAAACTAAAGTAAAATATCATCCTTTCATCACTATTCCAAAGTGGTACAGTCCCAGTCAACACTTTCTCAAAATTCAACCTGTCTCTTTTTCCATCCCCTTCATGGATTGCTGCCTTGTCATGGCGAAGGGGCTTGAGTAACTCAGAGAAGCTATGGGCTATGCCGTGCAGGGACACCCAAGACGGACAGGTCATAGTGGAGAGTTCTGACTAAACGCAATGCACCTGGAGTAGGAACTGGCAATGCCACTCCAGTATCTTTGCCAAGAACGCCCCATGATCAGAAACAAAAGGCTAAAAGATATGACGCTGGAAGATGGGACTCTCAGGTCGGAAGGCGTCCAACATGCTACTGAGGAAGAGCGGAGGACAAGTACAAGTAGCTCCGGGGCTAATGAAGTGGTTGGGCCAAAGCCGAAAGGACGCTCAGCTGTGGACGTGCCTGGAAGTGAAAGGAAAGTCCAATGCTGCAAAGAAAAATACAGCATAGGACCCTGGAATGTAAGATCTATGAACTGTGGTAAGCTAGAGGTGGTCAAACAGGAGATGGGAAGAATAAACATCGATATCCTGGGCATCAGCGAACTAAAATGGACAGGAATTGGTGAATTCAGCTCAGATGATTATCATATCTACTATTGTGGGCAAGAATCCCGTAGAAGGAATGGAGTAGCCTTCATAGTCAACAAAAGAGTGGGAAAAGCTGTAATGGGATACAATCTCAAAAATGAAAGAATGATGTCAATACGAATCCAAGGCAGACCTTTCAACATCACAATAATCCAAGTTTATGCACCAACCACCATTGCTGAGGAGACTGAAATTGAACAATTTTATGAAGATTTACAACACCTTCTAGAACTGACACCAAAGAAAGATGTTCTTCTCATTCTAGGGGACTGGAATGCTAAAGTAGGGAGCCAAGAGATAAAAGGAACAACAGGGAAGTTTGGCCTTGGAGTTCAGAACGAAGCAGGACAAAGTCTAATAGAGTTTTGTCAAGAGAATAAGCTGGTCATCACAAACACGCTTTTCCAACAACACAAGAGGCGACTCTACACATGGAAATCACCAGATGGGCAATATCGAAATCAGATTGATTATATTCTCTGCAGCCAAAGATGGAGAAGCTCTATACAGTCAGCAAAAACAAGACCTGGAGCTGACTGCGGCTCTGATCATCAGCTTCTCATAGCAAAATTCAAGGTTAGACTGAAGAGAGTAGGAATAACCACTGGGCCACTCAGGTATAATCTAAACCTAATCCCTTATGAATACACAGTGGAAGTAAAGAACAGATTTAAGGAACTAGATTTGGTGGACAGAGTGCCTGAAGAACTTTGGATAGAGGCTCGTAACATTGTCCAGGAGGCAGCAACCAAACCATCCCAAAGAAAAGGAAATGCAAGAAAGCAAAGTGGCTGTCCAATGAGGCCTTAGAAATAGCAGAGAGGAGAAGGGAAGCTAAATGCAAGGGAGATAGGGAAAGTTACAGAAAATGGAATGCAGACTTCCAAAGAATAGCAAAGAGAGACAAGAAGGCCTTCTTAAATGAACAATGCAAAGAAATCGAGGAAAATAACAGAAAAGGAAAAACCAGAGATCTGTTCAGGAAAATTGGAGATATTAGAGGAACATTTTGTGCAAAGATGAACATGATAAAGGACAAAAATGGGAGGGACCTAACAGAAGCAGAAGACGTCAAGAAGAGGTGGCAAGAATACACAGAGGAATTATATCAGAAAGATCTGGATATCCTGTACAACCCAGACAATGTAGTTGCTGACCTTGAGCCAGACATCCTGGAGAGTGAAGTCAAGTGGGCCTTAGAAAGCCTGGCTAACAACAAGGCCAGTGGAGGTGATGGCATTCCAGTTGAACTACATTCAGTATGCCAGCAAGTTTGGAAAACCCAACAGTGGCCAGAGGATTGGAAAAGATCAGTCAACATCGCAATCCCAAAGAAAGGCAGTGCCAAAGAATGCTCCAACTACCGCACAATTGCACTCATTTCACACGCTAGCAAGGTTATACTCAAAATCATCCAAGGTAGGCTTCAGCAGTATGTGGACTGAGAACTCCCAGAAGTACAAGCTGGATTCCGAAGAGGCAGAGGAACTAAAGACCAAATTGCTAACTTGTGCTGGATTATGGAGAAAGCCAGAGAGTTCCAGAAAGATATGTACTGCTTCATTGACTATGCAAAAGCCTTTGACTGTGTGGACCACTGCAAACTATGGCAAGTTCTTAAAGAAATGGGAGTGCCTGACCACCTTATTTACCTCCTGAGAAACCTATATGTGGGACAGGAAGCAACAGTTAGAACTGGACATGGAACAACTGATTGGTTCAAAATTGGGAAAGGAGTACGACAAGGCTGTATATTGTCCCCCAGCTTATTTAACTTGTATGCAGAATACATCATGCGGAAGGCTGGACTGGAGGAATCCCAAACCGGAATTAAGATTGCCGGAAGAAATATCAACAACCTCCGATATGCAGATGATACCACTCTGATGGCAGAAAGTGAGGAGGAATTAAAGAACCTTGTAATGAGAGTGAAAGAGGAGAGTGCAAAAAACGGTCTGAAACTCAACATCAAAAAAACTAAGATCATGGCCACTGGTTCCATCACCTCCTGGGAAATAGAAGGGGAAGACATGGAGGAAGTGACAGATTTTACTTTCCTGGCCTCCATGATCACTGCAGATGGACACAGCAGCCACGAAATTAAAAGACGCCTGCTTCTTGGGAGGAAAGCGATGACAAATCTTGACAGCATCTTAAAAAGCAGAGACATCACATTGCCAACAAAAATCTGAATAGTCAAAGCTATGGTTTTTCCTGTCGTGATGTATGGAAGTGAGAGCTGGACCATAAAGAAAGCAGACCACCGAAGAATTGATGCCTTTGAATTGTGGTGCTGGAGGAGGCTCTTGAGAATCCCCTGGACTGCAAGGAGAACAAACCTATCAGTTCTAAAGGAAATCAACCCTGAGTGCTCACTGGAAGGACAGATCCTGAAGCTGAGGCTCCAGTACTTTGGCCATCTCATGAGAAGAAAAGACTCCTTGGAAAAAACCTTGATGTTAGGAAAGTGTGACGGCAAGAGGAGAAGGGGACGACCAAGGATGAGATGGCTGGACAGTGTCTGCGAAGCAACCAACATGAATTTGACACAACTCCGGGAGGCAGTGGAAGACAGGAGGGCCTGGTGTGCTCTGGTCCATGGGGTCACGAAGAGTCGGACACGACTAAACGACTAAACGAAACGAAACTCTTTTTCCATCCCATCAATCCTCTGCCATGGTCCTATACAGCTAAAAACAGTTTATTAAGTCTGACATCCTTATGACTTTTAGATACACCATGGACGATACTTGCTACATACAGAGTCCCTCATATGAGTATTGATTGTTCAGAAAATAGGCTGTTTTTATTTCCTTTGGAATAGTCTGATATCCATTATCCATAATATCCAAATAAAGTATTTAATTTGACTGTATCCTTCTCACAGGAATATTTGAGCCCAACATCGAATCTGCCAGTCCGAGGTAGGCCAGTAAGAAATACGAAAACCAAAATAGACAGCTATGCAGACATTATTTTCTATATGTAGTGTCAATTTGAGAAACCTGGTTTGCAGTGGCTTTTGCCTCTTCTTTTCCCCTCAGTTTCCTATCCTACAGGATACATTGGGGGAGGTGAGCAAGATCCCATTTTCTTTTGCCAAAGAGTCTTTGGATGTGTGGAGGATTACACTTTAATGCTCCATACTTTGACCAAGCAGAGATAAAGCTCAGCAGAGAAGAGAGACTTGCTGTATAGTTCTCTCACTTCCAGATGGAAAGTCTTAGATCCGGGACCTCTTCTTGTTTGTGAATTAGATCAGAAAAATAAATAGGAAGATACCTCCCAGGTTGCAAAAGAATTCAGGTAAGTTTAATGCGTTCCAATAGGCTTTGCTTACCCGCACAGCGATGTTTTCGTATAGCGAAGGTTAATCCGGAACGGGGCACCACTGTACATATAATAGGTAACAGCTATTTTCTCTGCAGACTACTCACCTGCAGATTACTCACTCAGAAACACTTTTGGGGCTTGAATATACAGTCATGGCCAAAAATACTCGCACCCTTGTAATTCCTTTGGGGGGGAGTAAAAGGCAACTGCAACAAAGGCAGTAAAATGGATTTGTCTTCCTCACCCCACTTGTTTTGTGGGAGGAAAGGAAACGCAGCTGCAACAGATGAAGTATAAAACCCTTGGTTTCCTGACCCCAGTTGTTTTATCCGACAAAAGGTCTTGGGTCTTCTCTGGTAGGCCCGGTCTAACCCCCCCTCCCCGGGAAAGCAACCTTCACCTCCAGAGGACTCCCTGGCGTTCCCTGCCACCTATTTCAGTCCCCAAACTGTTAGAATACTTTACCTGCTAATGGTGTTATGCCTCTGACTCTTTTCCCTCTTTGGAGTTGTCATCAATTGCCAGCCCTGCTGGTGATTTCAGTGGAGAGACACAAACGCAACATAAGCAGCAAGTTAGAATGAACTTCCCTGCCCTGGATCTCTTGCTCGAGGAACCGTCTTCTGGGTCTTTTCCTCTCTCTTTTTTGGTTATGCTGACAACGAGCCTCTGCTGCTTTCCCAGATTCTTGTCTCTTGAGGACAACATGGCTCTACCTCAGAGAGGGGCAAAATGTCTCTGCTGGACCAGATATTTATAAAGGTGATGAGCTGCTGGTTGTTGTGGGTTTTTCGGGCTCTTTGGCCGTGTTCTGAAAGTTGTTCTTCCTAACGTTTCGCCAGTCTCTGTGGCCAGCATCTTCAGAGGACAGCACACTGCGCTCTGAACTGCACCACAAAGTGGGATGACAAAGTTTGGTCAAGGTATTGTTACCTGGCAGGCCAAACACGGGAGGCCTGCCTTGTTTTCCTTACTGGTAGCAAATTGGAAAAAAGGACACAAGTATACAGAAAGCACTTGTCTTTGCTTTGGAACCATCATTTTTAAAATTCTTTGGACTATTGGGTCCAAAGCCTGGAAGGCAGCCCATCTAGGAGAAGGAAAACTCCAATTTCAAACCTCCACTGCCTTGTGGCTATATCCACTTATGGAAAAGGCTTCAGGAGTTAACCTCGAGCCAAAATCCAGAGCCAGAGTCCCAGAGACAGTTTGTGTCATTCTGTCAACTCCTGCGACATCACTGAAACCAGTTGTATTGGCTCTTGCCTTTCCACTGGACTATTTCAGGGACATGGAGAGGGTGGATTTGCTGCTTGGGTAACAGCCTATGCTCCATATTATTTTACCCAGGCTTCGTGCCCTGGAGAGGACACTCCAGCTTTGCGTACAGCGTCAAAACACTAGATGCTGTTCCAAGTCCTCCATACAGAGCACGTTACCATAGTCTCTCGAGACTGAAGGATGCCTATGATGATGCAATTCTGTCAGAAAAGGCAACCCTTCTCTCAGAAAATTGTCTCAATTGCAAATGTTTTGGTACTCACATGTTCATTTCTTTGGTTTGCATTGGAACAACAAAAACAGAGAAGAAAAGTCAAATCTGATACAATCCCACGCAGAAACCAAAAAATGCACTGGCCAAAATTATTGGCACACTTTCTAAATTGAAAGAATAGCTTTTTAAACATGTGATGCCCCTTTAATTTGTATTTAGACACACCTGTTGCAAGTAAGAGGTGTAGGCAATATAGTAGTCACACTTGCAACCAGTTAAGATGGAGAAAAGTTGATGCAACCTTTGTGTTGTGTGACACTGAGCATGGAGAAAAGTATGAAGTGTAAAGAGTTGTCTGTGGATCTGAGAGAAAAAAGGTGGAAAAACATCAACAATCTAAAGGCTACAAGTCCATCTCCAGAGATCTTAATGTTCCTGTGTCCAC
This sequence comes from Pogona vitticeps, assembly GCF_051106095.1. Classification (NCBI taxonomy): domain Eukaryota; kingdom Metazoa; phylum Chordata; class Lepidosauria; order Squamata; family Agamidae; genus Pogona; species Pogona vitticeps. The sequence continues at coordinate 273,512,043 of NC_135783.1, read as the reverse complement.
TGTTCACAATATCATCAAGAGGTTTACAGCCCATGACACTGTAGCTAACCTCTCTGGACGCAGACAGAAAAGCAAAATTACAGAAAAATTACAACGAAGGGTTGCTCGAATGGTGGATACAGAACCCAGATTAACTTCCTAACAAATTCAAGCTGCTCTGCAGACACAGGGTACAACAGTGTCAGCCTACACTGTCCATCGCCATCTGAAAGGGATGCTATGGTAGGAGACCCAGGAGGACACCACTGCTGACACAAAGGCATAAAAAAAGCAAGACTGGAGTATGCTAAAACATGTGACAAAACCACAATCCTTCTGGGAGAACGTACTGTGGACAGATGAGACAAAAGTAGAGCTTTTTTGTCAAGGACATCATGGCAGTGTTTACAGAAAAAAGAAATGAGGCATTCAAAGAAAAGAACACAGTCCCTACAGTCAAACACGGTGGAGGTTCTAAGATGCTTTGTGGTTGCTTTGCGGCTTCTGGCACTGGACACCTTGACTGTGTGAATGGTATCATGAAATCTGATGAATTTTGGGGCACAACGTAGTTACCAGTGTTAGAAAGCTGCGTCTCCACCAAAGGTCATGGGTCTTCCAGCACGACAATGACCGGAAACACACTTCAAAAAGCACTCAGAAATGGTTACAAACAAAACGCTGGAGAGTTCTGAAATGAATGGCAATGAGTCCAGATCTGAATCCCATAGAACACCTGTGGAGAGATCTCAAAAGAGCAGTTGGGAGAAGGCATCCTTCAAATCTGAAGGCCCTGGAGCAGTTTGCAAAAGAAGGGTGGTCCAAAATTCCAGTAGAGAGGTGTAAGAAACTCATTCATGGTTACAGGAAGTGATTGATTTAAATTATTTTTTCCAAAGGGGGTGCTACCAAATATTCAGGGTGCCCAAAATTTTGGCCAGTGCATTTTTGGGTTTCTGTGTGGGATTGTAGCAGATTTGACTTTTCTTCTCTTTTTGTGTGTGTGTTGTTCCAACGCAAATGAAAGAAATGAGCATGTGAATACCAAAACATTTGCAACTGCAACAATTTTCTAAGGGAAGGGTTGCCTTTTCTGATAGAATTGCAAGGGTGCCAATATTTTGACCATGACTGTACCTTTCATAAGGCTCAACCATAATAGAAATGTTGCCTTAAAGAAACTGATCCTGCAGTCAGAGCTGTCCATTGGTGTAATGAAATGTACCCCATCCTAAGGAGGTTGTATGCAGTTCAGTGGAATATGTTTTATATTGCCACCTGATTGTATCCTGGCCTATTAACAAGAACAAAGGAGGTAAATAAAATGAAATAGCATGTTCATATTAGCTTATTTATTGAATATCCTTAATAACAAAAAGTATTAGTAAATACTTGGGATACATACTAATTAATTACTAATAGCTCATATAATTAAGGGAAGTCTTATTCTGAACCTACTTGTAATGAAAAAGTTTTGACTAATGTTTCGTGAATCAGTGATTCACAGAGAAGCTGTAACAGAATTATACACATAGGTTCGGGGGGGGGGACTGTGTTTTTTCTTGAAACTTTTTTGGAGATCAAGACAGAAATTTATCAGTGTCCATAGAAAACAATGGAAACATCTAGGACTTTGGTATTCTTCATCTTCTTAATTTTGCCAGTTGCCACTTCAGCTGTCTAGCCCCCCAAAACACTCCAGGTCTCGGGTATAGCAGGCATGAAATTTGTCCTCTCTCAGGTTCCTTCGGAGCCCAAGCCAGTGCTCAGAAGTCACATGCTCCATGGATCTGCAATTTACCACATTATATTTGTGCCCCAGAGAAACATCAAATCGCCATACCCAGTCAGCTGGTCAGTGCCGTGTTCTTGACTTTTCCAGTATGCTACTTCTGTCACAGCAAGTGTTATGGATATGATAAATTAAATTGCAGACATTTTGTATAGCCTGAAAGTCCGTATCTGACCTTCCTTTTATGCAGACCCCCAAGCACACCTTTCTATGGGCAGTAGTGCATTGTGCTTGTTAAAAGTCAACCTATCTCTCACTAATAGCTGATACCTCTGCATCAGTTTTTAGGAAAGATCTCAGATTTACCATTGTTTCAACTTCAAAAAAGACAGCCTTCCATCAGAACATCTTCAGATAACTAAAACGGAGGGAATATTATTCTGCTAAGGATAAGAAAGGAGCCTGATTAGTGTAGGCAAATGATGTGAAAAATATTTCTCAAACTTACTTTAATTCAATAGAGGTTTTTTTCCACTTTGCATTTTCATTTTATGGAAATAAAGAGCTGTTACTACAGTAGAACTGCTCCAGTATCTCCAACCACTGGCCTTGTTTCATGAACATTTGTGTGTAGCCATTTGGCAAGGAGGTATTCACGAAATGCAATATGCCATTATGATTTACATGTCAGGCTGGTACTTTGGGTGAATTTGTACCAGAAACAGAAAATTTTAATTCGATGACATGGATTTTGTATATTGGTCTACTTCTCTTGATCAGCAGCAGCTTTGGAAGATGAAGGGTGTACTTAAGACAGCCCTGTTTCTTTTATGCATGGTTAGCAGAACCATTTTTCCCCCTTAGCTAAACATGTGGAGGAGTTGGCAAGCAACTGAGTCTTTTATTAAAGTAGTTTCAAAGCCTGTGAAAGAGCAAGGATTTTATTGCTACACAGGCTGATAAGATCTGATCAAATAAAGGTGCTCTCTTTGCATGTATTCAGGCAAGTATAATGCTTGTGAACCACAAACATTTGAGAGGGTGTGGATGTTTTTCTCTTTAAAAAGTTATCCTACCCAACAAATGAAATTACTTAGATGCTGGAATGTAGGTTTTCCCATTAATATATTTCACAGAAGCAGAGTATTTTAAGCATTTACAATGAATGAAAGCTAACCCATGTGAGCGGCTGTTGAAAAAGACACAATGATCAATCTTTTCAAAAAGCCAAAACCTTTTCAAAACCCCCAACACACATGCTTTTTTCTCTTTTAAAGTAATAATATCTCTTTGAAGCATAAGGTTCCTGCCCTTTAGTGCATGTGTGTGTTCTATCTCCACGTTCATATTGACAGCCTTATGGTTTATTCTGTATACAATGAGGCACAACCATAATTTCCTTTCATTGCCTGTTAAGAGCAAAGATTTCTTGTTTGACAGTTGGCTGGTTTCACCATGCTTCCATGCACGAACCGTTGTTCCTTTTGTCATCTTGAAAGAGAACAAGATCCAGCCACATTTTCGCTCACTATAAATTTTCAATACCTTGTCCTAGGCCTTCACAATGTTCTCTTTAGCACCTGGATCAGCAAAGTAACGCTCCAAATCTGCATTCAGAAGTGTACCTTGTCATCCTTCTTTTATGTCTTCTATGCATTCAAATTGCATGCAAATATATGGCAACCCTGATAGGGTTTTCAAGGTATGGGAGAAGTTTGAGGAATGGTTTTACCATTGCTACCCCCCATGAGATTCAGTGGTTGAGTTGGGGTTTGAACTCAGGTCTCTTACATCCTCATCCATCATTCCATCCACTACACCACATTTCCCCCACACCTTCTAAGTGGATTAATAAACGAGAGCTAATCTGCCTCAGAGACTTCTAACACCTCCTTCATTCTAGTATCTATTTGCCTTCTTGGGTTAAGAAAAGTTACCACAATGAGGCCAAGCATTTGTGTCCAATTCAGTTACTGTAATATAGAAGAAGAAACATGTCCTTGCCAAGGCTTTCTCTTATTCTCAAGGAAAACAGTATCATGGCTCTGTCTACTGTGGATCCCTATGTTATGTATATTGTAGGATGTAGGTGGGAGAAAGAATTAGTTACTTAAAGAAAACCAGCTAAAGCACTGAACGGTAAAATGCAGCTAAAGCACTGAACGGTAAAATGCAATACAAACACCCACTATCAAGATGGCGTCGGTAGCAGGCGGTTAGCGCTTACCTCCGCCGCACCGTTTCGCCTCTTGTACTCTTTTCCTAACTTTCTCTTTTCTATCTCTTTTTCCTTTTTTTTCCCTCTTCTTCTTTCGCTCTCCCCCTCTTCTCTGGTCCCTCTCCTCACCTCCTTGATTGATTGCTGGCTGCCTGATTGAGCGCGCATCGCGGGGCTGGAGCCAGAGCTCAGACGCGGAGCTGGGGGTTGAGGCTCGATTGGAGCCTCCCGGCTTCGACTGTGCTCAGACGCTCGGGTGTCTCGCTGGCCGCAGGAGGTGGCGTTTTGGGCGCTTCCGTGTTTGCTGAGGAGTCGGGTCTATCGCCCGCTGGAGAACTGCGCTGCCGGGGAACAGGCTTGCCGGCCAGGCTGACACTGAGCCCTCCGGAGGAGAAAGATTGGCGTCTGGTGACTCGGCGCCTCCCCCCCTTGACGATCTTTGCAGGGCTGAGGTTGGAGCCCAGTGCTTGGAACCTGGGGTGCTGTGTTCCCTGTGGCCAACGGCGGGGTCCGCGCTGCTTAGGAGCGTTGTGGGACCCGGGCTGCTGAGACGGAGAGGCGGATTGCCAACGGTGACCTGGTGGGACGAAGACCTCAGCGTCCTAGGAGAGTCCTGGACGGTCGCCATGTTGGGTTCCCGGCCAGCAGCTTCTTCTCCAGACTCGGTTTGTTCATCCAGCCCGTCCAGGACCAGCTATAAAAATCTATTGACTCCTTTGCAAGGAAGGGAAAGAGAGAAGCCTGCGACTATCTATCATTTTGCCTGGACTTCGCTGCTCTCGACGCTGCCTGTTCTTTCTATTTTGATGCAACCTGTGAGTAACATCCTCAATCGGGCAATTTCCCTGACTTTAACATCAACTCTAACAACCTCTGGAAATATATTAACAACATCAAGAATAGTAAGTCCAGCAAAATTAAAAAAGACAGGGTTCCGAGGCAGTGGAGGATGGACGTAGTTAGATGGGGGGGGGGGAATGTTTTTTGTTTTTTGTTATTTTTTGTTTAAATTTAATTTTGTTTGTATTGTGTTTATAATTTTGTATTGCTATGTATTCTTTGTATTTGTTAAGTGGTGATATTATTTAGTGTTTGCTTTTTCATTATTATTATTATTATTATTATTATTATTATTATTATTATTATTATTATTATTATTATTATTATTATTATTATTATTATTATTATTATTATTATTATTATTATTATTATTATTATTTTATTTCTTCTCTCTTTTCTTTTCGTCTGGCATGGAGTGGGAGGCCTGCTTGCCCAGCGAGGGGCCTTTTAACATCCCGGTGGTTATGGGTAGAGGGCGATATGGCGTTGACGCAGTCCCTGCTCGTGTTAGTAGAACAGTGAACAGATGTCTGAAGGCTGTTCACTGTTCTGAGGCTGCAGCCAACCCCCAGTATCGAGGTAACCAGTTCAGCCAGCCTTCCACTCTAACCCTGGTGCTGTTGAATGCCAGGTCTGTATCTAATAAGCCCCAGGTGATTCAAGATCTTATCCTGGAGGAGAATGCAGACCTGGCATGCATAACCGAGACGTGGCTCAATAGGGAGGGTGGCCCCCCTGGCTCTCATCTGCCCACCCGGTTATGATGTCCAGCACCAGGGTAGACTGGAGGGATGGGGGAGGAGTAGCCATTGTCTATAAATCCAACTTGGAGGTTACCAGGCACTCCTTGGTGGTAAGGCCGGGTCTAGAGGCACTCCACGTGTTGATAGGGGCCAGGGATGGAATTGGGATTTTGCTGGGCTACCGGGCTCCCTGCAGCCCAGCCACTTCCCTTCTGGAGCTGGCTGACTTTGTCTCCGCGGCATTGTTGGGATCCCCGAGGCTTCTGGTCTTGGGTGATTTCAACATGCATGCGGAGGTTACTGGGCCAGCTCTTGAGTTCCTGGAAACCATGGCTTCCTTGAACATGTCCCAACATGTCAACGGCCTCACCCATGTGGGTGGTCACACGCTAGACCTGGTTTTTTCCTCCAATTGGGGCGAGAGTGGTCTGATTGGTGACGGACCTTGTGTCTGTTCCCTTGTCATGGTCAGATCACCACCTGATAAAATCTAACCTCACAGTGGCTCTCTCCCCCCACAGGGAGCAGGGGCCTATTTCCATGGTCCGCCCTCGAAGACTACTGGATCCGATCAGCTTCCAGGAGGCCATGAGAGGGATTACGGCTGACCTGGCTAGCGCTCCTGTTGACGTCCTGGTGGACAGCTGGTCCACCGCTGCCACCCGGGCAGTTGACACAATCGCGCCCAAACGCCCTCTCCGGTGCAGAACTCGTCCGGCGCCCTGGTTCAACCTGGAGCTCCGGGCGATGAAGCGAATTAGGAGAAGGCTAGAGCGTAGATGGAGGAAGAATCTGACGGATAACAACTGGATAGCTGTCAAGGTCGCAACTAACCTTTGTAGTAGGGGGATACAATAAAAGAAGAGGAGGCGGGGGAACAAGAGATTCCGCCTCTGAACAGCTGCCATACACTCGAGTGTCCCGTCTTTTCTTTTCCCCCCTTGCTGGTCAAGGAGAAAGATCCCTGCCCTGAGGCTTCATCTGCAAGACCCCTACTTCCCCTCATCTTGCAGATCCCGACCCTGAGGCTTCATCTGCAAGACCCCTACTTCCCCTCATCTTGCAGATCCCGACAAAATGGTGCCCTCTCTGAGGTAATTCACCTGTCATCCTACTCATCACGCCCGGTATGGAAGGGCTACAGCGCGCGCATGCATCCTCTGGATCCCGATGAGTAGGACTGAGGTCAACTTTCGACAATTCGCACTCATCTCGCCTGGCACAGGCCCCAAGACGCGTCAATCATCCGCAAGGATCCCTCGGGTGAGTGGAATTTGTCAAGTAAGACACCTAGAACCTACACTTTTAGCAAAATGGGGACTAATTTATCAAGTCTTCAGCAAGAACAATATATACAGGACCAGGAATGGTCTGAAATAGACAGCTATTTGCATGAACAGCCAAGAATTAAAGCAGAAGAGATTTCTACATGCTCCAAAGTGTGTATGTGCCTTCAAGGCCCACACAATTTTCTTTTCGATCCAGACTTCGAGGCTAATCTAATCAAACAACTCCCTCAAATTCTGCCTCCGCTCCCTTCAGCCTCTTTGGCTTGCCTGGAGCAGCATGAGAACACCTCCTGGAAAACTCAGTTGCCTCCCAGTTCTGCCGTCCCTCAGGCAACTGAGATTGATAACCATCCTTCAATGGATACAACAGGTGCTTGTGCAGAAACTGGTGTCATTTCTGCCCCTCCTGTCATTGAGGGGAGCAGCAGAAGCACAGAGAGATGTGCCAGCTGTTTCTGCTAGTTGTGAACTGCCCCCATCTCAAGGCATCCGCAAACTGCAAAGCAGTAACCAGGACAATGGGATGGACTCTTTATCTGCCCCATGGTTTAATGACTGCAAGGCCTTGACAAAAGATTCCTTTCCACCAGCAGAAGGACTTACTTGCCTTCAAGAATGGCAGGATTTAGCATTTAAGCGAGCAAAAATTAATGCTGGTGCATCCCCTGATGGTCCTCTAATGTTTATGGGAGGAGCTGCATTTGCTACTGCTGTTCAGCAAAGCTTCATGACAACAGCTTTAACTCAAGCAGCAGAAGTATCTATAAATGCATTCCAATCAGCAAATCAAACTGCATGCCTGACTCCCTTCCTTGCTGGTCTGAAAGAAGCAGCAGCTACCTCAGTGTCTCCGCCTGTTCAGCCAAAGTTGCATGATATTTCATGGAATTGGGACCCAGGCCCAGATTTCTTTGATATTATGGGCTGGGGTACAAAAGCAGCTTTACAAGCATTAGATGCATCATATAAGGAAGGGGAGGAAGAAGAGAATCTAAGGGGGGTAACTGTTACACACCAACATGAAGCTTGTTTTGAACTGCTTTTTCCATGTGCTAATCCTGTTTGAATGAAAAGTCCTACTCAGCCGGACATGGCAATTATATAGATCACCAAAGAATGCCTCCCACCTGGCCAGTAGAGAGACTAATGCTGCATATTGGGGTGGGAGGAGGCGAACCAGAAAGTTTTCCCCCATCACCGTCCAATTTGGAGAAAGCATTGTTTACACTCAAGCCACTTGTAAGGATCCAAATGATGTCCTGCACACTCATGGGACTTCATACAAGCCTGCATTCCTGTCTCTGCCTTCCAGGAGTATAAGTGTCACATCCCTGAGAAAATGTTTGTTGCAAATGCTGTAAATTGTCAAAAATGTTTGTTTTTCTTTCTGCAGGATAAAAGTGCATGGCATGTGTTTTCTCTGTTAGCCAGATCTTAAAGTATTGAATTTTAGAGAAGCAATTCTTAGTTTTATGCTCAGAATTAACTGCAGTTTTAGCCTTTGAGTTTTTCCTAATATGAATCTAATTTTATTGTAGACACTGTATGTTTATTCTATTACATGTCACAGTTTTCCTTGAAAACTATTTTCTAATGTAATATGAAAATTTTGTTTGTTTATCCCTGAGACAGAGAAGCATATTATTCCCTACAAGTAGGCCCCACAGTAGGCAATTTTGTACACTGTGATGCTGATACATCTGACATGCTTGTAAAAACATATTTTCAGTCCAGGGGAAATTTAAGGGCACTAGCAGGCAACTTTTTAATTCAGTCAGTTGTACAGTAGAAGAGCTTTGCCCGGAGCCAGACAGATGCATACCAGCATCATTCTTTACTACTCATCCCTCAAAATAAGTTGCTGTTCTTTTGCCAAGCTCTATATGTATCTCTCCAGTCAAGTGTCATACAAGAAATTCATGGTGTGTGTGTCTTCAGTGGGGAAGTTGTCTGTGTCACATATTTCTATGCAAAAATTCTGTATACCTTAAAGTTTTTTGCTTTTGCCTCTTAACAGTATGTTGTGCTTATATATCAGAATAATTTGTGATTGATATGTTTTCTTTTCCTGAAAATTGTTATTACTCTTGTTATGCAAACATTATTGTAATTGTAATTTTAGTTATCCAATTTTGTGTTTTCTGTAATCTACACTGTAATGTTGATGTCATCAGAATATGCCATCTAATTCTCTTGCCAAGATTCCAGGTTTCATTCCATCTGAACAATGTTTTAAAGTTGTAAAGAATGAGTTTTGCCTCTCAGTGCAACAAGGAAGCAGGTTTGGCTATTTGAATGCTTATTGCAGTGGCCTGGAATATGCTATTCCGCCCTCTGCTGAAGATGAGCCTGACTTCATGCCTGTCTTCAACAAAATAAATAAAAACGGTTGGGATGTGGGGAAAATTTATGCTGTTATGCTGTTACAATGTATATGTCTGTGGCAGTAGCAAATGTATATCTATGACAATGGCAGGCCTCATGCTAAAACTGCAAGTCACTAGTTTCCAGTAAGGATGATCATTAACCTGCTGTCTATTGTCTCTGGATAATGTAGTTAAAGTGTTCGTGTATTCAGGAACTTGTCTGTGTATTTGGATGGTATCTGTGTCTGTTTACTATTAACTATCTGCTTACCAGCCTGTCTGTTTACCAACCACTCTGTTTACTGATGCCTGTGTATTCAGGAAATTAGTTACCTCTGTATTGATTAACTAGAGCAAATGTAGTAGGGGGATACAATAAAAGAAGAGGAGGCGGGGGAACAAGAGATTCCGCCTCTGAACAGCTGCCATACACTCGAGTGTCCCGTCTTTTCTTTTCCCCCCTTGCTGGTCAAGGAGAAAGATCCCTGCCCTGAGGCTTCATCTGCAAGACCCCTACTTCCCCTCATCTTGCAGATCCCGACCCTGAGGCTTCATCTGCAAGACCCCTACTTCCCCTCATCTTGCAGATCCCGACAAACCTTTACCTGAATAAGGTGAAGGCTGCATGTAGATCATTCTTCGCTAACCGGATAAGTGAAGCGTCCAACCAGCAGGCGGAGCTTTTCCGTATAGTGCGCAACCTATCCGGAGTTGGTCCGGGTGATGGGCCTCCCCCTAGTTTTTCACCTGACCAATTTGCAGCATTTTTAAAATCTAAAGTGGAGGCCATCTGCCGGGAGCTCTCTCCTTTTTTGAACGCAGTGAATTGAGCTGAGATGTCCAGCGCTCTGTCTTGCCTGGTTATTCTCGACTCTTTCCAGCCAGTAACGCCTGATTCTGTGGCCAGGGTGCTTGACCGCTGTCAGGCCACCACCTCCTCCTTGGACCCTTGCCCGGCCTGGCTAATCAAAGCAGCCAGGCCGAAAACAACTGAATGGGCCACAGCAATAATAAATGGGTCTTTCCTGGAGGGCAGGTTCCCGCCTGCCCTCAAGGAGACACTCATTAGGCCCATACAAAAGAAATCTAGTTTGGCGGCGGACAAAATTGGCAACTATAGGCCCGTCGCCAATATTTCTTTCATGAGCAAAGTGGTGGAGAGGGTGGTGGTAGACCAGCTTCAGGCACTCCTGGATGAAACAGATGCCCTGGATCCATTCCAGTCGGGCTTCAGGCCGCGTCACGGTACAGAGATGGCATTGGTCGCCCTGTATGATGACCTGCTGAGGGAGGCCGACAGGGGCAAAACGTCTCTGCTGGTCCTCCTTGATATTTCAGCGGCCTTCGATACCGTCGACCACGGTATCCTCCTGGGGAGGCTGTCCGAGTTGGGAATCGGTGGCCTGGCGTTAGCCTGGCTCCGTTCCTTCTTGGAGGACCGCCCCCAGAGAGTTCAGCTTGGGGAGAGTGTCTCGGCCCCGTGGAACTCCAACTGTGGGGTTCCACAGGGGTCGATTATCTCCCCAATGCTATTTAATATCTATATGAGGCTGCTAGCGGGGGTCATCAGGAGGTGTGGAGCACTGTGTCATCAGTATGCCGATGACACCCAGCTCTACATCTCCTTTTTACCAACTGCAGGTGATGCCGTCCTGTCCCTTCAGCGCTGCCTGGGGACTGTACTGGAATGGATGCAGGAAAATGGCCTGCGGCTGAACCCGGACAAGACGGAAGTCCTGAGGGGGCCCCCCCGTGGTTGGTGGCTTGGTTGGCTCTCTCTCGTTTGGGGGGGCCACCCTGGCTCCGGTGAGTGGGGTTCGCAGCTTGGGCATACATTTGGACCTGACGCTCACCATGGAAACACAGGTGGCGTCGGTTGTCCGTTCAGCCTATTTCCACCTTTGGCGGATTGCCCGGCTGCGGCCCTATCTCGACACAGGGGCGCTCACCACCTTAGTACACGCGCTCGTAATCTCAAGATTAGATCACTGCAACGCGCTCTACGTGGGGCTACCTTTGAGGCTGATACGGAAACTTCAGATGGTGCAGAATGCAGCGGCCAGACTCCTTACCGGAGGGAGAAAATTCCATCACATTTCTCCTATTCTGGCTAGACTGCATTGGCTGCCATTCGTTTCCGTATTGACTTCAAAGTTTTAATGCTCACTTATAAGGCCCTAAATAGTTTGGGACCTCGATACTTGGCAGAAGGCCTTCACCCACTAAGTTCTACCCGGACCACCCGCGCGACCCAGGAGGTGAGGCTGAGGAGCCTGACGCCGAGAGAGGCCCGGAGGGAGAAGACACGAAACCAGGCCTTCTCGGCGGTGGCGCCTCGCCTTTGGAACAATCTCCCTCCTGAGATTCGCGCGGCCCCTATGCTGGGTACATTCAAAACTCAACTAAAAACATGGCTCTATGTCAAGGCCTTCCCTCCTGCCAGCACCTAATCTAACTTAATTTATTTTCTCTTCTTTATCTATTGTTTATGATTATTTATGATTTTTGTCATTTTCTGTTAATTAATATTTTTAATTTATTTTATTATAATTGTTTACATGCTCCTGTTAGCCGCTCAGAGTGGTATAGATTTACCAGATGAGCGGGATATAAATAAAATAAATAAATAAATAAAATAAATAAATTGAATACATGTTAGTGTGGTAAACACATACAAATTAGCAATTAGTAATTAGAGAAATTTCCATTTGGTAGGGTACACTCTTATAGATTGGATGCTTCACTCTCTTTAAAATTTAGTTATTGCCTAGCAAGATGGCTGCAAATTATTATTTCAAGGCAGCAACCTCCTGAAATGCAGGTGGTCTCTTCAACAGATGTTTAAACTTAGAGTTTATGTCTATTTAGAAACTTCAATCATCCTGCAAAATGAATCTTTCTCCCCACCCCCCTTCAGATTTCTGTGTTCTCAATTTATGTGTTCACTGTCTGCTTCATGTGTCTCATACAATCTGATTACTCATTTTACATCACTAGAATCATAGAAAAGTGAAGTTGGAAGGGGCCTACAAGGCCATCAAGTCCAACCCCCTGCTCAACGCAGAAATACAATCAAAGCATATCTGCCAGGTGATTATCCAAATTGTTCTTGAATGCCTCCAGTGTTGGAGTACTCACCAACTCCTAAGGTAACTGGTTCCATTTGAAACGACTTTTAGTGAAAGTCGGAGATTTTTCCTGATATTCAACTGAAATCTGGCTTCTTTTAACTTCAGCCCATTGTTGCGTGTCTTGCAGTCTGGGATGATTGAGAACAGATCTTGCCCCTCCTCTGTATGACAGCCTTTCAAATACAGTGGTTCCTCACATTACGAGCGCTCCGTTTTACGACGAAATCGCTTTACGTTGAAGGTTTTGCGATCGCAAAAGTGATCGCAAAACAATGTTTCCTACAGGAGAATTTTGCTTTGCTTCGGGAACCGATTCTCGCAAAGCGATGATTTTCGGCCAGATGATCTGCCATTTCAAAATGGCCGTCAGGTAAAAAACATGGCTCCCCGCTCTTTTCTGGGACAGATTCCTCGCTGCACAGGCAGTGAAAATGGCCGCGCTATGGAGGATCTTCGCTGGACAGTGAGTTTCAAGCCCCTAGGAACGTACTAATTGGGTTTTAATGTGTTTATTTGGGCTTTTTAATTTCGCATTACGACGTTTCATTCTACAGCGATTTTGCTGGAACGAATTAACGTCGTAATACGAGGCACCACTGTATTTGAAAAGTGCTATCATATCACCCCTCAGTCTTCTTTTCTCAAGGCTAAACATGCCCAGTTCTTTCAGCCTTTCCTCATAAGGCTTGGTTCGCAGCCCACTGATCATCCTTGTTGCCCTCCTCTGAACTTTTTCCAGTTTGTTAGCATCCTTCTTGATGTGTGGTGTCCATAACTGGACACAGTACTCAAGGTGAGGCCTAACCAATGCTGAATAGAGGAGGACTAGTACCTCGCATCAAACTATACAGTAGTACCTCAGTTTACGAAATTAATAGGTTCTCCGGAATGTTGCATAATGCGGAAAATTCGTAAACTGAAACACAGATTGCCATAGGAACATGGGCGGCACTACAAACCTCCAGGCACAATGCATCCTGGGGAAACTTTCTTTGCAAACTGAAAAGAACCAGGAGGGAACAGTAATCTGAGGCATTATTTTCAACAGATTTCCATCTATAAACCGAAAATTATGTGAACCTAGGCGTTCGTAAACCAAGGTACTACTGTACATCTATTATTGCAGCCTCAAAGGGATTTTTTTTTCTTTTTTTAAAGCCACATCACACTGTTGGCTCATATTTAGCTTGCGATCTATGACAATTCCAAGATCCTTCTCGCTCACAGTTTTGCTGAGCCAGGTATTCCCCATCTTGTAACTGTGCAGTTGGTTTCTTTTTCCGAGGTGCAGTTCTTTGCACTTATCCCTGTTGAATTTCATTCTCTTGCTTTTGGCCCAATGTTCCATCCGATCAAGGTCATTTTGAATTTTGTTTCTGTCTTTTAGGGTATTAGCTATCCCACCCAGTTTTGTATCATCTGCAAATCTGACAAGCATTCCCTGCACTCCCTCATTCCGGTCATTAATAAAAACATTGAAGAGCACCAGGCCCAGGACTGAGTCTTGGGGTACCCCACTAGTTACCTCCTCCCAGTTAGAGAAGGACCCATTAATCATCATGCTCTGAGTACGATTCTGTAGCCAATTGTGTATCCACCTAACACTTGATCTATCCAGCCCACACCTAGTTAGATTGCTAGTCAGGATATCATGTGTCACTTTGTCAAAGGCTTTGCTGAAGTCAAGAAATTTCCTGGTATCTGAGATTCCGTGGAATAAACAGTTGGGTGGGTAGATGGTGCCCATAAAGCAATCAATCTGAAATCTATACCCCTCGCGAGTGATTCAATACATCATTTGCATGAGAATCGTTGCCTTGTTCCCTCTAGCATGCAGCACTTACCCTATTTCTGGGTGTGAAGGTAATGCTATGCAGCCACCTTCTCTTCGCCCGTTCTGTTTTAAAGACCGTATTGTGATTTGTTATCTAATGGTGTCCATCTACCACAAGAACAAACACTGTTGGGAGAATAGATTTCCCCTGCATGATGCCCAAATCTGGCCAGGGGATGAGGAGCCCTCAGAGCAGATTTAACAGTCCACCACATGGGTGTATGATAGAGAAGAAGGACTGTTATACAAGATCTCTACTTACATAATATTAAAAATAGACTGAGATGTGCAACTTGTCCCTCCCAGGTATTGATAGAATGGAACTCAAAATTACCTCAGCATAGCTGAGGGATGCCAGTGGTTGAAGTCAAAGAGCTGGAGGCCCACATAGGTTCTACTGAGATGCGCCCTGACAAAAGTAGTTGGAGATGTTTACTTGATTAGTCCACAACATACAATAGAGAATCCCAAGCAGCTCACTAAACTGCAAATCTGAAGATGCTGTAGTATCAACCTGATATAACTATGTTGCATATGTGCCCTTCTCATAGCTATCTGAGGTGCTTTTTAAAAACTCTTTAATATACATTGCCTGTGCCCCATTCTGTCATATTAGAATTAGAAAGGTCTGGCTTTACAGGAAAAGAAATAAGTGAATAAAGAACAGCTCAAGATTAATGGGACATTGTAAGCTATATTCAGTAACTTTGCTCTTTAGAAGAAAGTTCTTGTCCCAAGAAAATTGCTGTGTTGGTTTTGGAAAAATGAAAATATACTGTTTAATAATTCTTTTAGAAAGTGTTTATCTCCTATTTTTGCATGGAAGGTGGATGTCGTAAAGGAGAGTTCAGTTTGTGATAAATCACCACACAGAAGTACACACAGGCTGGGATCCAAAATACCCAACTTCACTTCCATGGAGGGGCAGTGGCTGGGTTTGTTTTCTAGTTGGACCCCTTTGTTGTTATGGGCTGTCAAGTCACATCTGACCTATGGCTACTATAGAGATTAATAACTTCCAAAACACCCTGTCATTAACAGCCCTTCTCAGGTCTGGAAACTAAAGCCCATGAAAGTATTACACAGAAGACTACAAGGGACTACATACCTTTTTCTGACAAAAGAGAGTCAGTGGTATGGGGTGCAAATTTTCACAGAAAATTGCTTCAAGTTAAGAAGCTGATGTAGGCATTTGCTATTGCACAGCAATTATGTGACTTGATGGGCAATAGCAAATATGTACAATTCCTTCGTGACATGCAGCAATGTGCTGCTCAAATTTACACTGATGGAATTACGATGCCATCAATATGTAACGGGATTCTAGCCAATATTCAAAACAAGCCTGAACAACGTTAAGATCCATCAAAGTCTGCAAAACAGTGCAGGAGCTGGGGCTTGTTTGAGGAGTGAGACTGTATTCCAGCAACAGTATCCATTTCGCAGTTGCCAGACTCTACTGGATAAAATCCCATGCTTTGAATATATTTTTTGCAACATTTGACATGATTTTGCAGAACTAAATGCTCTCAGATCTATGAAATGTCTCCATCCCACAGGCTAAATTTCTGTCCTCAGTGTATTCCTGTGCAATTCCTTCATTATTTCCCATCATGAGTGGTAGGAATTCACAGCTCAGCATTCAAAAACACAAACTACCCTTGCTGATGGCTCATTGGAGCTATCACACTTTGCAACACTTGAGGACAAACAGATGTATAGGATTACTTTGGCCTATAATCCTTGACTTTAAAGGATTGCTGAATGCTACACAAGGAGGCATGGGAAAGTTTATGAAGGAGTCGTGTTTGAAGAAATGTTGTTACGAAGTGTTTTGATGCAGTTATCAAAAGTATCCATCTTTAGACTTGCAATTTATTTTAAGAGCATAGGGAAACATCTTTAGATGCTGTATTTAAAAATCATTAGGTGAAGAAGTCACAGAAAAGCCCTCAGAGGTTTTTTCTTTGTTCATATCAGAAGTCCCACAGTACTGTTAACAAATATATCAGATAATTTTTGCCCAGGAATGGACTCTCGGATCAATATAAAGCAAACTGTAGAATTTCACAACACTTCATTGGGTGCACTACATTATTGTCAGTTGTCATAGCAGCTGAAAAATCAGAGATTCAGTTTTGCTATGGATGCAGAATTATTTAGAGCAGTGTTTCTCAACCTTTGGTAACCCAGGTATTCCTGGACTTCAATTCCCAGAAAACCCTTTGTAAGGTGCCATTAACTCCAGAACTGTTTTTATTGAGTATGATACCTGATAATATAGGTAAGACAATATATAGTTATATACATAGTTACTGCAGCCAGAATTCTCTATGCCAAAAATTGGAAAAGTCCGACGGTACCAAAACAAGAAGATCTTATAGAGAAGATACGGGAAACAGTGGAAATGTACATTTTATCAGAAGTGATGAAGCACTGTCCTTTACAAAAGGCAACAGAAAGATGGGACTTATTCTACAAATGGACTCAATCAACAGGCAGCGTATGAAGAGAATATATTGAAACGAGAACTTAAACCTGGAAGGCAGAAAATAGTAAAAAGAATAATTTGGAATTTTGATATGGCAATAGGTACAGAATGGACGTTAGTATGTTATTGTTTCTCCTCTTCCCTATTAACCGCCATTTCCCTTTTCCTTTTTGTCATTCCCTTGTTAAAACTAAAAATATAAAAAAAAAATTCCCAGAAAACCCAGCCAGCACAACTGGTGGTGAAGGCTTCTGGGAATAACAATCCTGGGTTAGCCGAGGTTAGGAACCACTGATTGAGAAGGCTGACCCAGCTTTTCAAACATTTTGTCAATACTTTTGCTGAGGTCGAGAACAAAAGCTCCTTTTCTGCACAGCCAATTATCGTTCATCATGTTTCAATGAAAATTACAGGGAGCAAGATTTCTTTCATAAGGTTTAATTTAAAGAACAAACACCATGACTAGGATCAAAACAACCATATCATTATTTTAAACAATTAATAGGTAATATTTTATATTTAAATGTAAATATAGAAATATTTTAAATAAATAAATTATTTTATTGGCTCAGTGAGGTTTCCCATATTTTCCTGTAGGGAGAAAGTGTGATAGTGGGGTAAAGAAACATTGTAAGAGAACATGAGCACGTGAAGTTGGTTGGTGGATGGGTGGATGGGTTGGCTGGTTGGTTTACAACATTCTCCCTGACCTTTAAGTATGTGCAAAGTACCTCTTTGGATTAGAAAGAATTCATGGCTGTACTAGCATTAAGCCTACAAAGAAGAGGATAAATGACCTGGCAGTGCACAGTATTTTCCAATGTTCATTTTATGGTTGAAACTAATAAGTTTGTCAAGAGACTGGAAAACAAAGAATCATGGTTTTGGTTGCCCTTTTGAAACACAGTTCTGTTATTTTTTGCCTGGGATGAGCAGGCCAAAAAAAGGGGGGGGGGAGAAAGCTCCCATTATTTGGGAGGCCATACCATCTTGCCTTTATTGCTCTCCAAGGCTGTTCATGCCCTGGTACAGAGCTAATTGGCAAATAATGGTTTCAACCAAGGAGAAATGTTGAAACCATTATTTCAAGGGGAGAGAACTTCCGGGCTGTCACCAAGCCTTCTATTACTGTATCTTGGAGGTACAGTATTCAATATCATCCTGCATAAAATTGATCATCATCAAGTCAAGAGTCCCTGTCTAGCCAGGTCACTCAGGAAACTCTATTGGGCGTTCTTCCTTGAGCTGTTCCATACTTGGCTATTAAACTAATAAAGCTATGTAAAAAAATCTGGGTTTTGCCATGGGCAAATGTTGCAACTTTCAAACACATTCCACATAGTGGAAAATGTTGGACCTTCTAGAAGATCAGGTTGCATGGACTAAATGCCCTTACACAGAGACAGACACCTGCCTCGAGCACACTTCCCTGAATATTGATTACTAAACTGAGGTTTGTGAACACGTTGTAAAAGGTTGTTTGGCCCTCCATGACTTTTGCTCTAATGACACTTTGGCAAGCAGCCCATCCCATTTCGATGCAATTTGGTAAACAGCATCATATTAGTTTGCAGGTTTACTCCATATGATATTTATTGGCTGTCAGTCACAGAATGACATGCAGCCAACACTCTATTCAGTAGAGTTTTCCATCCATCTGTTTATCCATCTGTAACTGAAAAAATATGTTAATTCCTGCCTCCAAAATAGGTTTACAGTAGATAGTCAGAGGAGCATGCATTGCTCTTAGAGTCTATGCAACCACAGCAGTGAAACCACAGTCCACGTACTGCTTTTGGCTTACTTAAGAATTCATGCAAAATTAGCCTCAATAGTAGTAAAGCACCATTATTTGCCTATTGCTACTATGATGCACTGTCGGATTTGCACACAAACTAAATAAATCACAGTTTAGCATCTGAGATTATGAATTAATTTAGTTTATTTTAATTATGTGCTGTCAAACTGATTGCAATTTGCAACAACCCATTCGGGGCATTCTAGATACAAAGTACTCAGAAGTGGTTTATGAGTTGACTCTTTCCAGTAGTGCTCTGGGACCATGGAGCTTGTCCAAGACTGGCAGAGCACTTAACTCCATCTGGCACATATATTATGAGGGATCTCAACTGGCCCTTCTACCAGCAGACATGGGGGAAGGAGGGTGAACTCCTGTCTCTACAGTGAGGTGTTCCAACTTTCTGAGCTATACTAGCAATGAGGGGAATCTAAATTTTACAATACAGTGGTGCCTCGCTTAACGAGTGCCTCGTTTAGCGATGAATTCGCATAACGATGGTTTTTTAAGAAAATAATTTGCACCGTTTAATGATGTTTCCTATGGGTGGTTTTCGCTTAGCGAAGTTTGGGACCATGCTTCGCATAGCGAATGCGTTTTTTAGGTCCCCTGCTTCACTTAGTGATGTTTGTTTTTCCATTTTAAAAAGTGTCTTAAAATGGTCAAAAACGGTTCTAAATGCTTGGATTCATTAGAGCACCTTCTAAAACGGGTGCAAACTTAATTTGGCTTTGATCTGACTTTTCGTTAATTTTTGCTGAATTTTTTTCTCCCCCATAGGAAACAATGGAGCTGTCAAAATTTGACAGCTCCATTGTTTCCTATGGGGGAGAACAAAATTCACAAAAAATTAACGAAAAGTCAGCAACTGTTTTAAATGCTTGGGTTCGTTAGAGGACCTTCTAAATCGTGTGCAAACTAAGTTTGGCTTTGTTCTGAGTCTTCGTTAATTTTTTGTGAATTCTTTCCCTCCCCCATAGGAAACAATGGAGCTGTCAACTTTTGACAGCTGTCAAAAGTTGGTGGGGGAGAAAAAAATTCAGCAAAAATTAACGAAAAGTCAGATCAAAGCCAGATTAAGTTTGCACCCATTTTCGAAGGTGCAGAAACTATTCCAAGCATTTAAAACCGTTTTTGACACTTTTATGACACACTTAAATTTGCAAAAATTTACTTCGCTAAACCATTGAAATGCATTGAATAGGCTTCCAATGGAGGAAACATAGTATCACTTAACGATGTTTCCTATGGGTTTTTTCGCTTAAGGACGGCAATCCATTCCTATTGGAACGGATTAACTGGTTTTCAATGCATTCCTATGGGAAATGGCGTTTGCATAACGATGTTTTCACATAGCGATTTTTTTGGAACGAATTAACATCGTTAAGCGAGCCACCACTGTATATGCAATATATTTCTAATTTTACAGAGATTTCCTTTTTTGTGTGTGGGGTGCGTTATGGTACATTATTGAACTTGATATGGCTTTAGGCCTCATTATGCCTTAACCTAGATCTGCATGCCAGAATATTAGTCATTTTTGTCCTCCCTACACCTTGATTTTTTATATTTTTAATCAAAATGATATCAAACTACAGAGCTGACATGCAGTTATGTACCTACACATGTCTCAGCAAAGGACAGTCTACATATTGGCATTTTGGGGTTCAGGACCATAAAATCATAGAATAATGAAGGAACAAAAAAAAAACCAATAAGACCGTTGAGTCCAACCCCATGCTTAAAGCAAGAATCCAAATCAAAGTATATCTGACAAATGGTTGTCTCATTTTCTCTTGAATGCCTCCAGAATTGGAGCACTCACCAGTTTCTGAGTTAACTGGTTCCATTGCTCTGTTGGTCCAACAATTAGGACATTTTTCCTGATATTCAACTGAAATCTGACTTCCTGTAGCTTGATCACATTATTATGTGTTCTGCACTCTAGGATGATTGAGAACATATCTTTCCCCTCCTCTATATAACAATATTTCAAGTATTTTGAAAAGTGCTATTCTATCTCCATTCAGTATTTGTTTCCCAACACTAAACATGCCCAGTTCTTTCAGTCTTTCCTCATGGGACTTGGATACCAGTCCACTGATCATCCTTGCTGCCCTCCTCTGAGTTTGTTCCAGTTTGGTGTCCAGAACTAGCCGAGTACTAAAGATGAGCCTAACAAGTACCAAATAGAGGGAAACTAGTATAACAGGAATGCTTTAGTCTGAAGTAAGACTATGTGCGACCAGCCGTCATCCAGCCTTGCCACTTCTCAAATAATATTCCTTTAAAAAGGCTTTTCTTCAGCCTTAAAAATACAACCCCAAGAGTAACCAACCCACCTGGCTTATCACTTTTCCAACTCTCTAGTCCCTTTCCTGGGCTATCCTTAAGCCCAAAACGCAAGAGCCAAACTGATTTATTTGTAAAAGAAACAATAATGTGTTTTATTTTATGATGCATAATGGTTACATGGCATGATTCTTAAACAAAGTTGTGTTTTAAAGAACCAATTTTTGTAATTATAACAAGTTCTTTTTTTAACAATATAGCTATGATAGACAATTCTCTTTTAAAAAGCCATACTACTATGCTGATAAAAACTATGCATCAACCTCCCTCCAGCCCTCTCTGACTGTTAACACTCTCTCCACTGAAAACTCTCTCCCACAGACTCCTTTTTTCTTCCCTTGAACCCACCTGGCAAGTTGTGATTGGCACCGCCCTGGCCAATCAGCTTCTCCTTGCTGACACTGACTCAGGCTGCCCATCACACCAACTGGTTTAAGAATGAGAAAACAGTTGTAGCGATCACCCTGTCATGCATATTCAGCAGTGCATTTGCATGAACCAATAGGGACCTGGTGGGAGACAGAGCCATCTAGATGGAAGGGCGGCTGTAGCAGTGTGAGGGGATATAGAGTTGAGGGGATATAGAGTTTTGAGAGCAGATAGAAAAGTTTGAAAAGAAAGGAATATAGTTTGTGTTTGAGGCAGAGAGAATTTAAGGAGTGAATAGTCAGAGTGTTATCTGTCTTAGTTAAGCTAGAATAGGTTAAAGGAAAATACTCTAAGTTTGTGTAACTTTAAGAATTTGTTTAAGAACTATTCCTGAAACAACTTGTAACTAATAAACCTGTTTTTATTTCAAAGTTAAGTACTGAGTGGATTCCAGTCTTTCAAAGGAAATATCGTTGGTAAAGAGATCAACTTGTGGCACCATGGTAAAGGATGCATTGGGATACTCACGTGAACTCTTTGTCTGGTGAAACAAGCAGGGGCCACAGGGTAAACATCACAATTGGTGGCAGCAGTGAAACACAAAATAATCCAGTAAAGCCAAAGTTCAAAAGTTAATTTTTTGGAGTCGTGAGGTCTGTGGTGAAGAAGTGGGTGACCTGCTAGAGATTTTGTGGAAAAGCTCAGTAGTGGGGCTTCTGAACCCAGATCTGGGGGAATTAAATATAGGGAAATGACTCTTGTTTACCTCAGGATTTGAGAGATCCAATGGGCTAGCTCAAAATCCAAGGCTCTGAGAAAAAAGGAAGCAGTGGTGGATAAGAGTGGAAGCCAGAGTCAGAGCAGATCTGAGGTGATAGCAAAATAAAAGCAGAGGCTTGAAAATAATAAAATTATGTTGGTGTCTGAGAGCAAGAATAGCTCAGAATGACAGAGTAACTAAAAGGATGTGAGCTGGAGAGCAGCAGAAAAAGCTGCTGAGTGAACTAAGAACAACATAGTTACTGGAATAAACAGCAGAAAGACTGAGGTCCATTCAGTACATAACTTTGAAATAAAAACAAGTTTATTGGTTAGAATTAGAGATTAAGGAGAGAGTGAGCTCAGGCCAGACAAATGTAATAAAAAGGGAATTTGAGCTAGAAAACAGGCAAAGACAAATGCAATTTCAAATAGAGATGAAGAAATTGGAATTAGCTGCTCAAAATAATAATAATAATTCTAGAGAGGTAAATCTCTCAAAAATCGACCTAAAGAAATGTCCTCAATATACGAAAGGGGATTGTCTTGAATCTTTCCTAATTTCATTTGTTGGGACTTTGAGGTAAAAGGTTATGAGGATGATAATTTTGATATCACAAATAAGTGGGGTGTTAGCTGAGCTTTATTCACAAATGCCTCTGGAACAGGCTAGAGATTTTGAGGCATATTGAAAAATGGTGTATTCCAGTTTTGAAATTAATTCAGAGCACCTCAGGAAAAAAAATTCGCAGTTTCAAAGAAACCTGGGTAGTCTTTTGCCCAGCTTGGAGCACATTTAAATCAATATTTTAATAGGTGGTTGGAGCAAGAACATGTCGCTTTCTTAGAACAAATGAAAAATGTGATTGGATTAGATTTTTTTTTTTTTTACATTTTGCCAGAGGAATTGTGTTACCTGCTCAAAGACAAAGATCCTAAAAATATATTACAGACTTCTGAATATGCTGATTCCATTAGGAAGATTAGAGATCCTCGATCATCTGATGTAAAAATTGGTAGAAAACTGTGGGACAACAGTAAAACCAGTAAACACAAAAGTTACCTGAGTCAGGCACAAGCTAAGGGAAGCCATTTTAGAGACAAACCCTAATCCATAGAGCACAGTTACCTGAAACCTAATAGTTCTGAGGGAAAAGTTAATAAGGCCCTTTATTTTGAACCCAAGGCCAGTAAACAATGCTATGCATGTGGAGAGAAAGGTCATTTTAGGGTGCAGTGTGAAACTCAGAAGAATAGGGATTTTAACTAGCATAAAGGTGGAAATTCCAGTCAGCCTAAAAAAGGTATTCTGCATGCAGTCTAATAAAGTACAGCAATTGGCAGCTGAAGTGGAGGCTTCTTCCCGCCACAGCACAGTTGCTAAGGAAACAGACTTGGCAGAGTGCCCAGACTTTCCAGAAGCAAGAGTGATACAATGTTTCCTAATTCAGTGCAACCAAGATTTATTGAATACCTCTGCAGAGCCTATTTTCATTGACAACATGAAATATCTGGGTCTGAAAGATACATGTTCCCAAGTTACTATTTGTCACTCAGACATCATTCCTAAGGAGAATATGTTAGAACAAAACATCACCCTCAAAGGCATCAGCTCAGACATGGTGGTGCTGCCAATGGCCATAGTAGAAGTGAGATACCAGGGGTGGTCTGGTATATGGAAGGTAGCAGTGTCAGACCAAATCCCTGCTCCTTTTTGATTGACTTAGATCTCTCCAAGCATGTGCATAGTGTTTTAGTGGTAACCCACTCCCAGGGCAAGTAAATTACAGTCCCTGAGGAAAGACTGGGAGCCCTAACCTCTGAATCAAACCCAGGGTGTCCCAGCCTAGAGGAAAACCCTGAGGTAGCAGAAATGGCTGAAGTGGTCATAATGAAGAATCCTAATAATTCCTCCTTTCTTAATGAGCAGAAGAATGATAGTACATTAAATGGTTGTTTTAGAAAAGCTAATGAGAGTCCCATTCCACTGACCCCTGAATACACAGAGAGGTATTGTGTGGGAAAGAGTTTATTGTATAGGGAGGGTTTAAAGGCACCTCATAGAGGGGGAGGGCCCCACAAACAGCTACTTGTCCCTGTGAAGTATAGAGAGAAGATTCTGGAGAAAGCTCATAGCGATGTGTTTGGAGCTCACATAGGGATATCACATACCAAACAAAGGGTTGCAAGGAACTTTTACTGGCCATGAATGGGTCAGCAAGTTAAGCAGTTTTGTTAGGCTTCTGATACGTGCCAGAGAAGGGGTACTGGAAATGACAAAACTAGGGCTAAACTGTGCCCTTTACCTATTATTGCAACCCCATTCCAATGGTTAGGTTTAGACATTGTAGGACCCCTGCCATGAACTACCAAAAGAGGAAATAAATTCATATTAAGCATAATTGATTTCGCTACTAGATATCCTGAGGTCATACCATTACGAAACATTGAAGCTGAGACAGTAGCAGATGCATTGATCAGTTATATGTGCAGAATGGGCTTTGCCTCTAAAAATAGTCATAGAGCTAAGAACCTCTTTCACATTGAAATTAATGAAAAGGCTGTGGCAAGTTTGCAGCATCACCCATGTAACTTCGACCCCTCATCATCCACAAACAAATGGGCTTGTGGAAAAGTTCAATGGAACTTTGATGAGGATGATACAGGCATATGTTGCAGAAAACTTTTATGATTGGACCCACAAGATGCAATCTCTGCTCTATGCCTATGGAGATATCCCTCAAGAGAGCATAGCCTTTAGTCCCTTTGAACTTCTGTTTGGGAGATGAGTTCGACACCCTCTAGACCTGTTGAGACAAAATTGGGAGGATTATAAGGAAATGGACATTGTCTCTGTAATTGAGTATTTGAATGACTTGATGAATACTTTGCAGAGATCTTTAGAACTAGCAGGGGAGAATTTGAAGGAGGCCCAACAGAAACAAAAAACCTGGTATGATCGTAAAGCCAGAGAGAGAGACTGTTTAATCTTGGAGATGAGGTGTTAATGCTGAGACCCATCAAAGTGAACAAGCTTCAGTTAGCTTGTGAAGAAGAGATACTACACTGTAGTATCCAAGATGAGTTCAGTCAATTATGTACTCCAGAGGGGGGATAAACCTCAAAAAGTGGTTCATGTTAGTCCTTAGCTGTGTGCTTTGCCCAGAACAGAAAGAAGAGGTGTTTGCCCTTCTTGAGAAATATAAAGCTGTATTTTCATCAAAACCAGGTGTAGCAAAGGGGGTTGAGCACAGCATAGATACCGGAGATGCTAGAACCATAGCTGTTATTCCCTATAGAATAACTGGATCCTATATAGACAAAATATGAAGAGAATTAAATGAAATGCTATCTATGAGCCCTTGGTTGGCACCTATAGTCCTGGTGCATAAGCCTGATGGGAGTATCAGATTCTGTGTAGATTACAGGAAATTGAACCATATCACCAAGGTAGATGCCTATCTGATGCCACAATTAGATGACATGATAGAACCTATAGGCAAATGTCTCTTTATTTCAAGTTTAGATTTAACCAGGGTTTTTTTTACAAGTGCCAATGAACCCAAAAGATCAAGAGAAAACTGCATTCTGTACAGTAGTTCCCTGGGATTATATGAATTTTAAGTCATGGTATTTGGGTTGAAGAATGCCCCGGCTACTTTTCAGTGGCTGGTGGACAGAACTCTGCATGGCTTAAGGGGATTTGCAATGACCTATAATATGAATGACATAGGAATTTTCACTCAGACCTGGGTAGAACATGTGTCACACCTAGAGATAGTGCTGCAAAGATGACTGAAGGCAGGAGTACCTATAAAAGCTGCCAAATGTCAGAATGGTAGTCAGGAAATAAAGTACCCGGAACATCTAGCTGGGGGAGGAAAGATCAACCCCTAGATGATAAAATAGAGGCAATTGACAAATGGCCAATCCCTATGTCCAAAAAGAAAATCCATTCCTTCCTTGGACTAGCTGGATACTATCGATGATTCTTACCCAACTTCAGTGAGATAGCTGCACCTCTGTCCAATTTGTCCAAGAAGAAGCAGGCCAAGACCATTGTGTGGACCCTGGAGTGCCAAGATGCCTGTGAACTAATAAAGACAGCGCTGACCTTGGGACCCATTGTGATGGCACCTGACTTTGAAAAGGAGTTTACCATTTTACACAAACATATCAGTGTGTCAATGTTTTTATAATTTTGATTGACTGTGTCTGATATTTTTGAATAATAATAGGGGGCTGCCTGGGAAGACAAAAAGAAAATCACTGCTGTTCTAAGAAGCTCAGTAGCTTCACACTAACAGAAAGGGGAATTATGGTTATGAAACCACTGTGTCTCATAAAGCCATCCCACATAGGTCAATTCTGCAGGAATTATTCTGTATAGAAACAATTTAAGGGGATACATATAGGGCCTTTTTAAGGGTGGGGCACAAGGGGTAATTATCCCAAGTTCTTATATATGAGAGGTACCTCAGAGACAGAGTGAGACACAAGTTAGTGTAAGTAGGAGATAGTGGGGAAATATGATGCCTACACCACTTTGCTTCTATCAAAGGTGTACTGTTGCCAAGTGACAATAACTCTCTAGCCTCTTCTCTAAGTTTGGGCTGTTATTCAACTTCTATTATGGACTTTTTTCTCCAGAATATTTATTTTGCCAAAAGTAGGCAAACAACCAATATTTCCTTTCCACTGCTATTTAAACACTGCTGCAGGTATGGGCTTAATTTTACACTGCCCTGTTTTTAAAAGTAAAAACACTTTGATAAAACACATTATAGTGACTATATGTGCCAGCATTGGGTATATGTGGCACAATGTTTTGAGAATGCTAATTTTTGAAAATAATAAACAGGATTTTAAGCTAAAGAGAATTGTATTTAGAACATAATAAGAAGTCTCAGTATACAAGCTGTTAAGTTTTTATTGTACTGAAATGTCTTTTACTTTGCTTCTTTTATAGTTTAAGACATTTAATTTTTTGCATATACTGTATCTGTATATGTCCAACGTGAACATATCTTAGACTTCACAGTTTCTTCACAAAAATAAAATACCTCAGCTCCTTCAACAACATAGTTCTTAACAAAGTACCTTACACCTTATCAGTTTAAAAAAAAGATGGAGGGAGGTAAACAAGAGACAAAAATGTGGCACCTTACTGCTTTATTTTAATGTGAGTTTTCATGGATCAGGATCCTTAAACATAAGAGTGAAACTATATGACTTAATCTTTAAAGTGCCACATACTGTGCAAGCAAGTTGATGGCTGGGCCACTATCATAAGTTGGGAGACGATGTGCGCTGCATAACTGAAATTGGGTTACAGACTGATTTCGCATATTGTTGGGCCATAAGCTCGCTAATAGATATCATGTGTGGGTTATAGTTACATTGCCATCTTCACTATTGAAAGATGAGGGAAATTTGCTGTCATGAATAAGGGCTAGTTGGGATGTTTCTGCCCATTTTAGCATTGCTTCCCTATTGCTATCATCATGTGCATATTCCTAGACACTACTGTGACATTTGCAGTCTCTTATTACAACACTTATTTTTAGCTTATGAAAACTCTCCATAGTTCTAAAGAAAAAGATTGCATTAGGTGGTTTATAAACGGAGGATACTTGCAATTGCTTAGCACCATTGTTATTCTCTCTATATCATTTTGTTCTGTAATAGTAATAGATGTCATTTAGAGATCTGGCATGACTAATATAGCACTTCTCTACTGTCTGAGAGATCTCTCAGCTGCAAGTCTTATGTGCAAGAAACTGTAAAAATAGGACTGCAGTTGAATATTAAAAAGACAAAACTCATGTCTACAGAAGAACTACATAATATTAATACTGGCAAAACAGTTGAAGATTTTCTATCCCTCTGGTCAGTCATCAGTCCAAATTGAGACTGCAGCCAAGGTAGCAGAAGAGGCCTGGGAAGGGCAGTTGTGAAGGAACTAGAACATATCCTCAAGTGCAATGATGTGTCACCCGGACCAAGATGAAAGTCATACACACTAAGACACTTCCAATTACTATGTTCAGATGTAACTGCGGGAATGTGAAGGAAGCTGACAGGAAAAATATTGAAATAATTTGAAATGTGATGATGGATGAGAGCACTGAATAAGTGGATTCTAGAGTCAATCACGTTTGAACTACCCCCAGGAAGCAAAAACGAGTAAACTGTTTTATTTTGAGCACATCATGAGAAGATTCAGCTTACTAGAAAAGGCAGTATTGCTGGGAGAAGTTGAAGGCAACATGAAAGGAGGAATAAGAAATGGATTGACTCAATAAAGGGTTCCATAGCTTTGGGTTTGCAAGAGATGAGCAGAACTATTGATGTTAGGACCTTTTGGAAGTCATCCTTTCATAGGGTGATCATAAAATCAGAAGCAACTTGATGGCACATAACAAGAACTATCCTGTCATTCATCATCCGGCAAACCTCATGTTGGGTAAAGCTGAAGCTTTCAATGATTTCCTGTTTTTCTCTTTGCTCCCTCCAGCCCTTAGCTGTACTACTGCTGCTAAATCAGCTTCACAGCCCGACTGCATTTCTCTCTCCTTTTTTTAACCTATAAGAAGACATTAACCTAACTGGGAATTCCCATTACAAAGCAATCATAGGCTACTAGGATAGCCTGACAAATATTTCTTTCTTTATTGAAAATATTTTTACCCCACCTAAAAAAGGCTGCCTTTTATTTTTAAGTTGATTTATTAGTACTGTTTTCTATGCTTGTTTCCTTTTGCTTGAAGATTAATAAAAACATCATATATAAAAAAGGCTGTCTAATCAATGCAATTGACTCATTTTCCATTCTGTTTCAGGAACACAGCTCTAAAACTGCTATTTTTTGTTGTTAAAAATAACTAAATGATATATCACTAAAGCAGCATCTAAATTTGTGTGAAAAACTTTAAAAGGCAATATTGGAAGATGTTTCATAACATGTTTCCCTTATTTATTTATTTATTATTTAAAAATGTGTTTATTTAAAATACTTTTCCTCCATCTTTCTCCTTAAAAGGACCTAAGACAGCTTGCATAATTAAAAATACAATAATAAAAGCTAAAAACAGTAAATTATTCAAATATTAAAGAAGAATCAATATCAATATATTAAAAATGTTAAGTGAAAGTGTAACCAAACAACAATAAAAAAGTTAGAAACAATGAAATATAAGCCATCCCGTTTATTCTCTCCTAGAACTTTGACAGTCGGTAAAATTGAACTCAGCTATATAGGGAGCTATACCTGTTTAAAGTACATTTTCCGCACAATTTTTAAATGTGCAGTTCTGCCTTGCTTTCCATATGATCTCCTTATGTGGCACTAGTACTCCCTTTTGCTTTCAGCAAGATGAATATAAAAAATACCCTTGTTTCCTCAACCCTGTGGCATCACAAGATCCCAACAACCCTGGTTTCAGACTTTTTGATCCATTTAATTCAGCTACGTGCCACCTGCATGTGGAAACAAACCCTGCACATTTGTGTTTACCTGCAAAGGTCATGTGCGTGCAAATATAGGCTGGCTTATACATGACCAAGAAAGAAGAAATACATGCCCCAAAAACAGAATAGGAGAAGATACAGAAAACATCCTGCTGTGTTAATTTACAGATACGGAAAGAATTGCTATAATTTCAAAGAGAGATGCTGGAATCCCTCTTGTCAGGGTGAGGAGACTGTGAGCAAGTGACCTGGATTCCTTATGCTAATTACAGGTGGGTAATGTCAAGGCTCCGAGTCATCCTTAAGGTTATCTGACTCAAACTGGACTTGTACTGTATAGGACAGGCTCTTGGACAGAGAACAATTGCAATAAAGGGTGGCTTTCTATGAAGCACAATACAAATGGCTGATAGTCGACATTATTCCTCTCTTGCACTACTTAATGCAAATAGCTTCTGTCTACATTATTTATCTGCTTGAAACACTTGGCAGGTATCTGTAAGCATGGCTTCTGTTAAACTAACGCCTCGTAGACTCTGATTAGTGCGACTACTTAGGATGAGGAGCTGCTGGGGGCACTGGTGTTGTTCTTCACGCTGCTTCCCTCCACCACCACCCACTCACCTTGTTTCACCAGTGCTATGTATCTTCATCTCCAGTTGATGCAACATGTGCACAACCCTAAATCAAGAGCCATATCCTGAGGATTCAGACATCTGTAAGAAGCAAAATTATCTCATTTGAGGAATTCACGTGCTAACACGACTGTGGGAGAATGCCTCATAATCATCTGAAAAATGATGGCAACATTTATGGCGCTGTTCGTTATTCTTCTTCTGCCCCCCCCCCATTATAAAAAGCATCTGTTGTTAAATTTAATTAGAAGTGCCCATTTCCCAACACTGGTATTGTTTACCAGTGGAAACCTCAATCTTTGGAGGAATATAGTCCACAGTTAGCCAGAGTGCCAAGAGATTTAAGGCCTTCCAACCAACAATTGGAGTTAAGTTGGACACGACTTAACTACACAACAACAAACCGGCAATTTGAAATATAACAAGGTCTGTTAGCTTGTCTTATCTTCTTTCACTATAAGGCTGTGATAGTACAGTGCAATGATTAGTACTGGATGAAAATTATGTTAATTGTCAAGCGAAGAGCTAGGAACAACTGCAGTCTGCCCCTTTATTCATATTTGTGTGTGTATGTGTGATAAATGACTCTACAATTCAAAACTGAGAGGTAAAGCAATTAGAAAATGGAGTTGATAGCAAAATTTTCCTGTTCAGACAGACAACATTATCACAAATGTTTTATAATTTAATTTGTGAATGCATTAGTAATGACTCAGTATTACATTTAATCCAGTCCCTAGGGGAGTGTATTTATAGACCTCACGGGTATAAATAACTCTGTTGGGAGACAGAAGATAAAATACACATTAGGATTTTTGTTCCAGGGTTGTTTCCAGGGATGAGAGATTTTCCTTAATGTTTTGTTTTTTTTAATTGCACAAAGATGTGCTTGCTATGAACAACACATCATTTTAAGGGCAGATTCCCCTCCCCCACACCTTTTGCTCTTTGGGTCATGGGTACATATTCATGTTGGCTGCATTCAGACTGTCCAAACTCTATTGAAGAAGTCACTTTCTTTGAAGCCTAATCAAGGAAATTAGAAGGCCTGTAATATACTTGTCTATTTTGTTGGAACTAAAAAACCAAGGTTAGCAGCCTTAAGACAAGTCAGTATATTAAACCACTATTTGAGGTTGGTTTAAAACTGTGGCTTGTTCTGGAGGTGGTGACCATAGTTTCCCAGTTTAGATGAATGCAGAAATGTTTGTTAATTTGAGACTTTCTGGGATGGTTAGATTCATAAACACACTTCTTTTTCTCCCCAAATTTCAGCTCTGAATTCTTCTCTCTAAAAACTTGTCCCCCAGACCAGGTTGTTCCCCATGACATTCCAGTTGCACCAAGCAATCAGCATTCAGCCATTCATCTGCCAATCACTCTAGCATTCTCTCTTATGTATACATTATTCAGGTATACAAACCTGGTACTGTACTGTTAATTATAAATACATATATGCACAGAGGTTTATAAATTGCCAAATTCCCATACTTAACATTTAGATCTCCAGGGAGTATCTGGACTTCAAGTGGCCTAAGATTAGTCCCAGATATCTGGGGGAAACTAGTATAAGGAAAATGCTGGTATAATAAGGAATCAAAAGAAATTGATCTGAGCAACCAGTTCCAACCCTTTGATTCAATTGCTCTCTTAATGGACTAAGTTGAAATAATACAGCATTGTCAATGGAACCAGTTCCCTTAGAAATGCTACAAACTGATTGTGTTTTAGCAATTAGGGACTGAGATCTGACAGTTTTGCTTTCTCCCACATTCAAGTTCTTTTAGTCTCAAGGAGTTTTCCCCCCTCATGTTGGGATGGGTTTTTTGTTTTTGTTTACCTTAAAAATGAGCCAAACAGCATTTTGAGCTACCTACACTGGACAAGTTCAATAAGCAGAGTTATTCTCATTGTGTAGAGGGCCATCTTGAACCTCCTTGCCTTGAACATGTGAAAAATGGAAAGTGTCAGTATATCCTGGTGGCTTCTTCCTTCTCTTTCATCTAAGTTTTTCTTAAGCGTGACCTGGTGGGAAGAGGAGAACATGACAGAGAAGAAAGAATAAATAAGGCTGTGGATAGAATAACAGGCTCTTAATAAAGTATGCTTTAGAACAGAATTGAATTTATTTATTATGGAAGTGACACAAAGCCAATCAGAAACAGGTGGCAATCCTGGACCAGCACATAAGCCATGACTGGATAAACAGTGAGCAAAAGCAAAATTTCTGAGCACTGAAAACTGATTTAACCTGTCAGCTTTGTCATCTCCTACATTTAGATATTTTAAATTGTTGCAAAGCTTTGAATTTTGGTTAAATTCCTCTAACTGTACAGCAGAAGTGCAAGGATTCACAGACCAGAATATCTTCATGTTTCCCAGATTTGTTCCCCCTTTTTCTTACAGTCTGAATAACTCACACTGAGACATTAGTAGAATAAAGAATAGAAGGTTTCATTACTTACAGATCAATAGAGTAAACAGCAAACTGAAAAGAATGGCTGCCCTCAACAACAAACTTCAATGTACACTAGAGAGAAAAATGAGCTCAGTAGAGAGGAAGGACTCTCTTTGAAATCAGAGGTGGGGCAGGAACAATTGTTTAGTGCTGTGTATATTGACAGTCACCCCAGCCCAAAAAGGTGCCTCCAAGCCAAACCTATTAAAGGCAGCAGGTGAGATTGTAAAAACTCCAATATAAATCTCAAATTCTTTATAGTAAATTCATGAAGACACTGGCACAGAGCAGACCTTTGGTCTAGATGGGCGGGATAGAAATCCAATAAATAAACAAATAAATAAATAAAAAACATCTTGTTAGTTTTTAACTGAAAACAAACCCATGGAAATATCATCCATCCCTACTAGGGATTAGATACAGGAATGGAAAGGAATTGTTAAACCTGCCGAACGTATCTGTAGGCCTGCCCATATTCTACTTAGGAACTGATTTGGCTTTTCTAATGGTAATTACTATAGATGTAAAAAGTTACTTTTTGGGATAACAACTTCCATAATATGCTGGCCAACCATATTCTGAAAGTTATGGGTTGTTGTTGTTGTTTTAAAAAAAGCCAACTCCTGCCCCCTATTTCTTTCACTTTTATATTTATACAGACTTCTGTATGAAAAGGAATAAGGAACTATTTAAACAATAACTATTCTCCTCAATGAATGAAGTTAATTATTTTTTAAAGCTAGCCTGAGAAATAGTTAAGCATATAATTGAAAGTGCATTTCATAAAGTAGTTGCAAACATCATTTACCTATTTGAAAAGGATTTTTACTCTATGAAAAGTACTTGAACAACTTCCTATCAATGGGGAATTGGGGGGAAGACCTATAAACAGAAGAACTGAGACTAACCACCTACATTCTAGTTTTTTGTTTTGTTTTGTTTTATCTTCCTTCAGTATTCACAGCTTTCACCTCCTCTAGGTATCATTGGTTGGTTTCATTGGGTTTTATTAATCAGTAAGACCTGCCTGAATTTTTGGGTCCATTTGTACTTAATTCTCTCAAGCTGCTTCACACAAGGCCTTTCATTGTGGTCTATTGTAAGTAGTGAAGTAGCTCTGCCAGCATCAATATCCATATTTTAGGACATCATTCCCGGCAGCATACAAGAACCGTTACGAGGAATGCTGCTGCTGAACCACAAGGGCTCTACTTCCTGGAAGGATATCTCTGTTTACAGATAATGAACGAGAACAAAGCAGCTGCGAACAGAGTTCTTTCCAGAAAAAGTAAAATCTGCAATGAAGTACTGTGATGAAATCCCAAAAGTTCTTACTTAGTTCCCTGTACAGGAGTAATCTCTGCATTAGGATCAGAATCTGAAAAGGGGCCATTTTGGGTGAGAATTCCCAGAATCTCAATCAACAGGGCCATTGCTCAGGCTGACTTGCAGGTTCTGGGTCTTACAGTCCAAAAAAGTAACTTCTCCAAACTCTGGTTATGATTACATTTGTTATTGACTTTGAGTCCTTCCAGACAAGACAGAAGTGCTCCTAGTTAATAAAAAAGCAGATCAGGGGTTCAGCCCTGTGCTGAATGGGGTTTCACTCCCCCTGAAAACAGAGGTTCACAGGTTAGGTGTGCTGCTGGATTTGTCCCTGAGCCTAAATGTTGAGGTCTTGGCAGTGGCCAGGACTACATCTGCATAGCTCCCTCTTTTTTGTCTTTTCACAGGTAGGCAGACGCTTTCCTCCTCTAAGGGTGTGTGTACCGTGCTGTTTACCCCCTCCTCCACTTTTAGTTTTTAAATTGTTTGTTTAATATTATAAGCCACATTGAGTCCCTTTCAGGGGAAAGGTGGGGTATAAATATTTTAGATAAACATGACTGAAAAGGCATTTCCCAACTTATGTTGAAAAACCAAATAATTCGTGCAAAGTTTTGAATTCATGTTTACATTTCTCTAGATGTGCAGCAGATGTGCAGATAACTCAAAGACCAGAATTAGCTTTACATTCCCCAGATTAGTCCATCCCTTTTTTACTGATCACCTGTCACTTACAGTCTCAATAACTCACTGTGAGGCATTAATAGAAGAATAAAAAGTTTTCATTACTTAAAATTGAACAAATTGTAAATAATGAAATCTAAAGAGCTAGACATGACTTAAGACATGACAGTGTCAGCAAAAGGCCTCAACAAACTCACCAACCACTTCCAGTAAGTGATAAAGAAAAAAGAAGCTCTCAGCAGAGAGTTGGAGCTGTCTTTGAGGTCAGAGGCAGGGAAGGAACGATTGGTTAATGCTGGATAGATTGACAGCAACGTCGGCCCCAAAAAATCCCTCCCAAGCAAACCTGCTAAGGCGTGTGAGGTTTTCAAAAACTCCAACAATAATTCCCAGACTACTGGTATGACTGCCTCACAAGCAAAGTACTTTCTGCCTTCCTTCTGCTCAAATGAAGCTCCCTCATTGTTCCAAAAGAGGAATTTGGAAAAAAATTAATGTAAAGAATAGCATTTAAAAAACAACAACATAGACCTCATAACAGTTGTACACTCTTGACTGAGGTGAAGTCCTGCTATGAGGTGAGGCCTGGCCCCAGTGGCTCTGCTTCCACCGCAGTAGGGCTGTCTACTCAACCTTTAAGGTCTTTGGGGAAGGTCATTTGGTCCTGTTATCTTCATAAGCATCTCTGGTGACGATGCAAAAAGAGGCTTTTTCCATGTCTTTTCCTTGTGGTGGGAGGTCAGGTTGACCCCCTCACTACTGTCTTGTTAGCAACAGTAAACATTTTTATCCGTGTATAAAGAGATAGTAAACATTTTTATCAGTGTATAAAGAGGTAGACATGCCTGAGGTGAGATAGTTCCCCTATGTGTAAGAGCTCTCCACATACGTTGGAATCCTGAAAATCAAGTTAGCAGCTCATATGAAGGATGGCTACAGATTAGACATGGGAGCTTTGTGTTCGTATCCTAGGGTCCTGCTAGCACTGCCCTGCCTCTCCCCAAAGAGTACAAACCCATCATTTCTAAGCAGGCTGTCTTGCAATATATAGTGGACCCTTGACTTACAGACGGCTTGACTTACAGACTTTTTGAGTTACAGACTTCTCTGGCCGCAAAATTTAGGTTTGACTTGCAGACTGAGATTTGACTTACAGACCAGAAAAAACCAAAATGGAACAAAAACGGCCTGTTATGGGATTAATCGGTTTTCAATGCACTGTAGGTCAATGGAGACTTGACTTACAGACTTTTTGACTTGAGAACCGCCTTCCAATACGGATTAAGTTCTCAAGTCAAGGCCCCACTGTATGCTAATGTAGAGATCCTGTTTGGTCATTACTGACCCAGTTCTAATGTAGAGATCCTGTTTGGTCATTACTGACCCAGTTCTCTTCAGCAGGTTTAGAAAGGAAGGACTCACCTTCCTTTCTCTGTCATTACTTTCTCTACCTTGAGAATGGTGCACCTCCAGAGGAGAGGTTCCTGCTCACTTGTAGACTCTCCACACAAATAAGGACCATGTCTCTTCTGTGGACCTGTTGCCCTCCACATGGAAAAAGGTGAAGAGGGAAAGAATATTCCCCTCTAATCATGTTGGAAAGAAGTAAGTAATCAACCAAATAGATTAAAATATCTTGTTAACTTGTGCCATCATTTACTTAGTGACAATTACCTTCCCATTTGTGGACGTTCATCATAGTATGGGGCTGTTTTTTAAAACAGGAATGCATAATCATTCCACCACAGACAATAAGCAATTTTCTGCCCCAACACCGGAGGCTTTCCTAAGAACTGGGTTTATTTTTATTTTTTATTTTTTGCTTTCTTTCACTGGACATAGAAACTTTCCCATTGTGTGTATCAGACACATTTATTTCTAATTCTGACATATTCACAACAGGGGAGGGGCAAATGTTCACCACTTGGAATTCCTTATTTCTGAAATGCATGGACAGGAAATTATCTTGGATTATCCAATATTATAGAGCACTTTGTAAGATTTACAATCAGTATGTGTGGCTAGCCTTTGTATGGCTGTGATAATCTACCATTTTAGATTACCAGACTTCAGATAATGGCAATTCGGAGCCTGCTTCCTTAATTTGTTGTTTATGTTTCCTGTTGCTCAAGTCATGTGAATTTGAAAATAAGGGCTCATTTTAGGGGAAGAAATGGGGCAGGACGGAGAAGTCTGAAAGGATCTTTTCCAGTAAAAGCATCTGTGGTAATGTTATGCCGGTTACAGGAGTGAGATGTTCTCAAGAAATACAGAAATCCAATCAGTCAACATTTAGGCTATTTAAAACTTGTCAATCTGGCTAATTTAGTAACGTTCCCAATAATGTCATAATGGAAGCTTTATTGAGTCAAACTTTAGTAGGCACATTAAAGGGGAGGCATTAGTATACCTGTGAATATGTTTATGCAAAATATGGGGAACTTACATAAGACATATATGCAAGAGCTTTTCAAAAGGACCACACTCTGCTTTGTTTTTCTTAGTATTAGAGAAGTATTACATCTAGAACAAGTTAGAGCACAGGAGGACAGGGAAGCTCTTAAGTTGCTTCATGTAATACTAAGGCTGGGGATGGAGGAATCATGGATTCTGCCTGTGCTGTGCTAGCACAGGTGGTCTCTGTAACCACTCCATCCATGGCCACTCTGAGGAAGGACTCTGCAGAGTGAAACCTTTGGAATGATGTAAGTGGTGTTGGGAACATAGTGGTGGGGCAGTGAAGAAGCAGTGGAGGCATGTGTTCTACCTCTTCAAATGGCAGGGTACCTAGTTCTGCCTCTTCTGCTGAATCACATGAGGGATCTAGATACAACAGAATTCTTTTTTCAGCTATGGAAAGCTAGATGATTTAGAGCAGTGGTTCTTAACGTGGGCGATAATGCCCCCCAGGGAGCGATTTCATTTTTCAGGGGGGCGGTAGGACGAAAAGGGGCGGCGTGGGGGCGCTGGAGCAAGCCAAACCTGTGAAGATGGCTGCAGCCTTTTTACAGTGTGCATGAATATATATTTTCCTCCAATTTTAATTTAGTTTCAGACTTTTTGTCTTGAAATTTTTAGTTCCTGCATTTGTTTTTATGCCCTTTTTATATTTCTTTTTGCGTCTTAAAATTCACTTGCAACTAAATTATTAAATGTTACTTTTTGGGGGGCATTTCATTTTCTTGGAATTTAATTGTGTTTTCAGGGGTCATTGGATTTAAGTGTCTTAAATAAATAAATAAATAAATAAATAAATAAATAAATAAATAAGATATCATCACCGCGGGGAGGGGGCGATGATAACTTCCTCAATGGCTCAAGAGGGCGTTTCTTTCAAAAAGGTTAAGAACCACTGATTTAGAGCAGTGGTTCTTAACGTGGGTGATAATGCCCCCCAGGGGGCGATTTCATTTTTCAGGGGGGCAGAAGAACGAAAAGGGGAGGTGTGGGGGCAGTGGAACAGAAGGGGGGCAGTAGTGGGCACTGGAGCAAACCAAACCTGTGAAGGCAGCTGCAGCCATGGTGCTGCTCATTGAATTAAAAAAAAAGAATTTAAAACTGCTACAAGGCAATATACAACCCTAATTTGCTTCTCTGTTTCCTTAATATAAAGTCCACTATCTACAGAATCTCTCTCTAACATTACTCTGCTTTTTCAAAAAAATTATTTTGAGACCCAAGTGGGTTGCTATCTTGAATTTAGGGTTCAGACAGCAGCAAAATCAATATTCCTTTCCTTTCAAACAAATACTCTGTTATTCTAAGATTCTCCAATTCTTAAAATTCTGTTAGGAAGTGACAAAACCAATTGCTAGCATATTATTGCCAGCAATGGCAATAATATGCCAGCTGACATATTATTGGTCAGTATGAAGACTAAGACTTTTGGTGAAACTAGAATGGGCCATTATTACCTGGCTATGTTTTCATCAGGATGTGGCCAGAAGCCATGGAGACATATTGTTTTTAATTGCCACCCTTTAGTACCAGAGGTAGTTTGTGGAAGATAAAGTGAAGCTTTTATCAAGCTAGCATTGGAATACACAGGCTTGTGTCTAGTAAGGGTCATCTTGCTGGTGGAAGGAGAAATTAGGCTGCTTCCCTACCTTAATTTTCTTTCTCCTGTGCTGTCCTCATTCTCCATTGCCACCACACCAAGCTCAGTTACCCAACTCACACTTAACAGCAGATCTGAAGTGGTCTGCAGGAGAGAGGGGCGTCACTGAAAACTGTCTCCTTCCCTCTTCTGAAAGGGGACAGTGCCTTCTATCAGTGGAGTGACTTCCACTGGATAAAAACCTCAGCACCCTTTTTTCATTTTCATGTCATGTTTTGTGTTTTGTCCATGGGTGATTGATTGATTAGGCATCGTTCAGTCTTGAGAGACTATGGTAACGTGCTCTGTATGGAGGACTTGGAACAGCATATTGTGTGGCTGAGAAGGCCAATTTTAGAGTGACCATCCCTTCAACACTGAACACAAATACAGTCTGTCCCCTGTCGAGCTACCTGATTTTGCTGCTTTCGGGATTGCCTCTTTGCCTCAGCCTGCTGGACAAGGGTCACTTCAAATTGGGAGAGGCTGTGATGCAATGCCTGCCTCCAGGCTGAACACTCAGATGTCAAGGTTTCCAATCTGTTGAGGTCCATTCCTGAGGACTTCAGATCCCGCTTGCAGATATCCTTGTATCGCAGCTGGGGTCTCCCTCTGGGGCGATTTCGCTGCACTAATTCTCCATACAGGAGATATTTTGGAATTCGATGTCAAAGGGATCTGATGTTGAGCCATCAAAAACTACGGTGCCCTTCATTCCCCCATGAAAGGACCATGAAAGTCGAGGTGGACATCCAATCTTGGGAAGTATTTTAAAAAGGCCTTCCCTGCTAACCAAATCAAAGGGCTTTGTGAGATCTATGAAGGCCACAAAGAGTGGCTGTTGTTGTTCCCTACATTTCTTCTGCAACTGTCTGAGGGAGAATACCATGTCAGTGGTGGATCTATTTGCTCGAAATCCACACTGTGATTCTGGAAAGACTCTGTCTGCAAGGACCTGGAGTCTCTTCAGCACAACATGGGCAAGCAACGCTGAGAAGAGAGATGCCAGGGTAGTTATTGCAGTCGTTCCTGTCTCCTTTGCTCTTATACAGTGTGACGATGTTTGCTTCACTTTTGCATTCTTGTTGTGCTCTGTAAAACATTTTGTGTTTCTATTTGTATTGTACTGTACTTTTAACGTGCACTCCAGTTCGATATTATATTTTGATTTCTCGGTTTTGTGGCTTCAATTTTTTGTGCTCTTTGTGTAAACTTTTTGTGTAGAGATATACATACAGTGGCGCCTCGCTTGACAACGATAATCCGTTCCAGCAAAATCACTGTACAGTGAAATCATCGTCGAGCGAAAGTAAAAGACCCATTAGAATGCATTAAAAACTGGTTAATGCATTCTAATGGGGAAAATACCTCATCGTCCAGCGAAGATCCTCCATAGGGCGGCCATTTTCTGGTGCCTGTAAAACGAGCAATCAGTCCTAAACACAGTGGGGAGCCATTTTGCACAGCGGGGAGCCATTTTCTGACCCACCGATCAGCTGTTTCAAAACTATCATTAAGCGAAAAATCAGTTCCCGAAGCAGGGTTCCAACCATCGTAAAGTGGATTTCCCCCATTTAAACATCGTTTTGTGATCCCTATTGCAATCGCAAAAAACTCATTGTAAAGCGGATTCGTTATGGAGCAGGGTAATCGTCAAGCAGGGCACCACTGTATATAATTTCTCGCTCTGATTTTTGTTCTTTCCTTCTGTAAAATTTTTCTTTGTGTCTTTTTAACCCTTTTTATAGTGTGCATGAATATGTATTTTCCTCGAATCCTAATTTAATTTCAGAGTTTTGATCTTGAATTTTTTAGTTCCTGCATTGCAGTTTGTTTTTAAGCCCTTTTTATATTTCTTTTTGCATCTTAAAATTCACTTAAATGTTACTGTTTTTTTTTTAGGCATTTCATTTTCTTAAAATTGAATTTTATTTTCAGGGGTCATTGGATTTAAGTGTCTTGAACAAATAAATAAATAAATAAATAAATAAGAAAGATATCGCCATGGGGAGGGGGGCAATGATAACTTCCTCAATGGCTGAAGGGGGCGTTTTTTCAAAAAGGTTAAGAACCACTGATTTAGAGGACCATAAAGGCAAAATCAAGCTGATTGGATAGCTCAGTGACTTGTGTATCTGGTTGTGGAGCCAGAGGTTGGGAGTTCAGTTCCCCACTTGGTCCACACGAAAGGAGCCGGCCTGTGTATCTTCGAGCAACCTGCACAGTCCCAGACTGTCTCCAGAAAAAGGAAACGGCAAACCATTTTTTTGTACTATATACCTAGAAAACCATGGAGAGAGCCACCATAAATCAGAATCAACTTGGTGGTGTGTAATTATTATATTAAAGGCAATAACATTGAAAAAAATGTTTATTAGTCACTCCCCCCCCAGTAACTGACATTCAGAGGCCTAGTGCTTTTGAACTTGGAGGTTCCATAGCCATCATGCCCAATAGCTAATTGGGCAAATGCATAGGCAGGACAAGAGTCGAAATAGCCTGTTCCTCCTCCTGCTCCCCAGCAATGGGTTATGAGAGTTTATGGGAAGCTTGAATTTGCTGATATAGCCATCCGACCTTGTAGGTACTGACCGATTTAATTGAACTAATTCCCACTTATGACCTCATTAAGTCTTCACCATGCATTGTATTGTATTGTATTAGAGATGGGCACTAACCGAACCACAAACAAACAAACAAAACAACCATGAAATGGGCTGGTTCATGGTTCGCTTTGTGTTTCAGTTTGAGGATCCTGTTTTGCTGAAATGAAAGGAAGTGCCAAACGTTTTTCTCCTCAGCGCTTCGTTTTACTTCAGCAAAACAGGATGCGCACCCCTCCCCCTCCCCTGTCACCTCCCTCACTTGTCTTGAAGCTGCCGCCACTTCCTGTACTGCTGCCATCCTAAGAGTAAACAGCCCTGGCATGGAAGACAGGCCTGCTGGTGTGCACATGCACCCTTCTCTCTGCTGGGCATTCAGCGTATATGCACATGAAGGGGGTCTGGCTTCCCTCCAGCATGAACCCCCCCAAAAAAACAAATCATGAACTGGTTAATTTTTTGGGGGGGGGTGTAGCCATGGACCACAAACCACCAGTTTTCCAATTCATTCTCATTTCTATATTGTATTGTATTTTTTGCAGTGAAGTCCATGTACCAATTCTGAACTGTTTCATGGAGAAGTACTTCTTTGTTTGACTTGAATCAGGCAGTGCTTCAGTGGTCACCTCAGTTTTATCATGATGTGATGGGGAGGTATTTTCCTTTTTCTCTCCACACTGCATAAGTTTATAAATTTCTGTCTC
The DNA here is from genome assembly GCF_051106095.1 of Pogona vitticeps. Lineage (NCBI taxonomy): Eukaryota > Metazoa > Chordata > Lepidosauria > Squamata > Agamidae > Pogona > Pogona vitticeps. The sequence goes on along the minus strand of NC_135783.1, from coordinate 273,470,166 downwards.
CTGATTCATCTTTCTAAGAAAAAACACATCAACACTTGCTCTAAAATTCTTAAAGATTCGGGTAAACTTTTTGAGTACTACTTGTGTGTGTGCGTGTGTGTGTGTGCGTACGCGCACACTCTCTCTCTGTGCTCCCTTTCCCTCTCCCCCCTTCTCTCTGTATGTGTGTGGGGGGGGGCTGACCTGTGCACAGTATTTATTAAGGAATTATAACCCTGACTGCTTTATTTTCCTGACCCTTTACTAACAATTCGTAGCACAGAACTTTTCTTTCTTTCTTTCTTTCTTTCTTTCTTTCTTTCTTTCTTTCTTTCTTTCTTTCTTTCTTTCTTTCTTTCTTTCTTTCTTTCTTTCTTTCTTTCTTTCTTTCTTTCTGCAATCACACATTTTCCTTGCTCTATCCACCATAACCTGATCATGGCTTCTCTCTGTCCCCTCAAGGTACCATCAGACAATATGTGAAAACAGGATACTGACACTGGAATTCATTTTGTTGCCCATTTTTTGTTGTCTCTCTTGTTGGTTTTCACTATCCTGAAAAATTTGATGTTGCCCACAAAGGTGGTGGTAATGATAAGCCTGGCCCTGTACATTTTACTTCCTGAGATAAAGGATAAATTTGTGCTCTCATCCTTCCATATCACATATAGAGAAGCAAAGTTCGGTGGTAATTGAATCATACTGCAATAGTGGTGACAGGATAGCATCTTCTACCACACCTGAGGCAGATGCCTGGTTTTGGACTGTGGTGCTCCTGCATACACCATGTGGCACACAGAACTCTTCTTCTGAGGAGAATGGCAAGGGACTCTGTAGGAATAAGTGGAGTTCCATTACTCCTCTCCTACAGCATCTGATGCCTGAGGTGGTTGACTTCCTTATGATAGCACGGTTTTGGGTGACACATAGCTGGATCTGCCCACTGTTCTACAACATGGAATGCTGCTGAAAGTAACATAAAACAAATCTATGACTTACAGGTAGTTTTTTTCTCATTTCCAGGATGTCTTAAAAATTGTTCCCTCTCATTAAAAAAAAAACTGAAATATCAGTAAAGTGATATATGAAAAGGAAGCAAGGGTGCTCATAAGTCACAGATCATCAAAAAGAGATGTAGAGGAAACAGAGTACCACATAAGGAAGTGTTGCTAATTCTGCTGTGTGAGTCACAGCTGCAATGTTCTTTTAGAGCGGCTGCTCTGTCCCTTAGCAAATATAGAATTTTTGCTTCCCAGCATCTTGTTTAGCCTACCTTCAAACATCCCATGAGGTGACTATTCTTCAAGAGCCTTTTAAACTGATCTCACTGTCAGGAAAGTTGCTGCTATTAGCAGAAATGACTGTATTCTTTCATCGCATTATGTGACTATTCTATCTTATATCTATCTATCTATCTATCTATCTATCTATCTATCTATCTATCTATCTATCTATCTATCTATCTATCTATCTATCTATCTATCTATCTATCTATCTATCTATCTATCTATCTATCTATCTATCTATCTATCTATCCTTTTTGTATCCCTTTTGCCTCCAAAATAGTTTCAAAGAGGATTGTAGCATTCACCCTGCTTATGAATATTTATGTTGAAATTTGTGTGCACCAATAGGATTGGTGGGGGCGGAGTTAAGTGGGGGTGTAGAATAGAGGAAAGTGAGAGATGAGAGTAGGCGGTTGAGAGTGAAGGAAGAAGGTTGTTTAGTCGAGAGTTAATGGCATTGACTGGACTGTTATCACCTGTAACAATAAACAATTTCTACGGTAGTGCCTCAACTTACGATAATAATCTCTTCCAGAAGATGGACATAACTCGAAATGGTCATAAGTCGAAGCACCATATCCAATAGGAATGTATTGAAAGGCAATTAATCTGTTCCGGCTGAAGGAAAAAAATCACACACACACACACCAAAAAAATCACTGCAAGACTCATTGGAAACATGATTAATCCCTTCCAGCCAAAGGGGAGGGGGAGAGAAAAGCAATCAAGCATGCAAGACCCATTGGAAATGCACAGAAAACCAACGGAGCAGATCAGAAATGCACAGAAAACAAAGGGACTAGGCTGGAAATCCAAAGAGAACAAAGCAAGGGAATCATGCAAGACCATCAGAAATGGGGGGGAACCCCCAAAAAGCAAACAAACCCCCAAGACCCATCAGAAATGGGGGGAAAAGCCAAAAAACAAACAGGCCCCCAAGACCCATCGGAAATTCAGAAAAAACCCGAAAAGCAACTAAACCTTCCAAGACCCATCGGAAATGGGGGAAACCAACCAACCAACAAACCCCCCAAGACCCATTGGAAATGGGGGAAAAACCCAAAAAGCAACCAAACCCTCAAAGACCCATTGGAAATGGGGGGAACCAAAAAAATAAATAAACAAATCCCCCAAAACTCATCACAGCACAGCAACATAAACCCCCAGCCCAAAACCACGCTGTGAAAACACCCAGAAAACTTTTTAAAAAGCAGAAAACAGCACCTTACCTTATCAGGCAGCCTTCTCCAATCGCACACTTTCTAACAGCTGGGGTGAAAGAGCTACAAAGGAGCAGCCTCGTCAGCACCTACAGTTAGAATTTTGAATTTCTCACCTTTTCCCCCTGCCTTTTTCTGTTCATAAGTGGAAGCTCCGGTCGCAAGTAGAAGCAAAATTTTGTGGCTGGAGCTGGTCATAACTCAAAATGCTCATAAAGTAGGGATGTTCATAAGTTGAGGCACCACTGTACTTGGTTCTTAAATGATACGTTGCCTCGACCTCTGTCATTAATAGTGAATAAAGTTGATGTAATCAACTGGTGGCAGCTAAACGACATGTTGCTTGTGCCTTTGTTTGGTGAAACAACCAAGGGACAGGCAGGAACATGACATGGATGTTAAGAGTGAGTGCACATGTGCATATATTTTTCATTCTAATAGTTGTCATATCAAATGCATGGAATAGATATGTACTACCAGATACATATACCCTTGCTAAACATTGGGTGTCCTATTAATAATAATAATAATAATTTATTGTCATTGTAAGTATATACACATACAACGAAATTCACAGACACCCAGAGACCAGACACATGCACACACATAAAATTCCCCAAACACTCCCCACCCACTAAAAGTCCCCCACTAAAAATACAAACATCTACACCGCAGGCCAAGTAACACAGTCCAACTAATTATTCACTGCTGGTGGTCTTTAAGCTCATTATTAATTGCAATTATAGCTCTGGGATAAAAACTATTGAGAAAACGTGTGGTCCGAGTCTTAATTGTTCTATATCTTCTGCCAGATGGTAACAGTTCAAAAAAGTTATAAGCAGGATGGGAAGAGTCTCTCAGGATGCTATGTGATTTCCTTAGACAGCGGGATGTGAAGATGTCATCCAGGGTTGGTAGCTGGAGCCCGATGATATTCTGGGCAATTTTAATGGTTCTCTGTAGAGCTTTTTTGTCCGCTACAGAGCTACTCCCAAACCATGCCAGAATGCCATAAGTTAGGACACTCTCAATGGTGCTACAATAGTATGACAGAAGTAAGTGCTGAGATAAATTTAACTTGCCGAGCATTCTCAGGAAATACAGCCTCTTCTGTGCCTTCTTCATTAGCATGTTGGCATTTATAGTCCATGAGAGGTCCTCTGACATGTAAGTACCCAGAAATTTAAAACTACCAACTCTCTCCACTTCCTCACCGTTTATGTACAGTGGTATTGACAGCATGGCTATAGTTATTATAAGAATATTTTAAAGCAAAAACAAAATGTGCTGTTTATATACTGTCCCACAGCACTAAGTACTCACTGGCCAATTTACACAATTATTTTGCAGGCTACACATTGCCTCACCCCCCACAAGCTGGGTACTCAATTTAACAACCTCAGAAAAATGGAAGGTTGAGTCAACCTTAGCCGGCTACCTGAGCTGAGGATTAAACTCTGGTCATGAGCAAAGTTTTCATTGGAGTACTGCAGTTGAACCCCTGCGCCACAAAGCTCTTTCAAATATACTCTTCGGTAAGCTGTCTTTCCATGAGTTAACTTTGAATGATGCTGAGAGCAGGCCTTTTGACTTTGTTAAATCTTACATGTTTCCTGCTCAAAAAGAGAAAAAGCTGGAATAGGGCTATGAAGTCTGATGATACTGAACTATGTCATGGAAAGCTTTGAGAACACACATTAGGAGACTAGACATAAACGTTGTCATAAATTAGACAACTGATGACTCCATCCAGATACCACTAAGCCCAGTGCCAACTTGTGGTCAAATTATATAATGGCAGTATCCACAAAGGAAACACTGACAGGCCTATATTTTCTCTGTATGTGCAAAATCTGCCTAAAGCCTGAGGAGTTGCATTATCTTCACAGCCAAACTGTTTAATTTCACATGCTTGCTGTTTATGGCAGAGATCCCATCCATCTAGCTTTCTGTCACTTGTATTCACAATCTTTTAGGCCTAGTCTTCCTCCCCTTTGACTCCCCCCCACTCCTCCAATTGAACTCTGATTATTTTTAATCCAGAACCAAAATTTTATCCTGGCAAACAAGGAGCCACAAATAGAAGAAAATAGTTTGATCAATTTTATCAGCTGCCTGCTTGGCGGAAGCTGTGAAGCTGTGACTTCAATTTTAAAGTGGATTCAGCTTTCCACAGTGAAGTTATGATGATTCATTGTTTCTAAAGGGTCTATTTTTAGTTGGCCTGAATTATTGTGAGATTAGAGAGGCTCATTAGCATAATTGTCACCTTGATAAAAGTCTCAAGAACATTGTATACAATCAGTTTTCAGAAACAGATACAATCCTGGATACATTTCCAAGCAATTCCTCAGCATATACAGAAGAAAAATCTTTGACCATGGGAATATATTAGTTAAGGTATCTTTTCTGCTGAATGCAATGCCTTGTTCAATTTTTAAAGTTTTCCTATGATTATTCAGAAATTGGAGTGCAACAGGAATTTCTGGGGAGAGAACTCAAAGTACTTTTTATAGGCCCCATAAGGATATACATATTTATTTTGATCTTCCTGTAATGGGGTCATACTATTTTTCTGATTGCTGTTTATACAACCTTGAACGTCAAACCCAGAGATGGTGCAGGGAAGGATAGATGGTTCCCCTTCCTCTCCTCAGACCACTACCACCAAACAACTAGAAGACTGCACACACATTTGTAAGATTTACTTTTTGGACCACAACAAGAATCCTCCAGCTAGAGTAGTAGGATTACACTCGAATAGAGGATGATCTCAAGTCTTCATTTGTCAGCTCTTGATTTCTTTCATTTTATTTTAATGGTGCAGATCAATTTGGAGTCAGTCTAGAACTGGCATGTTGGCTTCAAGTCCCCCTTTCCCCTCTGCCCCAGCCTTCATCTGTAGGTTGCACAACTTTTCTAGGAGATGTTATGTGACATTTAACTATCACACTTCACATGGAAAGGTGGTGCTGGTTTATTATTTGTTCCATTATTTCGGCCATTTGATTTCTAACAAAATACCTCAAATGTTTAGAAATACAACAATAACAGGCTCAAGCTTGTTGCTGGGGATGAAGAAATATAAAGCAAGAAGAGTGAATGACGCAAGGAAAGCAAAGTAATTTTTGAGTACCACCTCAAGGGTCATGGAGGAGGAGCACAGCAACCAAATTTTGCTCACTTTACCCATCAAAATCTCCCTTATCTACTTTTATACTGTTCTCTCTTCACATTCTCGTCTGTTCAGAAAAGAAGGGAGACCTTCAACAGGTTCAACAGCTTGTAGAAAACCAGCCCAGCAGTAGTGACATAGCACTGGAGATGAGACAATTATAATAATAAATGGACAGCTCACATAGATCAACACACATGTCTGCTCTAGCTGCCACTAGATTAGCTGCCCATGAAATATACAATCAGGGCAGGCTCTTCCCTTCCCCTGTACATTCCTTCAGAGACAGGTCTGTGAGATGTTTCCAATAATTTCTCACTTTCTTCAGATCTCCATTTAAACCCCCTTTTTCTTCCATATCACTGTCTCCCAGTGGCAAACTTATCTTGCTTTCTCCCCCATCAATTGTTCTGCTAGTCTGCCACCACCTTTGCCACCTTCACCAACCATAGACTTACATTTATAACCCTTCTATATTCTAAAGACTAAGAAACACATGTTACCATCCATTATACTACTATTTTTATTAACAGCAATCATTTTAAATTTATTATTCTCTCCTCAAAAGCTGGCATTAGACATATGGAACAAACTGCAGGTAGGCAGAATGTGAAAGTTTGCTTGTAATATTTTAAACCCCCCACAAGAACTTATTGTACTCTTGCATAGAGGGAACTTAACAGAACAAAACTCTATATATCTCATAAGGAGTAAAGCCTATTAAGCTGGGAAAGGTGGTCTCAGATAAACAAATTCAAAATTGAGGAAGGTTGATTACCAGTGCACAAGAGTTTATAAGATTATATTATGTGTGAGAGCAAATCAACATTCTACAAGGCAATTCTAAAAAATGGGGTCAACCTAAATAAAAAATTATAACTTTCCAACTTGTCTGTGGATGAGAACTAAATTTGTCATTGAAGACACAGGCAGTTTGATGTTGCTCTGTGCCAGATGTGGTAATGTTTTCTCTGTAGTTTTAAAGTTATGATTTTTAAGTATAGAAGTGGTTTGCCACCACAGATTCAGATGCAAGTGACTTTTTTCTGTAGTGGATAAAGAAGTTGCTGAAATATATTTCAGTTAATGTTTTTATCTTAAAAGATATTCATTGCCTTAGTCTCTCTCTTTTTTTAATTTGCAGCAAATTCATTCCATAGTTGTGGAAATATTAAAAAGTTAAGCCTTTCTTTTTTAAATATAAAATCAGCCATTTTATAACTCTGGAGCATGCTCAGTAGAAGGTTGCCAGAAAGAACAATGGCTCAGAATCATTTGCTTACCCTTACTTTCTGGTATAGGACCTCAGGGCTTGAGTGAGCAGAGCAAGGACTATGGTGCCATTTTGCTCTTTAAAGGGCCAGACACTGTTTAACAGTCTCCAAAGTCTCCTTTCTCCCACTTTGAACAGGCAGAAATTCAACCACAGCAGCTCTTGCTTTACCCATCAGGAAGGCTGACTTTTCTTCCTGTCTCCTCCGGCTGGCTTTTCATTTCATTTCATTTCATTTCATTTTTTTAAAAAAACCCTTCCTTTCTTTTGAATTTTTTTCCTTTTCTGTTCTTCTCACCCCACCCCCAATGATCATATTTAGAATCATATACTTGCAGACTGTGTGATTATCAATAGTATTTTAACATGTAAGAATTAACAATTCCATATTTCTGAGCAGACTTTCTCACATGTGATTGTATGGAAAATAATATAGCACACGGAGAAGGATCAGTCGAAACAAAGCCTTCTAGCGTAAATTATGAAATTAAATGAACTCTGGCAATGGAGATCCATGCATGCCCTCCAAAGAAAGAAATTGCAAAACAATATTTTAAGACTATATTTGCCTTTCCCAACCACCTCTAATTTGCATACAATGGGAGGGAAAAGCCCCCAATCCTTCATGTGGTCATTGCAGTGGTCATGGATAAGTTTCAACTGTTGAGACCTGAGGATGTGGACAGGGTGCTTGGATCTGTCTGTTCTACCACCACTCCGCTCGACCCTTGCCCCTTTTGGCTAATTGGAAGATCTGCCAGGGGGGTTCGCACCTGGGTCCAGGAGGCTGTGAACGCCTCTTTGAGAGAGGGAGTAGTCCCTACCACCTTGAAAGAGGTGGTAATTCAACCACTCCTTAAAAAGCCTAACCTGGACCCAAGGCTGGTGGTTAAATACTGACCACTGGCGAACCTCCCTTATTTGGGCAAAGTATTGGAGTGGGTTGTGGCCAGGCAACTCCAGGCGCTGCTGTATGAAATGGATTTTCTGGATCCATATCAATCTGGTTTCAGGCTGGGTTTTGGTATGGAGACTGCCTTGGTCGCCCTGTACGATGACCTTTGCCAGGAGAGAGACAATGGGAGTGTGACCCTGTTGATACTCCTGGACCTCTCAGCGGCTTTCGACATCATCGACCATGTTGTCCTTCTGGATAGGCTGGCTGGGTTGGGAGTTGGGGGCACCGCTTTACGGTGGTTCCGCTCCTTCCTGGCTGACCGTGTCCAGAGGGTGGTGCTGGGGGACAGTTGCTCTGCCATATGGCAGTTATGTTATGGGGTTCCTCAGGGCTCAATACTGTTCCCCATGCTGTTCAACATCTACATGAAACCGCTGGGAGAGGTCATCAGGAGGTTTGGGCTGAGGAGTCAGCAATATGCTGACGATACTCAGCTCTACCTCTCGTTTTCCACCAATCCAGGTAAGGTGGTTTCTATGCTGAACTTTGTGTCTGGACCTGATAATGGATTGGATGAGAGTTAATAAATTGAAACTCAATCCAGACAAGACAGAAGTGCTGTTAGAGGGTGCTTCGCTGGACAGGCTGGAGGGCCATTTCCCTGTCCTGAATGGGGTTGCACTCCCCCTAAGGGACAGGGTCCGCAGCCTGGAGGTGCTCCTGGACCCCAATCTAACACTGGAAACCCAGGTGGACTCAGTGGCCAGGGGTGCCTTCCTTCAGCTGTGGAAATTGTACCAGCTATGGCCCTACCTGGACGAGCGGAGTCTCATGACAGTTATACACGCACTGGTAACATCTCGTATAGATTATTGCAATACGCTCTATATGGGGCTGCCTTTGAAGATGGTCCGGCGACTGCAACTGGTCCAGAATCGAGCTGCATGGCTAGTGAGTGGTGGGGCCACTAGGGGACATATCAAGCCGATTCTGTTTAAGTTACATTGGTTACCAGTTGCTGCCCGGGCCCAATTCAAAGTGCTTGTTTTGACATATAAAGCCCTAAACAGCTTGGGCCCTGGATACCTGAAGAACCGCCTACCCGGCAGTTACGATCTACCTAGGGGACCCTTTTGAAAAAGCCGTCGCTCAAGGAGGTAAGAGGGATGGCTTGTAGACAAAGGGCCTTTTCGGCAGCTGCCCCCGACTATGGAATGCCTTCCCAACTGAGATTTGTCTGGCGCCGACGCTGATGACAGAAGGCTTTTAATTGAAATAACATCAACTGTTGGTCCTGATGGCAATTTTTAGAGTATCTATTTTAATTGTATTTTAATCGTTTTATCTTTTATTGTATTTTAATTGTTGTAAGCTGCCCAGAGACCTTTGGGTAGAGTGGGCGGCATATAAGTTAAATAAATAGATAAATACAGCAAAGCGATGACTGGCTGGGCACCTTTCCTACTGGTGATATCCAGGAGTTTCTTGAGTAAACTGCTCTGTTGCCTAGTGGTTGGAGCAGTATCTTGTGGGATGGCTTAGTGGGCCAGAAGGGTGTCTAGGGTGAGGGCTTGGGCATGCATTTCTACTGTGTGGCACGCAATATGGGGCATGGGAGAAAGGAGCACTCTTTCAACAGAAGAGGCATTATGTCTCTGCCAACTGATTCACTGGCTGGTTTTGTGTTTACGTGAGAAGTGGTTAACGGATGAAAAAAGGAATCATGTTGTGAATTTTTTTCTTACTTGTAGACCATCTTGACTGCTGCCATGAATGTTGTCAACATTCAGCCTGCCCTTTGCTATATAAAGCTTAGCATCCTGTTTCCTGCTGACAACATGGGCATGATACTGCACAGCAATATTGAGTCATTTCCTGGCATTTTGAATCATGGATACAAAAGCAAAGTGCATTCATATATCAGAAGTTTGGTGTTTGTTTTGTTTTGTTTTTTTGCTTTGCTTTGCTTTGAAAAATTGAATCTAGAATCTCCTTCATCACCCATGGTTTGGGTTTCAGAGTGAATGTTATTGCCTGCCTAATGTACAAAAGCTGGGATGATCTAGTTTACGATTATTGGGAATACGGGTTAAGATTAGGAGTCAGATCCTTTATTTATACTATATGTATAAAATATATGCATTGTTCCATGTGATCTATATTTCTCATTTTAGAAACTATACTTTCAAGTCTGAAGGGTTCATCTACTACTGTACTTTGAAAAATGGCTACTATGTCATTCTCCACCAACCTGTTAGAATTCTTTTTTGAGACAGAGTACAGCAATAAACAAAGAGTTATTATAAGCTTCCTGGCCCTTTGTTCATGTCTCTAGAGAATTTCTGACATGGCCCTTGTGACTAACATCATGCTCTATTTAGCAAAGGTTACTTTTTTCCTAATGATCTCATGAAGCTCAGTGGAATGTTTATAACTGTCTTTGATGGTGGGTCTAACCATGCATACAGTTACTCAAGAGTAACTCCCACAGAACTCAGTGGGACTTTCTTTTGAGTAGACATGGGTAGATTGTGCTGTATGTGTCTGTCCTTATGGCAACAATAGGCCTCAGAAAAGGAATTTCAGTGACTTGACAATAATATTTCCTTTTATATTGGCATGTCATTGAAGCTGAAGTTATACAGGCTTACCCTTTTGAATTGGATCTTTGCATTTTTATGAAGCCAGTATATGATGTATTACGCTTCTAAAAAAATCTTTTTGTCTGTGCCAAATATTTTGTTGTTTTTGCCTTTTTAGAGAAAAGCTTTCCAGCTGCAGTACTGAAAAGCTGGCTGTTACAGGTAGAAAAAAAGAGTCCTTGATATCTTTTTTAAAACTGAGAGCTGTCTAGATACTATGCTAATTGAACAACAGAGTTCATCGTCTGTGCAAAAAGAGAAAAAAATGAGTGAACCACTTTGAGATGGAAGCTATTTGAATTATTTTTCTGAATGACGCAAGGCAGAGCTCAAGAGAATCAGATCAAAACCAGCTGAAGAGATGAAGATGCTGAGAGGGGATGAGAGTCCAGCTGGGACTCTGCTAGCCACAGACTCACAATAGAAACTTTTGATAGAACAAAATCCTTCTAAAGTTGAGGCTCTCTTGGGAAGGTAGAGCAATTTAATCTGAGACAATGAATAAGTGAAACATTTCCCTCTATTAAAGCTTGCTGGTAAGGACCAAAGACTCGTACATATTAGTTTCTTATGAATGAAGGGCTGATTATTTATATAATACATTTGTTCAGTGCAACCCCTTCTCTCCTCCTCCTCCTCCTCTTCTTAACAGTACAGCAGCATTTCTGTTAAAGGTAACTTTGTGCCAAGGGTGTTTATTAATGATAGGACTGAATACTTGCTTATTGCAGCCAGGCATAAAATTGTATGGTTATGAAAAATAGTACAAAATATCTTTGGACACTGATCTGATCAGGTTAGTTTTTCAGAATATTTGTGGGACTTCCCTACAATTTTTGCCATTGTTTTGCTGAGAGTCCTCAAGCGTGTTTTGGCAATGTAAAGTAAGAACAGAAGCAATGTTGAGTCCAACTCTATTGACCCATAGTGAGCACTGACTCTATGCCATAGTTATTCTGAACATGGTGTGATCCATGTTTTACCTTACCAACACAAGACTAGGAACCAACGAGAGCAGGGAGCAACCCTCATTTAGTGGCAGAGACATATTTTCACAGAGATTCAAGATGGACTTTTGAGTCTGATTCAAACTCATTGACCTGGTGAAGGGAATTTGTGAGTTTTTGGTTGAATTCCCCTGGATTTCTACAAAATATCAAGTTCTCTTTATTCAGAAAATGAAGAATTTTTTGTGCTTTGGTAAATGTTCCTCAAAAACAAAACAAAAGGAAATTCTCAGGCATTCTTATTATTCACACAATCAGCAAGTGCATCAATATTTTTTCTACATTAAAAAGTGTTTGTGCCTGTGCGCATGTAATCCCCCCCATATTGATTCCAATAAAGATCAGTCTCCTGTTCATGCTATTTCTTATTAATCTATGAGCAAGTGCTAAATTCATTTGACTCCAAGTTGTTGCAAACAACAACAACAACAACAACCCAGTAATCACTCATATGTAGTTGATATAAGTTGGACATTTCCTTGAAAAGATTAAATTTGTACCTGTAGTCATGAGAACAGTTACTTCCAATATATGTGTTTTCATCATTTATCTCATTTTGCTAAAGAGATAAATGGCTCTAAAATGGAACATATTTTAACAAACGTGAAGCAAAAGCAAGATGGCAAGATTTTGAACAGCTAGCTATGACCATCCCTGAAATTCTATTGCAATCCAACTAGCCAACATAAATAATAGTATTGTAGAATACTAGAGGTGGAAGGAATGCCATGGGCTATGTCTTCCAACTCTCTTAAATGCAGGAAATCTACAGCTAAATCATCCCTTACAGGTGGCCAGTCAACTTCTTTACTTCTAATAAATGACAGTATACTTCCTTCTGAGGTAGTCCATTCCCTTATGAAACAACTCTTGCTGTCAGGAAGATCATCTGAATGTCTAGTTGGCATCTCCTTCCTTTTAATTATTGCATCCAATTCTCTGGAGCTACAGAAAATGACCAAGTTCCTTCTTTTACATGATAGCTTTGCAAATATTGAAATATATCTGTCACATCACCTTTTAGCCTTCTCTTCTTCAGATTAAACATACCTCAACTGCTCGTTGTCATGATGATGGGATATGTAGTCAGAGAAATGTAAGATGGAGTCAGACAGGTTCTGTGTGAAGATGATTTGAGAGACATTGGAATGTGTTTTTCTAAGTACTTTGAGAATTCTTGAAGACTGTTACAGCCTGGTTCGAGATAAAGCCAAAGGTTGGACAAAGGGGCCCGTGGAAGACTCAGCATTCCGAGAAGAGATAAAACATCTGGACTTCCATGGGAAGAAACGGAGGAGGAAGGTGTTGCAGCCCCTTGAGCCTAATTGGTTAACAGCCAGAATTGTCAAGGAGAAGGGAGGAGTTGGAGAGTGTAGAAAAATGGATGATGGGTTATGTGAGAGTTATGGAGATCCAGTCTTGTTCTGGGATTCGATTCCATGATGTTGGGAGAGAAAGGAATTTGATTGAGAGAGGATGTAAGTAAAGAGAAAAAAAAGAGCTGGGGCTAGCCCACTGTAGCCCACCTTAGCCCAGCTTAGTAGTGTTTATCATTTTAATGGGAAATAGTTATTTTATTTAACTGTAATGATCTTTGAATATGTTCTTCATGCTAAAGCTTGTGCAATATAAACTGATTCTATGAAACTCTACTTTTCTAATAAAAATTAATCATAAAAATTCTACAAAACGACTGGTCTCTTGAACAGCAGGGTCTGTCTAAATCCAGGAAGTGGAGAGGGCCACAAACTAGCTATCTTTGAGAGTCCTACCTGACCGAATTGTTCTGAGTTCTAAGGAATCACAAAGCCCATGTGTTTGTACTTGCAAAGTACTGGTTAAAGGTAAAGTGTTCTTTTAAGGTCAGACTTGTTCAAAGGGCTTATGCTACGCACTGCTGAGGTCTTGGGACTTGCCCCAGTGCAAAGGTGGAAGGTAAGTGGCCTGTTGAATTCTCTGACTGAGTGTTAAGCACCCTTTAGGGGGACCAGTGCACCCCACTCGTCATAGGCTTGATTTTTAGACACTTTACCAGATCACCCTCCTCAGGACATGTGTCAGTGTGTGCATACCATTCTTGAAATGCAATGCCCAGAAACTGACACAAAACTTTGTGTGATGCCTGACCAAAGCAGAATAGAGGAGTAGCATTACTCCTTGTGATCTAGACCTTGTACTTCTGTTGATGCAGCCTAGAATTGAATTAGCTTCTTTTTACCACCACATCAAACTCTTGAGTCATGTTTATCTTGTGGTCTACTAAGAACCTGGGATCCATTTCACATATATTTCAGCCAAACCAGTCATAACCCATCCTGATTATGTGCATCTGATTTTTCTCCTCTGCCTTAATGTAGAAATTTTCATCCTGTGGAAATTCATTTTTCCTCTGTGGAAATTGGCCAATTCTCCAGTCTGTTAAGCTCGTATTGTCCCAGAATCAGTCATTTGAAGTATCTGCTCACCTTGCCTGTTCAGAGTCATCTGCAAATCTGATTTGCATCCCCTCTACTTTTGCATCCACATCATTTATAAAAATGTGGAATATCACTGAACTGAGGCAAGTATTGAATAGATAGATAGATAGATAGATAGATAGATAGATAGATAGATAGATAGATAGATAGATAGATAGATAGATAGATAGATAGATAGATAGATAGATAGATAGATAGATAGATAGATAGATAGATAGATAGATAGATAGATAGATAGATAGATAGATAAACAAATAAATAAACAAATAAATAATGTATTCAAAAATTTGAATGAATAAGAACCAGAAGTACCATTACTTCTCTACAGGGTGATGAAAAATAATTGGTGAACAGTCTTTGGGTTTGACTTATCACCTAGGTACAAAACTACTCATCAGTAGCATCATCTAGCCCCCATTTTACACCTTTGTCATAAGATTATCATGGGTCAACCTTGTCAAAAGCCTTGGTGAAATCAAGGTGTATTATATCCACATCATTACTTCTGGTCTACCAAGCTTGTACAGATAGTATGTGTAAGACCTTGACAGCGCTTTCATTGGGGTTTGAACCAGCCATATTGGTTGGAGGATTCTGGGGCCATCATCCAAAATCATCATCATCATCATCATCATCATCATCATCATCATCATCATCATAATTTCAAGCTTGGAGAGAGAGAGAGAGAGAGGGAGAGACCATGCTGTCTTTTCAAACATAAGGAGCATCATAGTTAAGGAACAGACATGAAGGATGTCTCTGTGGAAATGTACAAAACAGTCAAGAAAGCTCAATCTTAAAATACTGCAGTGGGATGTTGGGTAAAATCCACAAACCTTTCCTATTCTCATGAAATACTACTTCCTTATGTTAGGATTATATTCTCACCCAATACTTATAAAAATACAATATGTACAATAACAGCAAAGACCTAGCAAACTTCAGATATATCTGGAAATTTAATTATTCAATAGTTCTGAGGATGTGGCCTCATAGGAAAAAAGCAAGCCTAGGACTGGCTTTCTGCATAGGGACCTCTCTGAATGAAGAATGAAAATACATCTCTGTCCTCCACTATTCCTTTAATTACCCATCACTAGTATATTATCTCTTCATGGCCTCCAAATTTTCAATTACTGCAAGTGAACCTTTCCCTCCCTCCCTCTTTCTCTCTCACACACCATATTCCCCCTTGTTTTGTTCAGTGAGTTTTTCACACTGCTACTGAGACAAGATTATGTTTCCTAGACACAACCACAAAATATTTTCTACCAGTCATGTTGCCTAAATGTGCTTTTTAAAAAAGCCTTTATTTACTACTACTTGGGCTCCTGAATGCACAGCACAATCATTTAGAAAATGGCTATACTTATTAGACGCAGAACTTAAGCTTCATTCTTGTGATTTGGAGGCAAATCTGTTTTAAGTTCTTCCTACTCACATTCTGGCTTTTCTAGTTCTTTTGCTTTACGCCAAAATGTAGCCTACAATCAGAAGCAGCAAATGTCTCTTGTATACAAATATATGATATCATCCCTGAGCCAAAATTTCTGTAAGCAATCTGCAAGCTTGTTTTTTCCATATCTCATGACCCAGAAATCAAAATGCTGTTCACAAAGGTGTGTTGAACTTTTGCATGCAACAGAACACAAATATTCCTACATTCATTCTCTAAATCCACAGTAAGTAAATGTTATTTCTGCTTTCCATTAACACTTGTAACAATGTGGGAGGTTGTTTTGTAGATTCTCTCTGTTCAATGAAGCCAGAAAACTTGGTTTAACTCTAGACGCACATGAAGTAAGGTGGAAGGCTGCAGTACTGAAAGAGCACAACATAGATACAGTCCATGGGTATTATGTCTGGGAAACTTGCTTTGTGAACAGAAGGAATCTACAAACAGCTACCCACATTGTTGCATGTGCTGATGCAAAGCAGACCTAAATAGAGGTAGTTATTACAGAAATAATATTTCTATAATGTGGATTTAAAGAGCCGCACTATGACTACAACAAAGACACAATTCATGGACATTAAGTCTGAGAAACCTGAAGTCAGAGTCTTGGTTGCTCTTTTGGTCCTAATTAATATGTAAATTTCAGCCGTAAGAAGATTTTAAGTGTGAGAGAGTCTCCTGAATTAGATTGAAGGCCCATCTAGCCTCACTCTTGGCTGATTTTTCTTCCTCCCCCCCCCCCCTTTTTTAATCTCACCTCTTCTGGAGCATTTTTGCTTTTTTTTTTTTTTTTTTTTGGCAAAAGAACTATCATGTCTCTTTTTGCTAGAGTTTTTTAAAAAAAAATTGCAAAAGTTTTAGTCCAAAACGTATTGCTCCTATGCACTGTACTTTGATTCTATTAGTTTGTTGCCTTCTTAGACCCTTAACAACAATGGTTCCTATGCCTGGTATGACCCTCTTTAGCATAATAGCAGCTTAGTCAGTGCCAGAAGAAGAAGAAGAAGAAAAGAAAGAAAAAGAAAAAGGTTCTACTTCACCTGCTTCATTGTGACAATAGGGCCGTTTGGCCAATAATTTCTATATATTGAAAGCTATGCAGTTTTCATTAAAATAAATCAGGACAAAATGCTGTATCCAGTAGAGTAGATGTATTTAAACTATGGCCAAACCCCAGTTGCTTACCATAGTAAATCGGCACTTGAGTAGATCCATTGAATCAATGGAGATTTAAAGAATTAACACCACTATAAGGTCCATTGATTCAAATCGGCCTATTTTAACTGCAATTTACCATGTTAAAGTAGGTCATAGAGAAAGCTCATTTGAATCAGTGGAATTTAGGAAGGAGGTGATTCACCAAATCACTATTGATTCAATGGGCCTACTGTACTGAAAATTATTTTGACCAATGAGACTTTACTAGGTCATCATTTATGTAAATTCATTGAGTCCAGAGGTTTACTCTAGTTAGGATTAGCAACTGGGTTTAGGCCAGAGTGTTTTGAATTCAGCTGTTTAGATTAACACTTCAGAAGTATGTTTTTATTTCCTCAGTCTTCATGGACAATAATAGAAACTTGATACTATGGATTAAGGTTTGTTGTTGCTGTTGTTGAGCAGTATGCATGCTGCATCATAACTTGTGTTTCTTTTTCTTGTCACATTACCAGTTTGAATACGGATGCTGTTCTTGCAGTTGTTGTTATTTAGTCATTAAGTTGTGTCCGACTCTTCGTGACTCCATAAACCAGAGCACGCCGGGCCCTTGTGTCTTTCACTGCCTCCCGGAGTTTGGCCAAATTCATGTTGGCAGCTTCGGTGACACTGTTCAACCGTCTCGTCCTCTGTCGTCCCCTTCTCCTCTTGCCTTCACTCTTTCCCAATATCAGCGTTTTTTTCAGGGAATTTTCTCTTCTCATAAGATGGCCAAAGTACTGAAGCCTCACCTTCAAGATCTGTCCTTCCAGTGAGCACTCAGGGTTGAGGTTCAGACCATTTCCCCCCTCTCCTCTTTCACGCTCATTAAGAGGTTCTTTAATTCCTCCTCACTTTCTGCCATCAGAGTAGTATCATCTGCATATCTGAGATTGTTGATATTTCTTTCGGCAATCTTAATTCTGTTTTGGGATTCCTCCAGTCCAGGCTTTTGCATGATGTATTCTTTTTTAAAAAAAATACATTTTATTGGTTTTTCAATCTATCTACATTTGATTAATGCTTATCAAACATTGTGTTACATGGGTTGCTTGCAATTATTTGTTTTTTGCATATTGGTGTCTTCTCAATTGTCCCCCCATATTCCTCACATCTTCTGATCATTCAAACCATTCATGTATGTATTTTAGTATAAAGTATTAGCTATTATCATAATATTACTCTCATAGTATACAATGTTTTCAAAATTTTCTAATAACATACTTATTAAAAGTCATTCCAGTTCCAGATCTATATAATTTGAGGTAATTTAACTGACAAACTTTAATTTATGCCAATGATAATTGAGCAAGTTCTTAACACATAATATATATTATCCAGAACATCTTATGCAGATTTTCTTTTTATAGTTTAGCCAAATCTATCTCCACATTTAATATCCTATCTACAACAATATCATATCTAATGCATGTTCATTATGTACTATTTGTTCACCTCAACCTTATATATAGCTTCAATTTAACTTAAAAAATAACAACACCATATTATGCCTTTACCCTGATTAGTGCTCTCTTAGTTTAGTTTAATTCTCTTTTTTAATATATAAGATATGCCCCTTTTCAATTCCAGAAGTTAGGTATATACATGCTTTCCAACATTGAGGGCCACCTTCCTGTTTTTCCCTTTTTCACCTTTCTATGTAATTCCTTCTCTTAATCTTTTTTTTTCAATTTTTGTTTCTGTCTTTCTAAACATTCTGCCATCTTTTGTGTCCTCTAAGGCAATTTTATGCATTTGATTTACCGCCAATAGATGTTTATACACTTGATCTATCTCCAGTAGATCTTCCAGGCTATTTTTAATTGATTCTGCTGATTTTCTCCTCTTATCTTCCCTTAAGACTCTCCTCAACTCCACTAGGTTTTCCCCATTAGTTTCTTCCAGCCCTTCTTTAGGTTGGCATACACCATCCACCATGCTCTTGTTCCCTTGTTCATTATTTCCTGTCTCCTGTTGACTATAATTCTTCACCTGCACCATGAATAATTTTGATTGTTCGTTGTGGGATCTCACTATTTCTAAAATTGCTTGAAGGGTAGATTTTATTTCCTCCCAAAATTGTCCTTGTTGTGTCATTATGTTCCAATTTGTCAAAAAAAATTGTATTCCAAGTTAAAGTTGTCCATATGCTTAAAGTAATCAATCCAGATCCATTAAGCTTGGATCCAGTCTCTGACGTAGAGAATTTTCCCCACCTAAAGGCTCAAGATCCCATCCAGGATACAGTTTATAAGTTCCACTTTGGCTAAATTAGGCTTTCTAGGGTTGATTTGTCTGTAGTTCAGTTCCATCCTCAAAGAGAAAGGAAGTTCCAAACAGTCATAGAACATTCAAGGCCATTGATTCTAGTCATTTTGCCAGTGCCTTAGATAGCTGTTGCACATAGCATAAACAATTTTCCAAATTTGTTATCAGTAGTGTTTTCAGGGGGGAAAAATCTTCAGTTTTACTACCGAACTTCCTTCCTTTAAGTATAATTTAATGTCTAATTAATGCCCAGTTTATTTTCCTTGTGTCTCCCTCCATCTCTTCCTCTCCCCAGCTTCTTCGCAGCTCAATCAACAATGATAGAGAGCTGTGAGATGGTATTTCTGCTGTAGAAGTTGTCTTGTCCTTGTAGAAGGAGCCTCGTGGCGCAGTGGTTAAACCGCTGTACTGCAGCTAAAACTGTGCTCACGACCTGGGGTTCAAATCCCAGGTAGCCGGCTCAAGGTTGACTCAGCCTTCCATCCTTCCGAGGTCAGTAAAATGAATACCCAGCTCACTGGGGGGGGGGGGGCAATGTGTAGCCTGCATAATTAAATTGTAAACCGCCCAGAGAGTGCTTGAAGCACTATGGGGTGGTATATAAGCAGCATGCTTTGCTTTGCTTTGTCCAGGGATAGTAAATAAATACAGTTTTTAAAGATGTTTCTCACCCATTCGTAGCACGATGTTAATTAGGCTGCTTTATCACTTCATCATACCCAGCTGCCGATGACTTGCAAGCAAGCTTGTTCAGCTGCTTGTTTCCACCCACTGGTTGATTGGGGAGTTTCCTGGATCAAACGTGGGTAACCACCATTTCCCGTAATCAACAGGCTTCTCCCCCATTTCACCACCTCTTCGGGGTGGTTTTAACTCCCTGGTGGGTCCCAGACAGGTCAGAATTCAGCCCAGGAGAGGGAGTCCTGTCCTCCTCCTGCTGTCTTGTCACAGTGTCAAGCCAGAATCCTGCATGATGTATTCTGCATATAAGTTAAATAAACAGGGAAACAATATACAGCCTTGTCGTACTCCTTTCCTAATTTCGAACCAATCAGTTGTTCCATATCCAGTTCTAACTGTTATTTCCTGTCCCACATACAGATTTCTCAGGAGGTGGATAAGGTGGTCAGGCACTCCCATTTCTTTAAGAACTTGCCATAGATTGCTGTGGTCCACACAGTCAAAGGCTTTTGCATAGTCAATGAAAGAGAAGTAGATCTTTTTCTAGAACTCTCTGGCTCTCTCCATAATCCAGCGCATATTAGCAATCTGGTCTCTAGTTCCTCTGCCCCTTCGAAATCCAGCTTGCATTTTTGGGAGTTCTCAGTCCACATACTGCTGAAGCCTGCCTTTGAGGATTTTGAGCATAACCTTGCTAGTGTGTGAAATGAATTGGAGCATTCTTTGGCACTGCCGTTCTTTGGGATTGGGATGTAGACTGATCTTTTCCAATCCCCTGGCCACTGCTGAGTTTTCCAAACTTGCTGGCATATTGAATGTAGCACCTAAACAGCATCATCTTTCAAGATTTTAAATAGTTCAACTGGAATGCCATCACCTCCACTGGCCTTGTTGTTAGCCAGGCTTTCTAAGCCCCACTTGACTTCACTCTCCAGGATGTCTGGCTCAAGGTCAGCAACTACATTGTCTGGGTTGTCCGGGATATCCAAATCTTTCTGATATAATTCCTCTTTGTATTCTTGCCACCTCTTCTTGATGTCTTCTTCTTCTGTTAGGTCCCCACCATTTTTGTCCTTTATCATGTACATCTTTGCACAAAAGGTTCCTTTGATATCTCCAATTTTCTTGAACAGATATCTGGTTTTTCCCTTTCTCTTATTTTCCTCTATTTCTTTGCACTGTTCACTTAAGAAGGCCCTCTTGTCTCTTCTTGCTATTCTTTGGAAGTCTGCATTCCATTTTCTGTAATTTTCCCTATCTCCCTTGCATTTGGTTTCCCCTCTTCTCTACTATTTGTAAGCCCGCATTGGATAGCCACTTTGCTTTCTTGCATTTCCTTTTCTTTGAGATGGTTTTTGTTGCTGCCTCCAATGTTACGAGCCTCCATGCATAGTTCTTCAGGCACTCTGTCCACCAAATCTAGTTCCTTAAATCTATTCTTCACTTCCACTGTGTATTCATATGGGATTTGGTTTAGATTAGACCTGACTAGCCCAGTGGTTTTTCCTACTTTCTTCAGTTTAAGCTTGAGTTTTGCTCTAAGAAGCTGATGATCAGAGCCACAATCAGCTCCAGGTCTCATTTTGCTGACTGTATAGAGCTTCTCCATCTTTGGCTGCAGAGAATATAATCAATCTGATTTCGGTATTGCCCATATGGTGATTTCCATGTGTAGAGTCACCTCTTTTGTTGTTGGAAAAGAGTGTTTGTGATTATCAGCTTGTTCTCTTGACAAAATTCTATTAGCCTTTGCCCTACTTCATTTTGAACTCCAAGGCCAAACTTACCTGTTGTTCCTTTTATTTCTTGACTCCCTACTTTAGCATTACAGTCCCCTATAATGAGAAGAACATCTTTCTTTGTTATCAGTTCTAGATGGTGTTGTAAGTCTTCATAGAATTGGTCAATTTCAGCCTCTTCAGCATCGGTGGTTGGTCCATAAACTTGGATTGCTGTGATGTTGAAAAGTCTGCCTTGGATTCATATTGAAATCATTCTACCATTTTTTGAGATTGTATCCCAGTACAGTTTATTCCACTCTTTTGTTGACTATGAAGGCTACTCCATTTCTTCTATGGGATTCTTGTCCACAGTAGTAGATATAATAATAGTCTGAATTGAATTTGTCCATTCCCATCCATTTTAGTTCACTGATGCCCAGGATGTCAATGTTTATTCTTGCCATCTTATGTTTGACCACATCCAGCTTCCCAAGGTTCATAGATCTTACATTCTAGGTTCCTATGCAGTATTTTTCTTTGCAGCATCTTTCACTTCTAGGCACATCCGCAGCTGAGCGTCCTTTCAGCTTTGGCTCATCCACTTCCTTAGCTCTGGAGCTACTTGTACTTGTCCTCTGTTCTTCCTCTGTAACATGTTGGATGCCTTCTGACCTGAGGGGCTCATTTTCTAGCGTCATATCGTTCTTGCAGTATAGCTTTTCATATATATAGAAAAATATGATCAATTCTCCAAAGACTGAGAGCAGAGTGTATAACTGTAGCCCACTATATTATTTCTGGACAGCTACTTCCATAATGCTTCACTGTAGCCTATACAGTATTGGCTAGGCAGAAGGCCAAAATGTCTGGAAGCCTACAACTATCTGCTGGCTTAGAGATTTTAATTAGATGGTCACATCTAAGTAGGTGGACATTATTCAGGATGATTTCTACGCAGTCCCTCCTATTTCCCGCACTGAAATGGGGTCCATGCTTTTAAATGCAAAGATTTTTCCCCCAACACAAATCTATCCTCAGATTGGGAACTCCCCCCCCCCCACTGTTATTGTCGCACATGTTTTTCAAATTCACAGTGCTTGCATACCATGGATTAAAACCCATTTGTATACATATTTAAATGTATGCATTTTTTTTCAAATGTACACAATTTATTGGGCATGTTTTTCACATACATCTACGGTATATTTCCGAGTGGAAAAATTCTTCACTAAAAAAAGGGGTTGTGGTCCTCACACATACCTACCTACAAATGAGATGGAAGGGGGTGGGTTAGTAGTAATAGAGCTAATAGTGAGACTGGACTTAGAAGCTGAAGCTTGGGGAAGAGATGTTGAGATAAGGTTCAGAGAGGATTGTCTGGAAAGCTCTGATCCTTTTGACAAATTGAAAGGGAGAAACTTTCCAAGCATAGGGCTTGTTATGACTGTATTGCATGTGTTTTGCCTCACGCGGTGCTGCTGAGTTTCACATATAAAATAGCACATCAAATTTTGAATAATCTTGGGTACCGATATCAATAGTGAAGGGTAATGAGTGTATCATTTGCCCTCCGCACATCCCTGGCCAAGATAGAAGAAAGGAATTGGAAGTTCATGAGTGTAATTATTTCTACCATTATGGACAGGAATGGTCAGTACAGGGAAAAATGTCATTTCATGAAAAAGCACACCCACACACCCAATCATTGTTGTCTTTCACGCTGTGTTTAAGCGTCTTCCAATCAGCAGTTCATTCTTGATCTCCCCCTCTTCAAATTATTTCACAAGTAACAGATCTACGGCATAATCACAGGTTACCAGATTGAAATTGTAACCTGTAGAAGTTGCGTGCCTCGTGAAATGCAGGCACCATTTCTTGCCATTACAAGCTGTGGAGGCAGGTGGGTGGGTGAACAATTCTGATCAAGCTGAGTCAATTTCATTGCTGAGAAATGAAAACCGGCTGGCGTGTTTTAGCAAATCAAAGCAAAAAATCTCTCCGCCCAGACATAGTCAGCGAGCTGTGTCTATGTGACAGCTAAATTATAGGAGTGCTTTACACATACATTATCTTGTCACAACATAAGAGCTGCCTACTGTGCTAAAGTACCACTTTCCGGAATAACGTGTAATTTTCCCCTTATTGCTAAAGAGGAAGATTAGGCAGGCAAGTCTTTTCTGTTTATGGTTGCTTGTGGAGGTTTTCCCAGGCAGGTACAACAGTCATGCTATGTGTAGTTAATTTAATTGTGTCTGGGTTTTTCTTTTTTAACCAAGTTTTTATTTTTATTTACTGTCGTTTAACAGTGGCTTCATGGAGGTATAGCAAATATAGAAATCACAGAAGGAATTGCACAGAAGGATGAGGTTTGCAGCTTAGGTGTACTTCTGGACCCAGTGCTATCAATGGAGTCCCAGATAGCGTCTGTGGTCCGCTCCGCCTATTTCCACCTAAGGTGGAAACTTCAACAGGTCCAGAACGTGGTGGCCAGACTATTGAGTGGAGTGGGGACTCTGCTGGGAAGAAGCGAATGCTTTACCTCCTGGACTGATAGATGCACCCTATCCCTGCCACTGCCAATTGAATTTATAGCACAGTGGCATCAGTCTCCTCCCCCACCACCACACCCCATTTCACTTGGATACAATCTTGTTATATGTATGGGGGAAAGGAAGGAGGGTTGTTGCTACTCCACCCGAACTGTAGTGGCATATCCATGAGTGACTGGGGAGACAAAATGGGTGGGTTGCTCACCCTGTCAGCGAGGCATCATGCAAGAAGAGAGCAAAAAAAGGAGACTTCTATGTCTTTTAATTTTTCTAAAATTTACTGTATCATATTATATGATGGTAATGGTTTTCTAAATTCTACATTCCTACTGATCAAAGTACATGGGAAATTCAGTGCAGCAAAGTTCTTGTTGCTGTGAATAGGCTTGGGGTGTAGGTGAGAAGGAGGAACTTTTCACCCACTTCTCTGAAGATATAATGTACCCACAGTCTTTCTTTCTTCTCCTTTTCCCCCCCTGCTCTCTCTCACACACATGCACACAGAAACAAATTCATCCATCCAACTTTTAGCACTGAATTGCATGTACGGTGTAGTTTCATCTAAGAGAACTTTGGCATACATCTACTTTGTCTTTTGCCATCCAATATTGAGTTCTCATCATAATTTTCCTGAGCATTTTCTTGGAATCAGAGGAATGGATATTTATGTACAGTATATATTCATTATCTCAAGGTGTTTACTTAAACCCTGCATTTTTCCAGCTCTTTCCTTCTGCTTCTTAGTCTTTTTTTTTTCCTTTGCTTTCTTCTAGGCTGCCAGTAGTTAGCTTAGATATCATGGCTCACATAAAACATAGTGATAAAGGAGGGTGAGCTTGTTTTTAAAAACATGGCTTTCTCCTGCCTTGCTCTCTCAGCTGTGGTGGCAAACCATGCTGTAGTTGCTTCAAAGTTTCTCAACAGAACAGAAATTGTCTCCAGGAGGACAGCTGGCAACTCTGCTCCCTCTGTCTTCCTGGTACTATTAGATCAGGAGAGTGAGCATCTTCTGAAGATCCATTTTTATCACCGAATATCCAAAATCTTGTACATGGAATCAATTTAGCCTTCATAGTAGTCTGGTGTTGAAGCTAAATATCGCTGTTTCTTCCAGCATTCCCACATGAAAGTGCACTTTTGTTTCTTATGGTTGACATTATTGGAAAAAAAATCATGCACTACTATGAGCTGATGGCCTGTGGAACAAAACACACGTAAATACTGAGATTGCCTCCAGATATTGCAAATAACTAAAATATTAGACTGACAAAGAAGAAATGTCTAGTATAGTACCAATTAGCCAAGTGATAATAATAATTATGACTTATGGCGACCCTTTCCAGGTTTTCTTAGGTATAGGGTGGTAAGAATAAATTTAGCATTCCCTTTTTCTGGGGACACTCTGGGACTGTGCAGCTTGCCCAAGGCTACACAGCCTGGCTGTACAATGGGGAATCAAAGGCTCAACCTCTGGCACCTCAGTCAGTTATGTAACTCACTGAACTATTCAGCTGTGCATTTATTACGCAGAAAGGAATGTGTTTTAATAACTTGTTATTTATAACTAATTAATTAGTTATGAGGAACTAGAGACCAAATGGCTAACATGCACTGGATTATGGAGAAAGCCAGAGAGTTCCAGAAAAATCATCTACTTCTGCTTCATTGACTACGCAAAAGCCTTTGATTGTGCGGACCACAGCAAACTATGGCAAGTTCTTAAAGAAATGGGAGTGACTGAGTACTTTATCTATCTCCTGAGAAACCTATACGTGGGACAGGAAACAAGAGTTAGAACTGGATATGGAACAACTGATTGGTTCAAAATTAGGAAAGGAGTACGACAAGGCTGTATATTGTCCCCCAGCTTATTTAACTTATATGCAGAATACATCATGCGGAAGGCTGGACTGGAGGAATCCCAAGCCGGAATTAAGATTGCCGGAAGGAATATCAACAACCTCCGATATGCAGATGATGCCACTCTGATGGCAGAAAATGAGGAGGAATTAAAGAACCTCTTAATGAGGGTGAAAGAGGAGAGGGCAAAAAATGGTCTGAAGCTCAACATCAAAAAAGCTAAGATCATGGCCACTGGTCCCATCACCCACTGGCAAATAGAAGGGGAAGATATGGAGGCAGTGACAGATTTTCTTGGGCTCCTTGATCACTGCAGATGGTGAGAGCAGCATCCTCTTGGGAGGAAAGCAATGAGAAACCTAAACAGCATCTTAAAAAGCAGAGATATCACCTTGCTGACAACAGTCAAAGCCAGTGGTTCTTAACCTTTGTTACTCGGATGTTTTTGAACTGCAACTCCCAGAAACCCCAGCCAGCACAGTTGGTGGTGAAGGCTTCTGGGAGTTGCAGTCCAAAACTCCTGGGTAATCCAAGGTTAAGAACCAGTGGTCAAAGCTATGGTTTTTCCAGTAGCGATGTATGGAAGTGAGAGCTGGACCATAAAGAAGGCTGACCGCCAAAGAATTTATGCTTTTGAATTGTGGTATTGGAGGAGACTCTTGAGAGTCCCCCGGACTGCAAAGAGAACAAACCTATCCATTTTGAAGGAAATCAATCCGAGTTCTCACTGGAAGGATGGATCCTGAAGCTGAGGCTTCAATACTTTGATCATCTCATGAGAAGACTCCCTGGAAAAGACCCTGATGTTAGGAAGGTGTGAAGGCAAGAGGAGAAGGGGACGACAGAGGACGAGATGGTTGGACAGTGTCACCAAAGCTGCCAACATGAATTTGACCAAACTCCGGGAGGCAGTGAAAGACACGAGGGCCTGACGTGCTCTGGTCCATGGGGTTACGAAGAGTTGAACAGGACTTAACGACTAAACAACAACCATTAGTTATGATTTGGAAAACTCCCCCCCCATCAGGTTAAATCTCCTGACAACACTGTCCATTGTGTGTTTTTAAGCCCTTGCACACAAGAGTAAGGAACCAAAAGGTTGTTCTGCTTGCCTCATAAGAGGAGGCTTTTTATGGAGGCTTAGAGAAGAGGAGCAAGAATGGTCTTGGCAAAAATTAAGCAAATGTGACACAAGCAGCACTGCTTTAACACAAGTAAAGCATATTGCACAAAATGACTATCCATGGCTGCAGGTTTGTTTCATAGATTTGTAAGGATTATTATTTTTATTTAAAATATTTATTTCTCCTGAAGGAGCCAAGATAGCTTACAGTATTTAAAAGAAACAAAGTTAAAAGCCAAATAATAAATTACTACAACATTTTAGAAGCATTAAACAACTATTAAAATTCATAATAAGAAAAATATTTCAAACACAAGTGAAACACAGAATACACAGGATTAGAGCCACCAGAAGGGTTTTTATGTCTTTATGAACAGTCAGTCCATCTGTACTTGATGTACCGTCTGTTTGCAATTTGCTTCTTATATCTAAAGGACAGTAGTTTTCCACAGAGACAGTTTACTGAGATCATGGGAAGAAAAACAGTGCTTCTTGTGGAGGTGTCTCGCTGACTCAAAACATCCTAAATTAGTAAGATCAAAGAATTTAATATGTATTCTTAACAGCCTTACTCCTGACTAGGGATGGGCATGGATTACAAAACAAACCAGGAAGTTCATTAAAAATCATTCGTTCCTTGGTTTGAGATGGTTTGGGAAGGGGGCAGGGGCAGATTGTGGGGTTGCAAAGGGGTGATCCAGCATTGTGTGGTGCCAGATCAGGGCCATGAAGTGCCAAGTCATCTATTTGCAGTGATGAAGGAGGAGGCGGCAGAACCAGCTAGGGATGCAATGGGGGCAGTGGTAAGGGGTGGGGGGGCAGGCCGTGGGGATGGGGGGGCTTAATTTCCTTTCTCCTCAAGCACAAACTTTTTAAAAGAATGAATGAGTTTGTAGCAGTTGTTTTTTTTTAAAAAAAGTTTGGATAGTTCACTACAAACCACTATTTTTGTAGTTTATGCTTATCTCTACTACTGACACACTTTGTCTTTGTCCCATCATCCCCAGCCAGGTTAGTCTATGATGAGAAAAGCTGAGTATTTGCAGTCTGACAGTGGCTGAACTGTTGCTTTGTTCACACTGGAGTAGGCCCACTGAATCAGTGGAGATTTGATGAGTCAAGAACTCCCTACGTTATAGTGGTTCAATGGGCCTACTCTAATTGTGAGTTACTGCACTAAGCAACAGGACTTCAGCTCAAATCTGCATTTTGTTTACTCGTGTGTTAAGTTGTTTGCCAAGATTCTTTTCCTTAGGCCTAGTTGTTGGGAAGAAGAATAAAAGAGAAGCACGTGGTGGTGCTGTGGGCGAAACCGCAGAAGCCTGTGCTG
Organism: Pogona vitticeps; assembly: GCF_051106095.1. NCBI lineage: Eukaryota > Metazoa > Chordata > Lepidosauria > Squamata > Agamidae > Pogona > Pogona vitticeps. The sequence continues at coordinate 273,442,024 of NC_135783.1, read as the reverse complement.
CAGGGTCAGAAGATCCGGCAGTCGTAAGATCGAATCCACGCAACGGAATGAGCACCCGTCGCTTGTCCCAGCTCCCACCAACCTAGCGGTTCGAAAGCATGCAAATGCAAGTAGATAAATAGGGACCACCTCGGTGGGAAGGTAAACAGCGTTCCGTGTCTAAATCACAATGGCCATGTGACCACGGAAAGATTGTCTTCGGACAAAACGCTGGCTCTATGGCTTGAAGAGCGGGATGAGCGCCGCCCCCTAGAGTCGGACACGACTGGACAAAAAATTGTCAAGGGGAACCTTTACCTTTACCTATGCTTTGCTTACCCACAGCTCAGAAGATGACTTTAACAAAACCTTGTGAATTTTCTAAGAATACCTCTGCTTACATGATACTTACTCAAGGAGATATGGGCTTCTAAGCATATGCAGAGTTCTCTATACCGAGAATGATTTCAGAACAAGCAGTCTTTGGTGTTTTGAGTATGGAATGCCAGGAAGACGGGAAAACGACCTCATCATTGTCCACAGTGTCCCGTGAATCCTCTCAGCAGCTTCAGATAGACCAGCTTACTTTTCCACATCATTAATGGAACATTGTCTAGAAATGGGATGGACACTTTTATATTAGCTCATGATTTCTGCTGAACAACAGGCTACTATGGAGATGGAATTGACCCCGTTTTCAAGGTCTAAGATAGTCTTTAAATTCAGTAAAACAATGACCAGGTGTGTCACATTTCATCTTGTGTGTTTTTTCTTTTAAAATAAGGACATTAGAGAGAGAGAGTTGCAATGATCACTTTTGCTTGTGATCATTAATTTGTGTACTAAGACCTCAAAGACTAAAAAGTAGATGACATTTTTGGCCATCTAGTTAACACTGAAGTATGCTGGATGAACTAATTTCCTGCTGGCAGTGGGTTAGTATCTTTATTTATCATTATGGAAAACAACAGTAGATGTAATGAAGTGATTTTGAAGGCATCATATTTATTTTGGCTGTACCTCTTGATAAAAGGAATTTTTAAAAATGTATATATTTGTTTCTTTTCTTTGTTGTTTTGTGCCATCAGATCACTTCCAACTATGGCAACGCTATGAATTAGCAACCTCCGAAAGATCCTGCTATTAACAAGATGTTACAAACTAAAGGTCATGATGACTTCCTTAATTGAACCAACTTATCTCATATTTGGTTTTCCCTTTTCCAAAATGCCATTCACTTTTCCTAGTATTATTATCTTTTCTGGTGAGTTTTGCCTTCACGTGATACATCAAAAGTATCATCGTCTTGGTTTAGTTGGGCCATGGTACACATAAAGCTGTCCTCCAACTTTTTTGCCCTATCAACTTTCCTTACTATCCAACTTTCATATCTCCGCATAGTAATTGAGAATACAATAATGCAAATGATCTTCACCCTGGTTCTCTAGTGATACATCCTTAAATTTGAAGATATTTTATAGTGTCATCATAACTGCTCCTCTTTGGATCGGTCTTCTTATATCTTGACTTCAGTCTCTATTTGCATTGATGATGGAACTGAGTGAGGCAGAGAAGGAATTATTCTAACTTACTTATCTATTGTATTTTTAGACAAGTGTGCCTACCTCAAAAGCTGGTTCAGACCCTAATATGACACTTTGAAAAGGCCTGGTTCATCTCTGACTAAATCTGAAGCTATCTGATTCAACTTTGGTCTCAAATATGGAAATCTAGAAGTTTGTGCTTCTTGTTGATTATTACTATATACAATGAAACTGTTACAGTTTTGTTTATGCTTGTTAGAATAAGATGAAACATGGCTTACCTTTATAATTTTTTATAATTTTCAATAAATCTAATATATTTTACCCAAGTGTAGTTCTTGGAGATAAGGGAGTGAGTGATTTTGCAAGTAACCCAGCCTTCGACTAAGTTTGCTAAGTTTGTTATTTACTTGTCTGGTTGGCATAAGCCTCAAAGTACACAACCAGGAGTATTTCTGTCCTGGGAAAAGGTGACAGGTAAAAACCTAGATATAGAAGCTTGCTTTATTGAAAGCCCCCCCCCCCACGTGCTTATACAACCTGAGATCAAAGGGTGGTGGTCTTTGGGATCAGAGTGGCTCCTCCACCTAGTCGGTATTCCCTTTTTATGGTAGGAATAAAATAAGAAGGAATTTATTCTATTGTATGGAGGGTAGGAAGAGTTTTCACCTATCAAATAATATAGAAAGAAATGCAGCATATGTACTGCATGTCCAGATTATAAATGAGAGATGAAGTCTCAGGATGTAGAAAAAATTATTCTAAGCATAATTCAGAACAATATGTTAGATATTGAATCATTCACATTTCCTTTTATACACAAAACACACACATACACACATACACACACACACAAACACCTGGCTTGGGACTCTCAACTTTACATAAATACATACTGTACATTTATACTGAGCACATTAGCTCCAAAACTGATTGAAAGTGTCTGAAGGTGCAGGCACTGAGAAAGGAGGCATTTGTACACACCTGTACTGAAGGCAGCAGGATAACTAGCCCAGCAATGTTATCATAATAAAGGAAGAAAGTTTATTTCTTTGTTTAACCCATAGGAAGTACTAGGGTGTTCAGTTTCAGGATCCAGTCAATTTCCCTTTTTTAGTAAAGACCTTTCACAGTTGACATAGACCATTATTATTATGTACTATGCTTAGCTCCTGAAGAAGGCTTTGCTGAAACGCACTGAACCAGAGCTTTTTAACTACCCATTTAAAGAATACAGAATAAAGAACTTCATAATCTGGACTTCCATGGATGTACCAGTTCCTTTTGTTATGTACTGCATGTGCCAAGTGTCTTTAAACTGTATTTAGAAATTGTTGATTTTTTTTTAAAAAAATCTTTGTCAGAATTAGAAGAAATTTGCAGGCACAATTGCCTCCTCTGTGGGCAATAGGTGGAAGGATGTTTGTTTATGTGCTAGTGTCTAAACAAAGAAATGTGTATCCCCTTGGTTCTTTGTGGACCATTCTGACAGTGAGAGACTGCAACTTTTCACAAGGAACCACTCAGTTGGTTTCTACAGAAGGTAAGTCTTATTTTGGTGGTGGTGAGAAATGATTCACTTCTTTTTCTTCTTTCCCTTTGTAGCTTTTGGGGCAAGTTGTATCTAAATGACATATATCATAGAGACATACCCTTGGGAAGAAACTTCTAAAATTTCAGAAAGATAGTTGCAAGGATAATAGCTCTCCCAAAGTACATGTTCTCTGACCACCTCACAAACAAATAGAATATAATATAGACTAAAATTCTATTGGTTAAGCCCACCAGTATAACACAATTGATATAAACCTTGCTTGAAAATTGCCACAAGTTCAGATGTTAGTGTTTACATTTGTTGTTGAGCACTGAGTCATGAGCCTTGGCCAATGCCTATGGTAACTTCATAACTTGAAACAATTCAGCAGTAAGATTAACATCAATTGCATTATGCTGGCATAAAAACTCAGTAGGACTGTGTGGCTAATGCATATAGCAAGAACTGTTAAATCTGAATCTCTCCATGTTAGTTAAGAGCAGCCAGTGCTGTCTCTTGAAGAAATGCTCTACGGCTGCTGGAGCTGCCACTGCTGGACCAGCCTTAGAAAGTGCCGCTGGCCCAGACGGGGAGTTTGCCATCGGCAGCAGCAGCAGCAGCTCCATTAGGCTGGGTGAAAGTGAGCTTTGAGGAGGAGGGAGGGAAGAAGGGAGGGTGAGCAGCAGCGCCACGTGTGGACTGAACCTGCCCACCTTTCCTGCCCGGGGAGAGTTGGCTGGGCAGAAAGCAGCAGGATCATGTGTCTGCGCGCTCCCAGCCAGCCACTTGCCCTGGGTGGGGCAGCACCGAGCCCGGTGGCCAGCTGTCAGCGCTTCCTGGGCGGGCTTCCCCGCAGGGAAGGGGCACTGTAAGGGACACTGGGGGAACGGTTAGGAGTGTGACACGCCCCACTGGGTGGGGGGCGGAGACTCGTGTCTGCGGCCCAATTCCAGCAAGCCCACAAACCAGCCCCGGGCTGTGGACCGGTGGTTGACGACCCCTGCTATATACTGTATAGGTTACTAAATCTATCACTTTAGCAAATGATACGCCTATAATACATCCAATTTTCTCAGTTTGAGATCCCACATTGAATCAATGGACCTAAATAAATTCTGACTCTGAAGGTTAGAAGGTTAAATTCTGACATGTTCTGAAGGTCATTGCATACAAAAAACCAACTAGTGACAGATAATCTCTCCCTCTTATAACAACAATACACCCACAACAAAAAACACACTGATCACCACAATCATCCATCTCCTGAAAAGGACAAAAGCTGATCCCACAGTTATAAATATTCTACTATCCAAACAAACTGAACCAGAGCACAGACAGAGTTCTGACTCCTGTCCTCTAAAGATGCCAGCCACAGAGACGGGTGAAACGTTAGGAAGAACAACCTTCAGAACGTGACCAAAGAGCCGGGAAAACACACAACAGCCAATTAGATTAAGCTCTATGCCTTTGGGATAACATCACTGGATGATGAAGGTAAATGACATCAAAGGCTCACAATGGTACCAGAGGTCTTTACAGTGAATCCTACTATGGCCCAGGAATGTCTTTAGGCATTGGTAGGTTGTGCTGCCTATATACAAAGCTTCCATGCACATATTCTGTTCCTGAAAAAGTCAAACACACCTGTCCTGGTTTTTTTTTCAGTTGGTTGCTTTGTAATGGGCAGATAGAAAATTTTGTGTGTCCTTCACAAAATGGCAGGCATTAGAACTTAAAGGAATGGTAATAACTCATAATTTAGTGTAATGACAACACTATTTACTTTTGTCCATTAAAATGAAATTGTCACATTGTCCTATCTTGCTATTCTGAACTATAACTTCCTTTTTACATACTTTGGTTGTCATATTTAATAGGTAGCTGGGTTTTTTTTTAAAAAAAGTGTATCAATTAAATCAATAAAAAAGGAAGCATGTGTGTTTCTGATACAGTGCAAGAGTTACTCCATATGTGCTACTGCCCTCTACTGTATGGAATTTGAATTTGGGATTCTAATTCTAAGTATTGGATTGGACTCTCAACACCTGCCAAAGACTACGAATAGTATTAATAAGCATCCATTTTAATTGCTAGATACATGATGTAATCTTATGCATGATTATTTAGAAACAGGTAAGTTATTTTTCAATAAGCATACTATAGATTTCAGCCCAATTTGTATTTAACGCTGTTGCAAAATTCAAAAAAACAAATGTATAATCCAGAACATTTTTTTAAAAAATTCACATTAAAGAATATTAGAGGAGAGCTCCTGTTTTAGGAGTTGCCTTGTCCCTTTTTAAATGCAAGTAGTAATTGCTACAGCTAACCAACAATAGCAAAACTGGGAAAAACACTATCCCAGTTCTCTCTGGATATGAAGGATAACTGCTAGAAAAAAAATATATCTTTCTTAAGAAGAATCCAAATATGCATTTCATCAGGATCTTCTCAACCTTGTGGGGTTTCGTTCTAAGGGGTAAAATATGAAGCTGTTTGCTTTAGCTTGAAGGGTGAGGAAATGCATGCCCATCTCAGATACTGGACTCCGGTTCCCATCAGCTCTAGGCAGCATGGCCAGTGGTCAGGAATGATAGGAGTTATACTCCAATGACATCTGAAAGGCCATGGGTTCTACACCATCCCTGCTTCTACAAAGCGTGTTTCTAAAATTAGCTTCTTCTTCCACTAATACATGGGAAGAAATCCAGCATCACGCAAAATGGCTTTGCCTTATAAAATGTGACGTTCCTCCTGTAATCTCCCATTTGCCAAAGTTGCTGTTGTTGTCATGTGCTGTCAAGCTGGAACCAACCTGTTGTGATCCTAACAGGGCTTTCAAAGTAGGAGTGGCTCAAGCAGTTCCACCCCATTTTCCAGTGAGTTTCTACAGCCAAACAGGAATGTGAACTCAGGTCTCTGGAGTTTTGGTCTTTCTTTCTGTCAGTAAGAGGAGTTAATTGGATACCACAGAAATGTTTTCCATTCCTTCCCATTTGGTGGCTTCCAAGGATCTTCTGAGATCCAAACAGCCCTGAAAGATAGCAGAGACAGGAAAGCTTGCCCTTTTGGCTCTCTCAGAGGCCCCCAGCCAGCACTGCCACTGAGGAACAGTTCTGGGAGTTGGAGTTAACTTTGTCTCTGAATTGTTAATGTTATTATGTTTTCCATGATTTTTTTTAATTTTTACCTGTAGAACCCTGTGTTTTGACAGAGCATACCTATAGTTTAAAGCCATCTGCAGGATTCATAACATCGTGAAAGTAAGATTTCTGTCTGTCTTTATCAACATGTGTTTGCCTCTGTTGACTCCATCTATAGCCGAAGACAACAGTCCGGAGCAAAAGGGAGGGAAATCTTGGCGTTTGAAAGCTGTATCCATAAACTTCCCTTCCACACAAATATGAATGTCACTGAAGCTCTTTTTTCTTTCCTTTTGGTCACCCTTGGCAGTGATTCTCAGGAGGCACATATTAGGATTTCAGGGCAGAAACGTTTTGCTGGAAAAGCATAATCAACATTATGATGTTTTAAATTTATTTTGAAGCTGTGTGGAGAATTCCTAGTCATACCTGACACAAACCTTACTGCATTATTCTAGGGTGCAATAGTGCACTTTAATCAATGTAGGAAAAAAAAGGGGGGGAAGAGAGAAAGAATATCACATACATTTTCCTTCCAAGTTTATTCATGTTTTTTTTTTCTTTTTAGTTGTGAAATTTCAAATGAAAGCATTGGGGAAAGAATTTTGAAGAGGAGATTTGGCATTTTGGTGCTTATCAAGAAAGGCAGAGGTTAAAAGGGGAATAGGGCTATACAAGGCGGGGCAGGAGTAGCAAGCCTGCCTTCACCAGACTTCCAGAATGCTGTATTTCCACACCACGGCTCTCCTCATTGCAGATATGTTACATAAGGGGTTTTCATCCCTTCGCAGGACACATATTGCAAGCCCGTAGAAGGTGAATGTCTTGGCTTGTCAATATCTACCTTCACAATGTTTATGAATGAAATGTCGTCTGAGAAAGACTCAAAGATGTGGACCTTCACACAAATGAATTATCACAACCAAAAGATTATGTTTTTAAAAAAATCAGAATTAATTCAGCTCCTCCTGTCTTTTCTACATCCAATAATATGTGTGTGATTCCCAGCTGCCTCATATGAAGATTATTGGTAACATGGAGAATTATTATCTATTCAGGAAAGGCCTTCATTGTATGTAAATTGCTCACCTCCTCACTTGGGAAATTTTGTCCTTCAAGCTGTGAGGCACCTTGAATATCAGGCTGACTTTTGCAATTTAAATGACTTTAGAACCAGGTGATCGACTAACATTTTGGATTAGGGCTTTTTTGAATTTTGTGACACAGTCTGTGCCTGTGTCTCCCTCTGCCCACGCAAATACATATATTAAAAAGCTCATGGAATATGGCAAGGCTGGCCTGACCAGTAGAGACAGGGGAGATGGGCATATCAAACAGCCAGCATCTATTCTGCTGATGGAAAAGCAATAATAGATACAGGGTTAATAGGCATAAAACATTATTCTGACCTTTTTTCACAATAAATATGTATGCATATCTTTTTCTGCTCTGATGAAACAAGGGCAGAATAATGTTTTTGTATCTGTTAGCCATTTCCTCTTAGAATAAATAGGGTAAAGTAGCTAAGGGGGATAACAAGCATTACAATGCAGGTGGTGATGAGTATTGTATTGCATTACCTTCTATGTTCCCTGTGTAATTGAGAGCAATGTACTGTTTGTCCTGCTGTCATTTCCACATGTATTTCTTCACTCTTGTTACCAGGACACAAATTCTACTGAAAGTTATGGAGGGGAAGCTACTGTGTCATATGCTTCTGCCTTCTAAAACAATGCAATACATGGACAAATGTGCTATTGCCCCATTGTAATAGGTTTTGTTTTCTTATGAGTCCTGTTATCTATGATCACTGAAGCATTTAAGAGGATGTTTTATCCTTATATGCTGCTTATGTATTTATAAAGTAATATAATTTTACCCAACCTTTTCCTCAAAAAGGACCTAAGGTGCCTTATACCATTAAAAGATAACATTTAAAGCTGAAAACAATGGAGAATAACATTTAGACAGTATTTGAAGGTAAAAAAAAGATCAAACAAATACCACTCTAAAATGGCAAACAAAAGCAATGCTGTGAACATGCCAGCCACAGAGACTGGCGAAACGTCAGGAAGAACAACCTTCAGAACACGGCCAAAGAGCCCGGAAAACGCACAACAACCATCAAAAGCAATACTAAAACTACATTCAAAGCAGTAAGCTTCAACAATCCATTAAAAACACCTCACTTAAGCAGCCAGCCAGTGAGAGGAAACTTGCTTGGAGAGAAAGGTCTTTGGCTGCTTGCAGAAGGACAGCAAAGATGGGGCTAGCCTGGCTTCCTCTGGGAGGGAGCAGTAACAGAGAAGGCCCTCTCCTGTGACCCCCGCCAAATGCACCTGTGAAGGCGGTGGGACCAAGAGAAAAGCCTCTCCAGATGATCTTAATACTCGGGCAGGCTCATAGACGCACAGTCCTTTAGATAGCTTGGACCCAAGCCATTTAGGCTTTTATAGGTTAGAACCAGCACTTTGAATTGTGCCTGGAAAAGAATCAACAACCTGTGGAGCTACTTTAACAAGGGAGGTATTTGATAACCAGCCCCAGTCAACAATTTGGCTGTCACATTTTGAACCAGCTGAAGTTTCCTGACACTTCCCATGGGTAGCCCCATGTATAACACAATACAGTAATCTAGCCAGGATGTAACTAAGGCATTTGACACCATGACCAGATCAGACCTCTCTGGGAACAGGCACAGTTGGTACGCTAGTTTTAACTGTGCAAACACACTCCTGCTGAATCCTGGGCATCCAGACTCAGAGACGAATCCAGGAGCACCCCAAGCTGCATACATGGGCTTTCAGAGGGAGTCCAAACCCATCCAGCAGAGGTTACATCCCTTTTCCTTGATCTGCTTTTTGACTGACCAGGATACCTCTGTCTTGTCTGGAGTAGGTTTCAGTTTATTTACTTTCATGCAACTCGTTACTGACACTGGACACTAATCTAGAGTTTAGTGTCATCTGCATATTGGTGACACTGAACCTCAAAACTCCAGACAACCTCTCCCAGCAGTTTCATGTAGTCATTATATAGCATAGGGTACAAAATAGTACCCTAAGGAGTGCCATAGGCCAATGACCAGGTTGTTGAACAGGAGTCTCCCACTACTTTCTAAGTCCTTCTCTTCAGGAAGGACTGGAACCACCATAAAACAGTGCCTCAAATTCCAGTCCCAGAGAGGGGCCATGATCAGTGGTATCAAAAGTCACTGAGAGGTCCAGTAGAACCAACAGGGATACAATCCCCTTTTCCAGTTCCCAGCATTGGTCATCCACCACCATAGGTCATCCACCAATGCAGTCTCCACCCCACAACCAAGCCCAAAGACAGGTTAAAATGGATCTAGATAATCCATCTCATCCAGGAACTCCTGAAGCAAAATCCACAACCTTCTTTTGCATCTTGCCCAGGAATGGAATATTAGAGATTGGTTGGTAATTATTCAGGATTTATGTCATTTGTTGTCTACTTCCAATTAATGGTAACCTTAAATGCTTTTCAAGTATGGGAGCTATTCAAGGAGTGGTTTACCATTCCAGCCTTCCCACCAGTGGTTTTCCATGGCTGAGCATGAATTTGAACCCAGGTCTTCTGAGTTCTAGTCTGAAACTCTATTCACTACACCACGTTGAAATATTTGGATTTTTACAAAACACAAAACTCTGCTGTATTGATGTCACAGATACCTTTTCATTCATCTGATATGTCTCTTGATCCTGCAATGCAGTCTTCTGTTGCCATGGAAAGAACTGTGATACTTCTAGTGTGCTGTCATGTGTAGGAAACTACACACACAAACAAGAATGGAAAAAAGGTTATTGATTCACAGAAAAGTATGTCTCTCTCACTCAAACACAATGATCCAACAAGCCTTTCTTTAACTCTTGTTTAAATCAATCAATGTGGCTAACCAGCTTTAATGGTTGCTAAATTGCCTTACTGACTCACACGTAATTAGTAAACCGTGGATAGATGTTAATTGTAGGGTTTCTTGTGTACCTTTGGAAAAGACTTGAATTAGCTCATTTTGAGATAATTTGGAGGTCAGATTCATAGTTCCTAAAGTGCTAGCTAGGTGAAAGGTGGAGGTGTCCTCTGGCCTCAAGATCAGTACAGGACCAGACCGATTGGGAGGCCATTTTATTTCATCTCAAAGTGGTGTAGCAGGTATGGTAGACTGGAAACCTGGAAAATGTAAGTGCTGGTTCCCACAGAGTCATGAAACCCAGTAGGTGACCCAGGGAGAGCCAAAGTCTTAGCTATCTTACCTCACAGTGTGGTCATGAGGATAAAGTAGGAGCCGAAGTATGTTCAGTGTCATGCGCTCCCTAAAGTAAAGGTATGATGAAAATGTATTTAGTAAACAAACAAAACTCAGGTCTCAGAATTGAAGCAAGGTTTGTGCCTCCCACTGGCAGCTGTAGCTTTTTGACTGGTTGGAGGGAATTTGCAGATAGATGAGGGCATGAAGCTGGATAAATATCAGACAAGAATGTGCAGTCAGATCAGAGGGAAGCCAGTTTACCATCAGGAAGCATCCAAACTGTTCAATTTGATTTGTGGTCCAACCGAAAAAAATGGCATAAATTCCTCCCTGATAGTTATGCCAAGTCAGCAACTGAGCTAAGCTGTCTCTTATTCAGACACATGTCAGTCCTTAGCTATATATAATAGCCAAGAGAACATTGTGCAATCTGGATCTGGATCCATAGCTTGCATAATTTCTCTAAGCAAGCTTCACTGCAGAGGCAGCAAGCAAGTCTTTTATTACCAGTTGAATTAAATACGTGAGAGACTGCACAGGTGGCTGGCGGTGTTTATATGCCATGAAGAGAGCTTTAGTAAACCATGCTAGGAGGTGAGCAGATTGAGCAAGTCCATCCTATCCTTTCTTAATTGAATGGAACACTCTTTTCTGTCTGTCTTTCTCATCTGCACAATTACAGTTAGAGGTCCCAGCAAAGTCTTTTTGATGGAAGGCATGGGAAATGACACATATTCTGGTGCTTATGTCTTATAATAAGCATATCGGGAAATGAAGAAATGCTTCTTAATATTCATCTTTTTTTTTCTGTTCATGAGCCTCCTTGCTGGAATGTATTCCTTCAATTTCCTGATACATTTATTTTCAGTTAGTAGATCTGAAGATGAGGAAATTCACATCAATAATTTAATGCACAACCACAGCTGAAGTTTCAGGTAGTCTATTTTCTGTCCCTCCCACCACTACCCCTGACATTTGGTGAATCAACAAAACCAATAACATCACTATAGGGGAGGGGTTTTTTTTCTTTTTCTAAAACTTTCTGAAATTCAGTGCACTACCTCTTGAGATAAACATTTACTTCTGGTGTGGTATTTCTCCCAGGTTTCAGTGCCATGGGTGACTGATGCTCATGAAAACAATATTTTCTTCATTATCCTCTGTGGTCTTCACAAAGCTTCCAGCAGATGCACTTGCATAGAAGGTAAGAGTATTAATGATTTTCCTCCCTCTCAAGTGCATGTTTTTTTATGTATTGGCTTTGTTGTTTATCTGAATTGCAGGAACACTACAGACATCTCCAACTGTGATGGCCACCTCATGGAGCACTATAGCACAGAAATAGAATGTACTCTGAAAAAAAACTGTACAAAAATATCAACAATTGTCTCCTTGGATGCAAAATAATGCAGAAGTGTTGGTACATACAGACAGAGAAGGCATAGACAACTAAGCAAAGTCATTCAGTAATCTGAAGGTAATTAAAGAACTGACGATGATGATGATGACAATGACGATGATGATGATGATGATGATGATGATGATGATGATGATGATGATGATGATGATGACGACAGTAATCTTAGAACTGCAAAGCTAGAAGGAACCCTATGGATCACTGGTTCCATACCTTGTCAAGGAGGCACAGTGGGGAACCGAACTCCCAACCTCTGTCTCTGCAGGCAGATACCTAAACCACTGAGGTATCCACCAGTTTAGATATCTCTGTTTTTCTATGTATAAAATGACAGTTTTCCTAAAATAATTAGAGGAAAAATTGAGGGTTGTTTTATACACAGAAGGCAGCAGCAGGAGGCGATCGTCTCCTTGCAATCAGGTGGTGGCAGCAGGAGTCAGTGGGCGGCAGCGAGAGGCAGCCAGGCCTGGCTGCTCCTTTGCCTCCATCTCCTGCTCCTGCTGCCACTGCCGCTGGTTGCAGGCTCAGTGATTGTGCAGCCCTTCGATCCCTGTGTTTCCCGTCCTTTTGCTAAGCCCCGTGGTTTAGCAAAAGGAAGGGAAAAGTAGTGGTCAAATTTTCTAATTTGGGGTTATCTATTTATTTATTTAACTTATATGCCGCCCACTCTACCCAAAGGTCTCTGGGTGGCTTACAACAATTAGAATACAATTAAAATACAATAAAAGATAAAAGGTGGGGGGTCAACAAGGGGGTTAGACAAGGGGGGGTCATCTTATACATAAAGTCATCTTATAAACGGAAAAATACGCTATGTACAATTTTCTTTTGCCAGCTTTTTCAGGATGTAGCCACCTGAGATATTACTATCTGGGAATCCTTTTGTAAGTCCATGTTTCTTCAGAACAAAAAGAATCAAAAATTTGATTATTGATTACTCTTTTGGACCCCTTCTCCCTAGTAGTCAGGCGGATTGATACTGGTCTTGACTGATTCTGCTTGTTGTTGTTATTGTTTGTTGTTCTGCTGCTTGTAGCCTTGATAGAGTGCTTGCCTTCTTCTGCTTCTCTGTCTCCTCTCCTCTCTCTTAAATTTTTTAAGATGAAAAATGGTGACTGAAGGGACACATCAGAGGAAGGTAGAACATAATTAGAGAATGATATCATAGGACTACTTAAAACTGGAACACACTTAAATTGCCCCAAAGGCAGACAATCAGGCAGTCACATTAACAATCCCACAGATGTACTTTCTCAGAGCACTACTGCATGCTGTAAAACAGAGCTGTAAAAGAAACACAGGTTTAGAATCCAGACTTTATGAAAATGAGGAAGTGTAAAAGGCAGCAAGGAGGTACTTTCATAAAAGTGGGGATTTTGTCTGTATGGGAGGAAGATCTCATAGTAGTCTGTCTGCCTTACAACTTTCTTGGGGAAAGTCTAAAGCAAAGGTGGAGGATGAGTGGCTCAGTTTTGGAGTTCAGCTCCCAAAGGCGTGCAGCTGCAAGGTCAATGTTAAGGGACCATGGCCCATATGGTAGTCCTCCAAAACATCTGTAATGCCAAAAATTCATCATTGCTGGTCAAGTGTCTCTGTACACAGGACTGACTATCTCTGCTACTTTGTTGAGGCACAAAATCTATCTCCCTGGATTCCCAAATAGCACCCACTGTTTGTTCTCACCAGTTATGAATGTCCATATTGAGGATTTGAGAAACAGTTTTTTAAATCCATTGTTTCTTTCTTGCTGCCCTAGCCCTGATGTTAGCCCCCTGTTTAGCTAATGTTTTGCTCTTTGGGTTTTAGGGACCTCTCTTTCTTGAATGAATTTTGCAAACACAATGAGCTTTATAAAAATTTGAATTATTTTTTTTGTTTAACAAAACAATAACAATAGAAACACAGCCATAGACTGTGCTACAAATTGCACACCCCTGAATTCCAGTTGTCAAAATGGTTCCAGAGGAGGAGGAGTTGTACGAGAATGAAGTATGCAGAAAACTTTTCAAAGTGAAATGGAAAGTGTCAGGAAACTTCAGCAGGTCCAAAATACAGCATCCAGATTTTTGACTGGGGCTGGTTTCAGGGATCATATAACCCCCCCTATTACAGCAGCTCCACTGGCTGACAATCAGTTATCAGGAACAAGTCAATGTGCTGGTTTTAACCTATAAAGCCCTAAATGGCCTAGGTCCAAGCTGTCTCAAACACCATATGTCCCACTATGAGTTGGCTAGGGTGTTACGATCATCAGGAGAGGTCTTTCTCTTGGTCCCACCACCTTAACAGGTGCATTTGGTGGATACACGGGAGTAGGCCTTCTCTGTTGCTGCTCCCAAGAGAAATAGCTTCCACTCTTTCTCTTTCCCTCCCACATGAAGTTAGGTTGGCCCCATCTTTGCTGTCCTTCTGCAAGCACAAAAGACCTTTCTCTTCAAGCAAGCTTTCTCTCTGTGGCTGGCAATGTGAGTGTAATTTTTAGATGGACTGTTGTGTATTACTGCTCTGACTGGGTCTTTATCACTACTTGTGTTTACCATCTCTCAGAGCGGTATTTGTTTGTTTCTTTTCAATATTTGTATGACTGTTGTTGTACCTTCAATATGGTCTTTTAATGATATAAGCTGCCTTTATATTCATTGTTTTCAGCTTTAAATATTGTCTTTTAATGATGTAAACCACCATTGTATGCTCATTGTTTTCAACTTTATATATTGTCTTTCCCTGGGTCCTTTTAAAGGAGAAAGGCGGTGTAAACATATTTTAAATCAATCAATCAATCTTTAAAGCCCTCAGCCCAGGTGATGATGACCTATGTCATCTTCCAGGAGAATAACAGCTCCTGCTCCCTCCAGGTGCTCCTCTTTTTCTCAACTGAAATTTTGAATTATGATCCCTTCCTAAGATTTCCCCACCTACTGGGCTGAAAGAAATAGTCCATAAGAGCTACACTAGCCTGTAATTGCAGTACTTGATCTTTGACATCAAAGCTAGCTTTAGCTGGAGGAGAAGAAGGTAAACCTCTTATAATTGGTCTTGCATGTGCTGTAGTTGGGCAAGGAAGATTCAAGAGAATATCCTGAGAAGCACAGTGAAAATGAAAATTTCTTAGACTCAAAAGCTGTTTCTAAAAAGAGAATTAAACGAAAGGGCAGGGCAATGCTAGGTTAGCTTTGTAGGTGTTCTCTGTGTGTTCTGACAAGGTTCTCTAGTAAAGCCTCAGACCTTCTTTAGCAATGTCAAGCACCCTTGAGCCGGTCACAAATTCTAAAATGGTTATTGCTTGAACTTCTAAGGTTGTGTGATTCATGACAGGGCAAAGTTGTGAAAAAGTGCCTGATCTGTAATACCTGGAAATAAGAAGAAAAGAAACAGTCAATGAAGTGTGCATGTACCACACACAGCAAATGTCAGAGCAGAATTCTAAAAGTGCAGAATGTTAGGAGACTCCAACCTAGAGGTATTCCCATTTTAGTAAGGACAGAGGACGGAGATCAGCCACTTGTGTGAGTGAGCAGAAGCTTTGAGTCGTTCAGCCCTGCAACTTCAAACATGATATATTGCAATTACTATGGATGCACCACTAGGCCTACTTTAATTAAGTACAATGTTCTGCAATTTTTAGCTGCAAAGAGAATTCTTTATGCTTTGAATAATCGTCTATATGCCATTCTCTCTCCAACACCTGCCCAAACAGAAAGAGGCGGAAATTCTACAGGAAGAATACTATGGTGAACAGCTTTCCTGCTGTCCACCTCTGTTGGGCTTGATGCTACTCCCTGATAAAAAAATTTCACCCTAACTAGCAAAGTAACTTAAAGGCTGCCTTCTCTAAGGCCTGTGGGGCTCTCAGCTATTTTGGGAGCAGCAGATGATAAAACCATAATAGAAAACAAAACAAAACAAATTAGAGAACTCTTGTAGAAAAAGCCATGATGGGCTCTTCAGTTCTAAGAGGTGGCAGAAAGCCATAAGGAAAGGGCTTCTTTGTTCTACAGCTCTGATTTTGTAAAGAGAGCAAACAAAGCGGAAATTGTCAGAATCATAGGCAGAGAGAATACATTTTGGATGGAGGGCTTGAGTAGTGATAGAGGTTCCCACAATTCTCTATACCTGACCAGCATAAAGGACCAGATAGGCGGGATATAAATATAAATATAAATATAAATATAAATATAAATATAAATAAATAAATAAATAAATAAATACACAGACACACAGACACACAGACACACAGACACATACATACATACATACATACATACATACATACATACATACATACATACATACATACATACATACATACATACATACATACATACATACATACATACCTGGGCTAAAGCTTAATGAATATAGACCAAGCTTGGATTAGTGCTGGGTTTTTGTTTATTTGTTTTTGTTTTAATGGAGCTTCCTCTCTCATTATTTTGGAGAAGACAGGTTATCATTATTGTTTTCACTGGGCTGATCTCAAAAGCAATTTGCAAAGGAAACAAGCATAACCATGGTCGCACAGAATGCCAAAATCTGTATTGAGGGAATACCTTTATTTGGCCACCAAGAAAGGCATAAAAAAGTATGCATGCTTCCAAGAATTCTCTCTCTTTATTAAGCAAGGTTTGGGCAGACAGTATGGATGGGGGAAAGGGACAGGAAGGCTGAATCATAAGTCCTTATTGTCTGTCCATTTCTTCTGGATGTAATGGAGGAGAGATGAAGCACCTCTCCTCTGTTGTGTACTGGAACAGCACACACACAATAAGAATTTAAAACCCAGCCTTCCCTCTTCCCTTTTTACTGTTAACATCTTGCATGATAAAGAGATTGCATTTGTTATATTTTGGTGGCGCTGTGGGCTAAACCGCAGAAGCCTGTGCTGCAGGTTGAGAAGACCAAGCAGCTGTAAGAGCGAATCACTTTGTCCCAACTCCTCGCCAACCTAGCAGTTCGAAAGCATGCAAATGCGAGTAGATAAATAGGTACCATCTCGGTGGGTAGGTAAAACAGTGTTCCCTAGTCACGCTGTCCACGTGACAATGGAAACTGTCTTCAGACAAGTGCTGGCTCTACGGTATGAAAAACGGGATAAGCACCGCCCCTAGAGTCGGACACGACTGGACTAAAAATGTCAAGGGTGCCTTTTCAAAAAGAGTCAACCTTCTCAACAAATTCAGACATATACATACCATTTCAAATGATCTATACCATACTGCCCAGAGTAGACACGCTCTAGATGGGCGGTACATAAATAAATAAATAAATAAATAAATAGATAGATAGATAGATAGATAGATAGATAGATAGATAGATAGATAGATAGATAGATAGATAGATAGATAGATAGATAGATAGATAGATAGATAGATAGATTAAATAAATAAATAAATAAATTAAAATAAATTAAAATAAATTAAAATAAAATAAAATATATATCACTGCCCCAAGATATGAACATGACATGTCAGGGCATCTTGCTTTCAAATTAAGGGAGGGACCACAATTTAGTGGTACAGGACAGGCTTTGCTTGCAGAATGTGGCAAGTTCATATTCTGATTTATCCAGTTTCAAAAATTAGGTGATATGGGAGATCTTTGCCAGAGACCTTGGAGAGCCACAACCAGAATAGACAGTATTTCATTCTGTGTGTCCCCAGATCCTTCTGGGGGTGGGGGTGGGGAAATCAAAACTCCCACAGGCCTGGACAGATGGGCAGGAGTCGCAATTTATTTTCAGCACCACTTTTATCCACTAATGAAACAACACTGAACTATTTTAGTCACTTAAGCCCTCATCTGCTCCAGCCAAATTAGCTCAACTCGGGGTAGCCTTGATATCCAAAGATAAGGAGTGGTTACTTCATATTCCCTCATGAGTCTCTAAGGGCTCAGAACTGTCCGACATTGCTCCCTGCTTTTGGAGGAAGATGCCATTCACTAGGTGGCCTGCTCCTAAGCCTCAAGTTGTTGGAAGTGATTGAACTGTCTCTGTTTCCTCCATCGTTGCAGCCGCATCAGAGCTGTTGAATTTGGGGCAGGATCAGCAGGAGGTTGCTGGGACCACCTTTGCACTCTGGCATCTCACAGCCAGCTGAAACAGGAGACTTGCAAGACCTTGTTAGCCAGATTACAGGGCATCAGGATGAGGCCACTTTGGTCACCAGGTGGTCCTCTGCAGTTTTCTCCTCTTCCTGTTCAATGATCCATTGCCACCAGATTTCCTTTCTGCTTTCTCCCTCTTTAAATCCTTGGGGTCTTCCTCCTACCTTCTACTCCCTCCTACCACCCTCTTATCCCTTTCAATTCCTATATCTCATTTCTTCTCTTCTAGAAGTTTCCTTTCAAATTTCTATGGAAGGTGTGGAGGTAGACCAAGCTTTGGAATTCTCTGAGATCTCTTCACGTTCACCCAGTGGATAAATGTTCTGATCTGGAGTAATGCTGTTTCAAGTTATGGTAGTCCTATGAATGAATGACTTCCAATATGTCCTTTTATTAATAGTTCATCTTAGCTCTTGTAAACTCAAGGCTATGCCTTCCTTTATGGACTCAGTCCATGTCACATGTGGGTTTCATCTCCTACTGCTGCCTTCACCTTTTCCTAGCATTACTGTCTTTTACAGAAAGTGCCTTTTCTTCTCATGATGTGCCAAAAGATGACAACTGGAACCCTACAATTATATAAAGCTGGAAAGGAAGATAGAATTCCACACAGTCAAGTGGTGATGGGTGGTGCCAAATAGTATCAGTGGGGCAGAGGATGGTGAATCTAATGGTAACAGTGAAAGTTGCTGGAAGAAGGTTAATAATAACAACAGTAGAACTGTTTTTACTCTGTTCCACCGTAGGAGCTATTTGAGAAATTGCAACAATCAAATTTAAATCACAGGATTACAGACCAGAGATTTGGCGATGGAATGGAGAATCCAAATAACAACAGAAAATTTGTCTTTCTGATCCACATTTCTCTTTGTTATTGTTTAGTTGTTAAATCATGTCCGACTCTTTGTGAACTCATGGACCAGAGCACACCAGGCCCTCCTGTCTTCCACTGCCATCCGGAGTTTGGTCAAAACATAGAGGGAGGAGAAAGAATAATGAACTAAAATAAATGGACATGAGGAATGAAAATGATTTGAGAATAATTTGGTAAGGGCACATCCTTCACATCTTTCCCATTCAACCAGTGCACCAGTTTAAACACATACACACACCCTAAAATACAAACAATACAAAACAAATGTGCTAGACAGCAAAAGGACATCAAATCAAGGCTCTCTTCTGTATCCTACTCTGCTGGCTACTGGTTACTGCATTGGGATGGTACAGTTTAAAAACGAATATGGACAACTGAGCTATGGGCGCATTTTCTGCAGTAAGGAGTGGTTTCTAGTCTTCATAGCTCTGTCAGCCAGTCATTCCCATCATGGAATGAAATGGGAATGAGACAGACCAGGCCTGGAAAATGCTCTGCCTCATTGCCTGCTGATAGACTGCTGACTGGGTTGAGAGGCTGTTCTGAGCATCTGTAATATTATTTTATTTATCATCATCATCATTATTATTTATTTATTTGATTTATATACCACCCATCTGGCAGCCAGGGCCAGTCTGGGTGGTTTACAACAATAGACAAGCAATACAAAAAGAAAATAATACAATATCAATACATTTGGAGGCATAAATCAGATACCATAAAGTACAATGAGAACAAGAATGCAATACATTACCGTTAAAAGCATAAAATGGTCTTAACTGCTCTACCACCCAGTAAGGAGAGGAATCATGGCCATCAGTACATAATCAGAAGTTGATTATTTTCGAATGAGACAGTGTTTGATCATTAAAGTTGACTGGAAATGTCAACATGGGGATATATTTACAGAACAATGTGTTTGGCAGATGGATAATTGATTGGTTTAGAAATGCCATAGGGTATCTATGACTGAGATACTGTACGTAGATCCTTATTGTCTCTCAGTTTGGCTTGAACCTCACTGTTGAGAGGTTTCCATGAATGCAGCTGTGAAGATTCTCATGTATTTCATGCATGCTTGGTTCACATGTGGCTTTGGTGACGGGCATTCCTCTATGAAAGCTTCATGGACCACTTTTCAGTTTGTCCTTTTACAGCCTGAGCTTGTCTTTCTCTTTCAGTAAAATTCCCCGAGCAGCATTGTTAGCAATAAATATAGGCAAAACAGTGTGGGCCAGTTGGGCTTCAAGGAGGGAGTGTCATATGTCTTCAAGTAATGACCCTCCCAATTGGCAAGCCAGTCACAATTCAATCTGAAGTTTGATTCATGGAAGACACTGAAGGCAGAATCTATTTCAGTTATTGTGAAGCTGAAAACATTATGATTATCTGTACAACTACACTGGGAAGTAATTTGGCTTTATTCGATGTTTACTACACCACCTCTCTGGCAGCTTCTGCTGTTGAAATTGCTGTAGTTGTTCACACAGAAAAGATTAATTATTCTCGGAGGTGCGCTACAAGAGCCCACATGGCACCTGACATCTCTGTAATGGTTATGTGGAGCACAGTGTCCCATCCTATTAACATTGTCCTCTTCCAGCCCTTCACTCCTCTCCTTCATCCATTCCCTTTTAAAAAAATGTTGTCAGGTGATACAGGGGTCATTGGCAATGTCCTCTTATCAGCCTAGTGCAGAGCATTGGCAAGTGGGAAAGTGCCCTTAAGCATAGCATGGAGACCACAACTGCTTTAGCTGTATTTTTCCAAAGTGTTAAAGAAAATCATGGGAATATGAGTG
This sequence comes from Pogona vitticeps, assembly GCF_051106095.1. Lineage (NCBI taxonomy): Eukaryota > Metazoa > Chordata > Lepidosauria > Squamata > Agamidae > Pogona > Pogona vitticeps. Next base: position 273,421,357 of record NC_135783.1, on the reverse strand, counting down.
GTTCTCCATGTAGCCCATCTGCCCCCTTTCATCATAGTCCTTCAGCTCACCATATGAACTAGACTATGTGTATTTTTTTAAAAAAACGATGGTATTTGAACTACTCTACTGAAGGCAGTGGGATTTGTAAGCTTGATTTCTCCAATAGGCTGTCTTGTCACTCCCTTTTCCCATCCCCCCTTTTCCCCTTCTGGGCATGTGTACTAATTTCTTCCACGTTGATATGTTTCTGAAAGAGCAATGTGACTTTTCATATGGGTTCCTTTTGGATATAAGGTGGCTGGGTGAAAACTTCATCTCGAACCCAGCCAACTGGACAGTTTCCCAAATCTCCTTCTTTCTGAAGGGCAACCCTTGAAACACTGCCTCCCTTTCCTCCTTTTTTCCCCATTCCATTACTCCTTTCTCTCCCTCCACCTCCATTCTCATTAGTAAAAATTCAGTATTTACGAGAGGGATGACTGTTGCTTGGGCTTTTTGTGCCCCCTGTTCTTGGTGAGTGGCATGTTGATTTCCTCCAAAAGATTTAAGCAGAAGGAGGACCATTTTGCCATTCTGCCACCTTTTTCATGGTGTCTCTCTTGTCACCCTCAACTTTTTTAAGGTTTGACAGGCAATACAGTGCTGACTCGAAATGATAGTTGTCAACCTAGCACAGAGCAGAACACCACACATTGCTGAAACATCATTCTCAACATTGCTCTGTCAGACATACACCCCACATGCCAGAAAGTGAAGCAAGCAGAATCATTTTTCTAAAAGCACGAGTTCCTGACAGTGGATCAAAATGCATTGAATGCACATGAAAAAAGCCTGGGCTTCCCCATACTAAGCTTTGCATCATGTAGTCATGGGACATACTTTGATGGTAACTGTTCCAACTCTGACACAAACCACTCAGTAAATTGCAGTCCAGTTACAACCTAAGTCAGGTACTTTGAAAATTGCAGTTTCCTATGACCACGAGATTCAGACTGCAGAAAGCACAGATGCATTCTGGGTCAGGTAGGAGACCAAATTTAAGATGCAAACTACGATATGTTCTCTCCTCTTGGTGCCAAAGTAAATACTCACAATCTATACACATGTACAAACATATTGTGTATGTGAGAGACATCTTTCCTTCATCAGGGTCTTACTAGATTTGATGGGAGAGAGCACTGACTGCAGCACAATGTTCAGCTGCCTGAAGCAGTAAATTGGATGACTTTCTGCAATGTCTGCTCCTTCTGAAGAGATGGCTAATTTGCCCAGCTACGTCTTCACCTTTGCTGTTGTTTTGAGCAAGTAATTATGGAAGGTCAGTGTCTGGTCAAATGAAGCATCAAGATAAAGAGGACTAACATCATGTCTTGCCCTTGGGCAATTTTAAAATGGTATTTAATTTTGAACTAGCCTTCACACTGCAGACATGGACCATGTACTGTATGAGAGAAACCAGCATTAGCAGTGATCCATTATAATAACTTGGTTCAGAAAAGTCAACAAAGGGTCAGAAACAGGGGACTGAGAAGTGCAATCTTTTTGTTTGTATCATGGAGACCACATACAAATGGTTGCTCCAAACTGATTAGCATGTTAATTCCTTCCATTTCTATCATGTAACTTCTTGGCCAGGCCGTTTTACAGAAATGAAATGGCCCTGTTTTGTCCAGTGTGTTTATACCATTTTACAGAAAGCTTGGAAAATAATTTTGGGAGTGCACCTTCCAGCAATCCCCAGCACTGGTCATGATGGGTGGAGGATTTGGTGATTTGTACTTTAAAAATCTATTACTGCTTCCAGTCTCTCCGTATTGGTCACTGCTTTTCAGATAGATGTAAAAAGACATATTTTTAAATTGGTGTACAGTACAAAATTTAGTTTGCTCTGTTTTTGACTAAGCATTTAATTTTAATAGCTTTTCTGGCTGAGTTGGTTTCATCTGATTTTATGGTAATATTTATTTCTTGCTTGTTTTCATTGCTTTATGCAGACTCTAATCTGACATGAGTACTATTCTGGAAGGGATATAAGGAAATGTGGGGTATAAATGTGAAAACTAAATAACAATAAACTGTAGAAAGTAACTAAACATTTTTGGAATACATCTTCCAGTAAAACACTGTTTTCCAGTATCTGCCATTTTTGTGTGTGCACAAGACCAGATAATTGAAAGAAAATGAGAAATTTCCATAGTTACAGGCAGGTATTGTATTCCTGCATAGGAGAATTTAATACCAACATGCTTTCCCAGAATCTGTAAAGATAGAACCTATAGACAGAGGAAGCTCAGAACCTTACAATTAAAAATAAAGCTAGAAATTTTGCTTTAGACAATTTAGAGTACCACCAGAAGAAGGGAATGGTAAACCACTCCTGAGTATTTTACACTTTGGAAACCCTGGCAGAGGTCAGCAGAAGTCTTAAAGAATTTGATGGTAGAAATAGCATACTTTGTAGATTTTGCAGTATATTTGAATCAGCAGTATATTCTTAAAACTACAACTCCCAGAATCCCCTGTCCAGCATGGATATTGTTGGGGATTATTGGAAGATGTATTCCAAAAAATAATTGTCCCAGCTATCCTGTAAAATGGCACAATATCTAGATAGATAACTAACTAACTAACTAACTAACTAACTAACTAACTAACTAACTAACTAACTAACTAAATAAATAAATAAATAAATAAATAAATAAATAAATAAATAAATAAATAAATAAATAAGATTGGGGCAGTTAGCCCCAATTGTATAATCCATACTGAATTATCATTAAAAGATCTGAACTATGTTGAGATCTTTTAATGATAATGGTATATGCATAGTTACTCCAAAGTAAGCCCCATTGGGTTCAGAGAAATTTAATTCCAGATAAGTGGGAGGCAAGATTAAATACTTCATCCAATAGCATGATGTTGTTTATCAATTCTTGAAAATCCAACCACCTTTCTTTTTAAAAACAAACAAACCACAAGATGTTACACTTGTTGGTGTCTTTTTCTTTGTACTTGTTTGAATTTGTTCTGCTCAGTTCAGCCAACAGCATCTGCCAGACACCCTGTTTCATCCACTGAAATATTTTCTAAAATTATATACAACTGACATCACTGGAACTATGTTTTGATTTCCGGAGCTTTTCCCAGTGTTCACTCTTGAATAATAGCATTACATTCATTTTCCCCCTTGATTCTCAAGAGGTCCCTTCTGAGGTAAAATGAACTTGGACTTTTTTTTCATTTTAAGCCTTTTAGCACACTTGAGGATGCGTGATGTCTCTTAGCAAGCACTGTTTATCAATGCTCTTAGTAATTTCAAAAGCTGTGATCCTTCTACTAATTCAACACTTTCCTTTCATGGTCATATGCTTTTGAAATATAAAGTCCTATTGTTCCGAAACTCTTTGATGGATCTATTAAAAATCTTATATCTAGCAACTGCTTAGTCACAGAAATATTTTTAAATGGTTTCAGTGCTGATGCACAATTTCAAAAAGACTCAAAAGTGTTCCTCCTTTCAAGAAACAGTAAATTATTGGGCAGGATCCTGCTGAGGAGTTTTGGGTAGGCAAGTTAAATTGTTTAATTCAGCTTGGTGAATTGCCATAACTTATCAAGGTACAGGGACCATTACTAGGCATAGCCCTCTGGAGCAGTTGGGGCATATCTTCTAATGCCACCGACACCTTGTAAATTAGTAGCAATTCCCCAGGGTAGATTGAGTAATCTCCTTCATGGATTACTGCCTTGTTGCGGCGAAGGGGCTTGAGTAATTCAGAGAAGCTATTGGCTATGCCGTGCAGGGACACCCAAGACGGACAGGTCATAGTGGAGAGTTCGGACTAAACACGATCCACCTGGAGCAGGAACTGGCAAGCCATTCCAGTATCTTTGCCAAGAAAACCCCGTGAACAGAAACAAAATGATGCTGGAAGATGAGCCCCTCAGGTTGGAAGACGTCCAACATGCTGCTCTCGTTCTCTCTTTCTCTCTATCTATCTATCTTTATCTACTCTGTTTGTGTAAATGTTGGAAATTGTTATTTCATATTAATTGTTTTTATTCTGTGTTTTGTGAGCTGCCCAGAGTAGACTATGTCTAAATGGGCGGCATATAAGCTCAATAAATAAATAAATAAATAATCTTCAACAGGATTTTGGCCAGTATAGTTGAAGTTACACCTGAAGGCTTACTTTTTCAGGGAAGTCCATGTCTTGCTGGTATGAGAAATGGCTTTCATTAATTTTACAGCAATTTCCAACTAGAGTTTCATCATGCTATTTCTCTGTCTCATTTAATGAACGTTATGGGGTTTTCACATAACATCTTTCTCCTCTCATAACCATCCCTTGTCTTTTCACGATGGCTTCTGCCTTTTCCCTTGCCACCAAAATTTATTAAGGGGAAAATATAAATAATGTTATATTTGAACTAGAAATGCAATGCATGTCAATATAGAGAGGAAGACTTTGAACAAATTCTGTGCACCTGCTTAGTCCAGGAGTTAACTGTTGTGTGGGCGGCATATAAATTAAATAAATTAAATAAATAAATAAATAAATAACTGTTGCCTCCAGCTCTCTCCTTCTGGCTCTTTATCTTGGAACTGGGCTTGGACTGGACATATATTATAATCTACCTATATTTTAAGCTCCCTTGAGTCCCTGTTCTGGGAGAAAGACTGGAAATAAAATAAAATCCCTCCAAGTAGAGGGCACCTTCAAATAGAGGACTGTTTTCTGTAAAGTAGAGCACATGACCAGCCTAGTTCACTGTCAAATTACTGGTGGCTAACATTCACTCCCAGGGTGGAAGCCAGAATGGTGTCTGTGACATCCCCTCAACACACATTGCCTTAGTTTAAAGTATATACCAGGTTTTAAGACACACACTTGGCTTATATGCCGAGTGGCCTTTAAGCTTAAATAAATAAATAAATGTGTGGAATTACAGTGGGGTCTTGACTTGAGAACTTAATCTGTATTGGAAGGCGGTTCTCAAGTCAAAAAGTCTGTAAGTCAAGTCTCCATTGACCTACAGTGCATTGAAAACCCATTAATCCCGTAACAGGCCGTTTTTGTTCCATTTTGGTTTTTTTCTGGTCTGTAAGTCAAATCTCAGTCTGCAAGTCAAACCTAAATTTTGCGGCCAGAGAAGTCTGTAACTCAAAAAGTCTGTAAGTCAAGCCGTCTGTAAGTCAAGGGTCCACTGTACAACTTTCTAGCTGAAACACAAAACACTGGCAATTACAAGGGGTAGCACTGCAAGCCACTTCCATGCTAATCAGCTTTGTTCCCAGCTGCTCAAGCTTAGGGTGAATAATTCACTTCCTTTATAATCCTCAAAAGATAAAATAGACTTTATACTTCCTTTTGAGTGATTATAGCCATGACTATGATAGGGCACTTAGAATGAATAAGGGGCAACTCAGAGCACAGATTGCCAGCTTCTTCATTCGAGAAACTACAGTCTAGCTAGCCAAATCGCTCAGGAGCTAGAACTCCTGGCCAAAATATTTTCATACTCCTTCCTCTATACACACTGTATATGTATGGGGACAAGGGGGGAGAGTCCAGCCCTTAGACTCAGGAAGCTTCCCAGTGCTAAGCAAGAGAAAGCTAGAAAAAGAAGGGTGCTCGTCATTGGAAAAGGACTCTGACAGGAGTGCCATCTTTTGCCTAACTTACGTCATTTTGTTCTTTTTTCTTTCGGCTGCCTCTACTACAATTCATGCTTGTCAAAAAACAACCCTGACATTTGCTTTGAGTTTGGGAGAGAAGTGGTTCACTGGTTAAAAAAAAAAAAGGAGCTGAGTTCTGGGATTTTCCCTTACTTTGTATCACGTTGTGAATGGTAATGAGCACAAAAGGGTATCCTGTAGATAGACCATCTTGACTGCTGTCATTGGTACTGTCAACATTCAGGCTACGCTTTGCTACGTAAAACTTGGCATTCTTTTTCCTGCTGGCAATGCAGGCATGATATTGTGTGGCAATATTGGGCCATTTCCTAGTGTCTCAATTGTGTATTTTTATTTTATTTTATTTATATACTGCCCATCTAGTGGCAAGCCACTACTCTGGGTGGTTTACAAAAGTCAAACACATACCCACAATGTCAGACCCCAAATTATACATGTTCTTGTTGTTGAGTCATTAAGTCATGTCCGACTCTTCGCGACTCCATGGATCAGAACACACCAGGCCCTCCTGTCTTCCAATGCCTCTTGGACTTTGGTCAAATTCATATTGGCAGCTTCGATGACACTGTCCAAACATCTTGTCCTCTGTTGTCTCCTTCTCCTCTTTCCATCACATTTTCCCAACAACAGGGTCTTTTCCAGGGAGTCTTCTCTGGCTCAACCACACTACCTGGGTTGTCTGGGACATCGAGATCTTTCTGGTATAATTCCTCTGTGTATTCTTGCTACCTCTTCTTGATGTCTTCTGCTTCTGTTAGGTCCCTACCATTTTTGTCCTTTATCATGTCCATCTTTGCACAAAATGTTCTTTTTATAGCTCCAATTTTCTTGAACAGAGCTCTGGTTTTTCCCTTTCTTTTCTTTTCCTCTTTTTCTTTGCATTGTTCATTTAAGAAGGCTCTCTTGTCTCTCCTTGCTATTCTTTGGAAGTCTGCATTCCATTTTGTGTAGCTTTCCCTATCTCCCTTGCATTTGGTTTCCCCTCTTCTCTACTATTTGTAAGGCCGCATTGGACAGCCACTTTGCTTTCTTGCATTTCCTTTTCTTTGGGATGGTTTTTGTTGCTGTCTCCTGTACAATGTTATGGGCCTCCATGCATAGTTCTTCAGGCAGTCTGTCCACCAAATCGAGTTCCTTAAATCTGTTTTTCACTTCCACTGTGTATTCATAAGGGATTAGGTTTAGATTATACCTGAGTAGCCCAATGGTTTTTCCTACTCTCTTTAGTTTAAGTTTGAGTTTTGTTTGCTATAGGAAGCTGATGATCAGAGCCACAATCAGCTCCAGGTCTAAATTTTGCTGACTTTATAGAGCTTCTCCATCTTTGGCTGCAGAGAACATAATCAATCTGATTTCGGTATTGCTCATCTGGTGATGTCCATGTGTAGAGTTGCCTCTTGTGTTGTTCTAAAAGATTGTTTGTGATAGTCAGCTTGTTCTCTTGGCAAAATTCTATTAGCCTTTGCCCTGCTTCATTTTGAACTCCAAGGCCAAACTTACCTGTTGTTCCTTTTATCTCTTGACTCCCTACTTTAGCTTTCCAATGCCCTATAATGAGAAGAGCATCTTTCTTTGGTGTCAGTTCTAGAAGGTATTGTAAGTCTTCACAGAATTGGTCAATTTCAGCCTCTTCAGCCTTGGTGGTTGGTCCATAAACTTGGATTGCTCTGATGTTGAAAGGTCTGCCTTCGATTCATATTGAAATCATTATATCATTTTTGAGATTGTATCCAACTGCAACTTTTCCTACTCTTTGGTTGACTATGAGGGCTACTCCATTTCTTCTACAGGATTCTTGCCCACAATAGTAGATATAATAATAGTCTGAATTGAATTCACCCATTCCTGTCCATTTTAGTTCACTGACGCCCAGGATGTCAATGTTTATTCTTGCCATCTTCTGTTTGACCACATCCAGCTTTCCAAGGTTCATAGATCTTACATTCCAGGTTCTTATGCATTTTTTCTTTCTTTGCAGCATTGGACTTCCCTTTCTCTTCCAGGTGCGTCTGTAGCTGAGAGCCCTTTCGGCTTTGGCCCAACAACTTCATTAGCTCTGGAGCTCCTTTACTTGTCCTCTGCTCTTCCTCAGTAGCATGTTGGACATCTTCCAACCTGAGGGGCTCATCTTCCAGCATCATATCTTTTAGCCTTTTGTTTCTGTCCATGGAGTTTTCTTGGAAAAGATACTGGAGTGTCTTGCCTGTTCCTGCTCCACGTGGATCGCATTTAGTCAGAATTCTCCACTATGACCTGTCCGTCTTGAGTGTCCCTGCATGGCATAGCCCATAGCTCCTCTGAATTACTCAATCCCCTTCAGCACAACAAGGCAGCAATTCATGAAGGGGTAAATTATACATAAGAATAACTAAATCAAGCATAAGCATAATATAGTATAACACACACCCCTGATGGTGACATGTAATTCAAATAAAGCTACAGAAGACACGTTGAGAATTCATAGATTACACTCCATGCATCTGAGGATATCTACAAAAGCATAATATAGAAGCAGAATATCTTACATTCATAAACTGGATATTTTCCAAAGAATTGGATTTCTTTATCACAGCAAAGTGAATATTTTAGTCTTTTTCAAAACACCCTCAGTTGTGTCATTGTTAAACTGAGAGCTGGGGAAACCTTTAAAAAATTACAACTCTCAGAATGGAAGTTCACCATGTTGGCTAGGGGATTCTGGGATTTGTACTCTAAAAATATTTTTTCCAGTGTCCTGATGTGATACAGCTGATAAACCCCTAAATGCCTTCCTTTCCCCATGTTGTGGAAAGCTATGTGAACAAAGCTTTAGTGTTTAACATTTACTTAGGAACAGATCATCCTGTTTTATAATCTAAGGCAGTGCTCTGAATGCAAGAACGTTGTTCACCTGTTTCTACCATTCAGAAGGGAGAAGGTCACAATTCCATCTGAAGTCAATGCAACAGATTGGCAGACACAGGATTATTCATGGGGTGTGCTCTCCTTACTGTGAGCACAAAGTGGACACAGATGTGAATTGAAGGAAGCTGGCCAGCTTTCCTCTTCCAACTTGGCAAGCCATTTGTGGAAAGCCTTACAGTAGCTGACAAATTTGGGGACGGCTTCAAAGGTCAGCCCTACTTTTATTACAGAAATGTGTGTAATGATACCCTTAATAGGATTCTATGTCTTTCCTTCCAAGTTTTATTTTTAACAAGAAAAACACCCTAGTTCCTTTTATTTCTCCCTCACCCTTCTTTCCCTTGAACATGTCATTAGCTGACAACTCACGTGAGAGCAAAAATGAAGAGAGGGAAAGATCATGCTGATGTATATTGCTGCTTGTGGTATTGGTTATGTGGCATGAAAATGTACATACAATATACATAACAGAAAGCAAAGCAACTGAGGGACAACAGAAATTGAAGCGCAAGTGAAATCAGCTGGTGAAAACAGATGTGCAAAGCGGCCAAATGTTCCATAGAAATTGGATATGTACAGTCGTGACTGCTGACTATAATATGTCAGCATCATTTTAAATAAATCCTTGGATTCAGAAAGGGCAGCAATTTGTGTTTGGAAGTGACATTTTGTTTTCTGTGCAGGCTTGTTAGGGAAAAGGGTAGATGGTGGGCTGGTTGTGAGCAACACTCCACACTGCAAGGGGCCCTTCCTTCAGCATCAGTTTTTTTCTTCCAAGCACTAATGATGCACGTAGATGTTTCTGGAATTACAAGCTGACTATGGTTTGGCAAGGGGATGGTAGAACTTGTGGCTAGCCTTCTGTCAGAAGAACAGCCTTTTCAATGGGCTTGCTAATTTTCACAATCTTTTATAGCCACAGATTTGAGCAGACTCACTTGGGGAGTGGGGGGAAAACAAGAGCCAGGATTTCTCCAGCATTGGAAAGCACAAGGCAAGCATCCATCCACTAGGGATTATATTCCTGTGGGGGCAAAAGATAACTAGAGTCACCTGAAGGGATTGCCCCTAAGGGCCAAACCACATATTAAGGAAAACTGGTGCTCCCTATAATTAGTTAGTTTTTGCTCAGAGATACACATGCTTTGGCTCTCAGACTTGCAAATTATGGCTGTGTTTGCGTTCCAATGACCAATCACAAAACAAAGATGGGTGGACTGCAAGATATAGAGATGAGGGAAAACATGTGCTATGACAAGTAGATGACTTCCAGCACTTAAGGAAATTATGACCAGTATCCTCTAGTGAGCCAAAGTAGTTTAACAAAAGAGTGTCAGGCTAGGACTCAGGAGATCTAGGTTCAAATGTCCACTTGGTCATGAAAATTCATTGGGGGATGGCACTGGTAAAATCATCCCTTTAATATTTTACATACTTTGAAAACCTTACTAGGGTCACCATATGTTGGAACTGTAACACACAGCTTGTAACACACAGCCTTCTTGTGTGAATGACATCACTGGCAGTAGCAAATTGTTAATATTTAAAGAATTCCTTTTCTAAATTCAGAATGCACACAACTCATGAGCAATAAGACAATGCAACACACACTGTAAAATATAAGAAGGATCTCTTTAATTAGCAGCAGTCTGCTGCATAGGTGGAGCTCCAAAGAAGGATAGTGTCCACAGGTCCTAATTATGTGCTAATCCTAATTTGCCTCTTATACATAATCTATCTCTGATTTGCCTATAGATTGATATTCCCAGGCTGACTTCACTCAGTCTCACCTTCACTTCTCTCAAAGTACACCACCCCAACCGTTTTACTGTCTCTGGCTTTCCTTTAAGGAACAGCTTTTTGTTTTGCTTAAAATAGTCCAGCTTCCATTCATGTCCATCACCCATTAAAGTTAGTATTACTGTACTTAACAAAAAGCATAGTGCAGCTATTCTGCCTTTCTTTTCTTTAATTTATTTCTTTGCTAAGAAAAAAAAGACAGAAGAACTTCTGGGAATGCACAGCACATGTTTAGACACACTTTTTGTCTGTTCTTGTTTATTACAATTGAAGGAATGCCTTTTCTGTGAGCTTAGAAAGAGTTATATTGCCAAAATCCTATTGCTTAGTTATACCTGTGAAAGGCAAACAGTGCAACTCACAGCAGGTTCTCACTGCTAATTAATGAATCACTGCTTGGATTTTCTAGTAGGTTTCCCCCCAATTATCCTTACTCCAAATAAACTTTTGTTAAGACTTCCTTGTTCCGTGCATCAGTGCAGTCGAATTGCAAATTTTTGAGCATTTCTCTCCCACAGTTTATTAGATTCTACACCACAGCTGTCCTGGGGAAGGGCTATAAAGTGTTGTTTGAGATACAGTTTCCAGCAGCTCCAGATAGCCAGGAAGAAGTCTTAATTATTATTATTTTTATAGCCGTGGCCCATTCCAGTTGACATTACTAGGCTACCCAGACTCATCATCTGTTGACTCAGCATAAGGCAACCTCTTCACACACAATCTCTTCATCTGGACACAGAAATTAAGCAAAAACAATCCCTGTTTTTCATTCTCTAACATCAATTTCTTCGTTCTCTAACATTAATTTCTGCCGGGTAGGTGGGGCTCATCAGCCATGGAAGGCAGCCCATCTAGGAGAAGGAAAACTCCTATTTCAAACCTCCACTGCCTTGTGGCCATATCCACTCATGGAAAAGGCTTCAGGAGTTAACCTAGAGGCAAAATCCGGAGCTGGAGTCCCGAAGGCAGCTCGTGTCGTTCTGCCAACTCCTGCGACGTTGCTGGAACCAGTCGTATTGGCTCTTGCCTTTCCATTGGACCATTTCAGCAATGTGGAGAGGGGGGATCTGCTGCTTGGGTAACAGCTTATCCTCCATATTATTTTACCCGGGCTTCATGCTCTGGAGACGACACTCCTCGATTCAGAGCATGTTACCATAGTCTCTCTAGACTGAAGGATGCCTATGCTAGAAAGAGTTACAGTATAAGGAAGATGTGATTTGCCTAGTGTTTTCAGATTACTATTTCCATCATTTCTGACCATTGTCCACAGAAGCTGGCAGGAGCTGGAGTTGAGCAACAGTGGCAACATGACTGGTCTATATGTATTTTTTGTGGGCAATCATCCCATCTGAAGACATAGCTTCATATCTGACTCCTACATAGCTCAGTGGGTTGGGTATCTGGCTGTGGAGCCAGAGGCTGGGAGTTCAATCCCCCACTAGGCCTCCTTGACAGGGTCTGGACTCGGTGATCCATAGGGTCCCCTCCAACACTGCAGTTCCAAATAATCTTAGAAATGATCCTTGACCACTGCTGATTTTGGATGTTGAGGGGATAGTGATGATGACTGGAATGGGTTTTGGTGAAAAAAAAAAACCCAGAGCTGGCCACTATCATTCATGTATGAATAACTTTAGTAAATGGGCTTTCCATGAAATGCTGCTCATTAAAACACTACCACCCAGAAGCATTAAGTATTACAAAATGTCACCACTAGATTTTCCTTGGGCCCAGACCTGTTGGCTAGATTATAATACTCCATGGGTTGATTTTCTATGCAATATACCTGTTTGGTTTGGGGCTCAGTTTAAGGTGCTTATTCTTACTCTGCAAGGCCTCAATAGCTTGAGACCTCCTTCTATATTTCCTAAAGGACCTCCTTCTACAGCATATATCCTCTGTTCAACTTTCCACAAGGAGTAAAATATCTTCAGTCATGGTGCTACTCTGTGTGAAACACTCTCAAGAAAGCCTGTCAAATCCTAACACTGAAGGTTCAATTACACACTCCATTCAACATCTAGTGTACAGTTTAGTCTCTATTCCCTTCCCTTCCCTTCCCTTCCCTTCCCTTCCCTTCCCTTCCCTTCCCTTCCCTTCCCTTCCCTTCTCACTTTTCATTTCACCTGTCAATTATAGTTTTTAATATTTAAAAAAAATTGTGGCAGGAAAAATAAGACATTTAAATGGGGAATATTTTATAACATGGACAATGGAAAAAGCATGTAATAGAAAATTAAAATATATTAGACTGTCCAAATATAGTATCAGTAAATTACATAATCTGACCAGGTATACTCAAATGGAGGGGGCTACAACATGGCCTGCCTGGCCCAGGAGATCCCTGGTTCAGGACATCACTTAGATAGAGATTAGGGCATGCTGATATCCCAGACCCATGGGAAACCTAGAGACCCATGACAGATTGTTTTGACTACATATAACATCAAGAGATTTCTAACATGTTTACGGAACATCTCAAAGGATACATGAATCTTGTTTTCGCAAACAAGGTGGAGAATATCTGCTTGGAGTGGGTGAGAATTATGTAATAACCTTTGAACTGTAGAGCGGGAAGGGACCCTATGGCTCATCGAGTCCAGCCAATCTTAATGGAGGCAAAGGAGGGAATCAACCGAATGTGATGTGACTTATTTACTCTAGCTTATGCTTTGCCACACTGTCTGTCATAGGGAGTCTATAAAAACAGGAGCCCTGTGAAGGCACTCAGATATTCCTCCATGGAATCTGACACACCCACCATGTGTTATGTACCATCAATCTGAAAGCAAATTTAAGGGATATTAATAAGGCATTTAAGGTAAGAGAGATATTTAAGGAGTGCTTTTTGTTGTTCCACACATACCCATGGGTTTCCATAGCTAGGCAGTGATTCCATAGCTAGGTCTCAGTCTGTCACTATCCACTATGCCACACTATACCACCTTCAAGACTGAGATACCATTTAAAAACCAAAAGCAAACAAAAACTCAATTAGTGGCAAAATTATTCCATTAACTGAATTGTATTATAGTTTTAGATGTATTTATTTATTTATTTAACTTACATGCCACCCACACTACCCAAAGGTCTCTGGGTTTACTCTAAGATTACTCTCTTAGACAAGTTTTGGAAGATGAACAAATGTTAACCCTTTCTTAGAGGATGTTTTCGATTATAGGCTCATACTGCCCACAATTGTGAGTGTTGTGCAGCTCATCCCTACTGGGAAGGACTGAACACCTATTAAACAAACAGCTAAACAAACTGCCATGAAATGCAAAATGGTTTTTGCTCATCTCTAGTCTAGAGATACCCATAGAATCTTAATAGTCTGATGAGAAGGGCTGTTTGGAAGAGAATTTACTACCACTATATATAATCCTCAAAAATAATTTTCCAGAAGTCATTTTAACTGTATGTAATGACTCAAATCTAGACTGGAAGATGTTCTATTTCCTTCTTTTCTGTTCATTTTCACGATCCTCCATGAATCCGCATTCCACAACCATTGGGTGTACTCAGATTTTGCTTGGTGGTTTAGATCTCCCCAAGTGTTTTTTGTACTTCTAACCACCTTGAGATTCTCTGTACTCTGATGCTTCTTAATTGCTATAGACATTCATGATGGTGGTGCTGGCAAAAGAAAGGGATACTTGTAATCATCCCTTCACCTATCTTTCCCACTCTAACCCTGTTTATTTCTCACCAACGATCGTGCTAAAATTCTAGTTGTAACAGATTTATATCTTCAAAGCTTGATTTTCTTTACCCACAGGGTCCTCAGCTTTAAAAGATCAAGGGTGGTGGTGGTGGCAGTGAGGGGGAGCAGGAGAAGACATGGTAATCACTTATGAATATTTGAACATTGCAAACACTAAGAAAGGGGGGGAGTTACTTACTTAATTAGACTATGTGAAGCTATATCTGAAAGATATAATACAAAAGGATACAACTAAGTCAATCTGGTGATTACGAAAAATTCTAAAACAATGACCTGTGACTTGTAGAGCCATTATCACAACTGCACTGAACTGAACAGGACAGGCTGCACTGTAAGAGCGAAGACTGTTTCATTGGGCAGAATTCAGTTTAGCTTTTATATACACTCAAGAAGACTGGTGGAAGAGATAGCAGCTTGCTGATTGTATGTCTGGTCACATGTCCAGCAATTTATTCATTAGCTACAGTGATTGCCTCTTGTAGGTGTATAAAAATGCAATACCATGTCTACCTTTATTCATAACTAGCTGCTATAGACCATATTTAGCCACTGACATATCTAACTCAGTGTTAGCTAACCATGGGCTGGCAGCTGCTCTTCAAGCTTTTGAGCAGAGGCATCCCAGAGTCCCATTCATTAATGTGAGGGATGATCTGCCTGCAAAGCAAGTGCTGCATGACTTGACTATGTTAAGAAATATCTATCCGGTTCTTTGATATTTTTACTTCCAGGATGGCTCAAAGGAGAATGATCAACAAAGTAATAGAACTAAGGCATCAACTAACTGAATTAAAAAAAAGTTAGAACCTTGGGGACTGTAAAAGCAGAACAGCAAGCTGCAGCAAAATAAAGTCCATTGAGAGAATATTTTTGAAGACCTAGTAAAGAGGAAGTGCTTCACATTGGATAGATACTGAAGTAGGTCCCCAGTTAAACATCCCCAGGAAAATGTGTAGTGGAGAGCAAGTCATCTACTTCATAATGCAGAGGCACTCTGAGGGAACCTCCCCTCTTCAAAACTCTCAATTTACAAGCCAGTTCAGAGGTGGAAGGTAGCTGTTTTGCTCACCTTTTAAGACTTTGAATCAAATAACTCATTGAAAAAATGCAAATTTCCTGTAGACATGGCCTCTTTGTATTCGTATCATTGGGGATATAAATATGAATAGGAGCACCACAGGTGCCACAGAGGCCCATTCCTTCCACCCAGAACCAACTGGTCCACTCAGTGTTTGTAGCATGGTGCTCAGCTCTGTTGTCTTCATCATACAGGGAACCCAGCTGGCTTTTCCCTACCTCCCGAATGCAGCTAACCACTGGTGCAGAGGTGGAATGGGGAGTCTCCCTGCTCAACTGATGAGTGGTTGGTTACGCGGGAAAGTGGGGAGGAGCCAGCTGGGCTCCTTCTGTGATTGGCATAATGACAACAGAGTTGAGCATCATGCTGTAAATGGCAAGTGGACCAGCTGGCTCTGGAAGGAGGGAATGGGACTCTATGGCACCTGTGGTGCAGCTATTCATATTTGTATCCCCAGGGATATGAATAGGAATAACCCATGTCTAATTTCCAGTTATTACATTTTCTGCCCTGGCATGCAGCATTGTCAAAGCAAAATCCAACTCTCACATCTAGAAAGTGAAGCCTGTGTTTACTCCAAAAGAGCCAATCAAAAGCAACAAGCAAGGTGAAATACAAAATGCAAAATGAGGCACGCTCATGCCAGCACTACCAAACATCTTTTGTTTAGGCGGTTCTGCTTCTAATAATATGCTAAATGTATTGTCTAATTAGGGCCTCAGACCTCTTATAAGAAGTGAAAGGATTTGCAAAGAAAGATGTAGCTTTGAGCATTGTAATTAAAAAGTAGCAAGCAAATGTTTTAACTCACGTTAAAATATTACAATTATTACCACCACTGGAGTCTGGTGGCTTCAGTATCAGAAGATGGTGAATCTACTGCAGGCTTTACTCTGCACTTCAAAGAAGTATGCAGGGCATTGTCCAAATTTCACGAATGAAATTTAGCACCATGGATAGCTCCCGTAAAATTCAGACTACAACATGGAACAGAGTCACTAGCCCTGTGTCATGGAGTGCTCTAATTCAAGGCTCCAGACAGTCTTGTAATCCTGTTAAAACATGTTTCCTTTAAGGGGGAGAAGATGAAGAGGAAATCTTGGTTCTGTCACATTTCTTCCCAGGCCACTGCAGGAAAGAATGCAAGAGAATCTAATTCCAAATTCCAAATGAGCTCTTCCTTCCTTCCTTCCTTCCTTCCTTCCTTCCTTCCTTCCTTCCTTCCTTCCTTCCTTCCTTCCTTCCTTCCTTCCTTCCTTCCTTCCTTCCTTCCTTCCTTCCTTCCTTCCTTCCTTGCCAATGGAAAAGGTGAATTCTGAACACTGCTTCTACCTCACTGAAATTAAATAATTCTGAAGTGACCTATTGCTCACTGAATAATGATTTTCACAGCAGCCTAGCTTGGGTGAAAATTTCAGATTTCAACACTTTAGGGGAAATAATCAAGTCAATTGAATACTATTTTCTGTTGATGGCAAGGAAATCTAGCATTATTTCACCAGTATTAAACACTTTAAAATGTACTTAGTTCCACAGGAAATATAAAAGAAAAAGCATGCACTCAGTGAAACCAGTAGTATTAAACCACTCCACCTGGATGCTCTCTTATCTTCTTTTGGGCTAATCTTTAAGTTTTTGAAACCAGAAAAAGTGCTGTTCCATGCTGCCCCCATGGTCCAAGTGTGATTTATGCTGGTGTTGCCAACAAAGTTTCTTTGTGAATGTTTCAGACTGTAAGATAAATTTAAATTTATATAAATATATGCACACATTTTTGTATTTTCCTAAAGCCTCTGCTTTGTATACAAATTTATATAATATTGTACCTTTATATAGAGAGTGATCTTTTCATAAAAAAGAGGTGCATTTGTTCCCTCTTCCCCCCAGTAACGATACTTGCTTTGACCGAATGCCATTGTCAAAAGAGGAAAAACAATTTTGCAGGATAACTGAATTTTAGTGTATGTATTAGTTCAAAAATTTGGAATTAGGTACAGTTGGATCAAAATTCAAAGCCACCCCTATTTGCAAATCTCTACATATTTATCATATATAAGGGAACAATATGAGCTCCCTCTTGTGGCTAATGTTCTCCTTTAAATCTGTGGCATTAAGTTAATCACATTGCATCATGTAGTAAAACAATTATGGTCTTTAATTATAAATCATCTCAACCAGTTCTGGCATTCCTGAGTAAACAATTTCCTGTCTCAGATATTTACTTCAGAAAGCATTTTCACTGATCAGCTATCTATCTATGTATATATGTATGCATAAGGTTGGAGAAAACCCACCTTCAATGGCCAGGAGAATCAGATGAAGATTAAGAATAAGTGCATCACTACCACATATTCCAGCATCACCCATAAACTCTTTTAAAAAGAAGGGAGGAACCACAGTAATGTCTGCCTTGATAGATGCCACAGGCAATACTTTAAAGCAGACTCTTCCATCTGGGGAGAAGAAGACATAGAACATGTTTGAGTAGAAATGGATCTCTATGCTGCTAATATACTCGACCAGGGTGAGAAACTTGGGGCTCACCAAGTGTTGTTGGACTGGAGAACTTGCCATCTCTCACTGTGGAAAATCAGAGTCTGGCAACACCTGGAGGGCCAGAAGTTGCCCAGCCTTGTGCTAGATTATTTCTAGGAAGCAGATGTCATCCTGTTCCTCAACTATAACCACCAAGAGCTTCAGTCACACATTGGGGGTTACAGGGGAAAATTAAGTTGGGTGAGACACAATAGGGCCTTGATGTGTTCTGGATTGCTCTCCTCCCATTCATGAAACATATGTCAATGTGGCATATAATCACGTGAGCATATATAATGCAAATATAATCAAGAAAAAACAGCAGTGACAGAACTTAAAAATCCTAAATTTAGACAGGCTACATTTTTATTTTGGTCTCTAGTTCTTGAAGACACCAGGCAGAGCAATCCCTAACTTCTAGATCTCAGTTGTTGGAAGACATTGGGATTAGTCAGAGGTGCCTCTTCATTGGTTTCCATCAGCAAAAAGAAATTCCATAGCCACAGAGGTTCCCATGACACCTATGTGGAGCTCAGAGAATGTGAAGCTTCTTTTTGAGCATGATGGGAGGTCCAGATCCTGTCCATGCCCTGGGCATACCCAATGATTGACCCTTATTGTGCCAGCCCAGTTTATAACCAATAAGAGAAATTGTCCCACTATTTTAAACAACAAGGATTCATTTTTTAAAAATCCTATTTTCAGAGAGAAGAAAGCATGGGGTGGCATGAGCCAATAAGATTTTGGATGAGAATCTACTGATCCCCTCTTTCAGTCATTTACAGGACAATTCTTTTATGTACTTTCTCAAAGGCAGGGGTGGGGACTTACAACTTGAGACTTGCTGTTGAGTAGCACTTAAGTCACACCAGCAGCTTGACTTGGAATCAACTTGGGTCATAATGACTTGCACTTGACTTATGACTTGGAATCATTTTTCTGAGTTGCTTTTCAAGTCCCTCCAGGCTTGACTCCAGCTTCTGGGCATGCTCAGAAGTGGCAGCCCTTGCTCCCGGAAGGGAAGCTGAGCCTATTGCTTGCTTCCGAGGACAGCAGTGAGCAGTGGTGGCATGAACAGGTAGGTGTGGGGTGATGGTGGGGGAGTGGGTTGCAATGGCAGGACCAGCTAGGTGCCAGGGAGAGGAGTCAGGTCCATTGCTTCTGAGCATGTACAGATGCAAGGAAGGGAAGGGAAGGCAGGCCTGCTGCTTTTGTGCATGCCCATACCTGTGTCCCCTCCTGGTCTCCGTCTGAGACTTGGGACTCAGACTTGAGGCCTTGGACTTGGTACCAAGACTTGGAACTTGATTCAAGTCTTGGTACCAAAGACTTTGACTTTGACTTGGGACTTGGGTCCAAAGACTGACCAACATTCCTGATCACAGGTAAATTCTATTGTATCCAGTGATGATTATTCTGAGGTAAGTGCAAATATAGAATGGCAGTCTTTACATAGTTTCTAAGGCTGCAGCCCTAGAACAGGTACCCGAGAGAAAGTCTCATGGAACAGATTGTATGGTGTTGCCCTCCAAAAGTTGCTTATTATGCAGCATATTCATATCTATTCTGAAGTAAATCCCACTGCATTCAGTGTAGCTTACTATCTAGCACACTTTGGATTGCACACTTAAGATAATTAAGCAATAAACAAGCAAACAAACAAGCCACTGAATTACCCTGATTCTGGAAATGCTTCGCATTGTATTGTGACGTACAAGGTTGCAGAGGAATCCAAGGAATAAATGCCAACTGTTTACTAAGAGAAGAGTATCTTTTACTCCTACTACTCAGGCAATGAATACAGAAGTAAACCTGTTGCCTCTTTTCTCTTTCTTTGCGCTCTGCAAGACGTCCGTCTCTTCTGTGTGCTTTCCAAAAATCAATCACATCACAAGCAGGCCCCCAAAAGGGCCGCCAGGCGAGTGTTACTACTTGATTTGGCATCGCATTACTCACACTGACATAAAATAACTGCTAACTAGCCATATTGCCAGATATACTGCACCATATGTCTCATAGTTCTTATGGTACTTCTGCTTACCTCAATTAAATTAGCACATTTCATGCAAGGAATTATTGTCTGTAACAAAGAAAGAAAATGTATCCCCCCAGTGATGACTACAGTGAGTGAGTAATTTCATGTTCCTTCTGTCAGCTGACAGAACTGTTCACTTCAATCTAATTAATTGCCAAAAGATTCCAACACATTAGCTATTGTTGTTGGCATACTTTTAAGTGACCATTTTTAAAAATAATTTACAGTTGTCTGAAGCAATCTTGAAGTGATATCACTACAGAAATGTTTAGAATGACATGTATGAAACACAGTCATCACCCGAACACTAGCTTTACTTGACACCTCTTTTTTTTTTTAAAAAAAGGTGAAAACACATCCACTGCTTCTAATCTTCTCTTTCTGTTTACAATTGTAGATTTGCTCCTGTTCCCAGACTCTCCCAATTAACCATCAACTGCTTGCGTTGCCAAACTGGGCCCCCAAAATGTTCACGACAGCACATAGCATGGCCTGTGGTCACACCAGCAAAATGTTTCCAAGTTACTCCTTGCGAGTTTCAACCCTTTTGCGGGAGTTCAGATGACACATGGCCATTACCGATTCTTTTTCCCCCCTCCGTGCTATCTCTGCATGAAATCCAGCCTGCTGGGAGGCTACTACTATATTTATTCTGTGTTTCATCACACAATACAACTGACATGCTATAAAGTGTGTACTACAAAACCAATTCATTTCATTTACATCTGGCATGTGGCCCCACCTCCCGCACCTGTTGTCATTCAACTCTCTCAATTTTTTTTAAAAATTCAAATGGGAGTGTTATCATGTTGGTATGCTTCTGTCAAAAGGACTATGGGTTCTCCACCATCGAGGGTAACACAGGGCAAAAAGAAGAAAAACTTCCCCAGATCAGTACATGGCTAACAAGGTGTTTTCTCAATATACTGATGTACCCACACAAAATTTTAAAAAAGGTGGGGTGAAAGGGGGAAGTGAAATGAACAAAAAGAGTAAGGAATGGTTGTTCTGGGTTTTTCGGGCTCTTTGGCCATGTTCTGAAGGTTGTTCTTCCTGATGTTTTGCCATTCTTTGTGGCCGGCATCTTTAGAGGACAGCAACCTGTGCTCTTGCTGTCCTCTGAAGATGCCAGCCACAGAGACTGGCGAAACATCAGGAAGAACAACCTTCAGAACACGGCCAAAGAGCCTGAAAAACCCAGAACAACCATTAGATCCCGGCCATGAAAGCCTTCGCGAATATAGAGAAAGGAATATTCCCTACTGCAAGGGTCTAGATGAACTAATCACTTCTAATTTAACTAAAAAATATGGAACAGTTAAAAAACATATGAACCACTATCACAAGATACTGTATATGTCTTGTGATGGAAATGTGCAACTCTCCAGGAATCAGAAGATGTAAGAAAATAGGGGCATTTCTCTAGTGTGACAGTGGCCTTAGTTTTCATTTAGCTGCAGCAACTATTCTTCCATGCTATTGGAGTCCTTTGTGTTGTCGTATAGTTTCACTGTGACAAGGATTGTGCTGCCCGGCTGGCTGCCTCTGTGCCTCCAGCTTGGATCCTTTCCTTTCCCCCCCCTCTTGTTCTTGACTTTGGGTTTTTGATTGTACAGTTGTCTGCTTTTGGAGGAGACTGATTTTCTGTTGCCTTGCCTCTGGGTTTTGGGGGGGGGGGGTTGGAGCATTTTTTAAAGGAACTCAATAGGCTTTTTGAACCACTGTCAGAAAACATTGCATTTTAATTATTTTGTCCTTTTATTTTGCCTTTTTATTGTATTTTAAATGTTGTAAGCCGCCCAGAGACCTTCATGTAGTGTGGGCTGCATATAAGTTAAACAAACAAACAAACAAACAACAACAAGAAGAATAATATTAAAACCACACATTTGTTGTCATATGAAAGAAAAGGTATGGAAGAACCCAAAACAAAGCAAAAGTGAAAATTTTCACCATGGACATGCCTAGCCAATATCTCATCATGGCTTTTATGCTGACTGAAGGTTTCTGGGAGTTGCTGTCCCAAAATAACATTTTCAAATTTAGATCTGTCTTAAAACATGGTACACAGAGAATATATACTTTGGGGGAAATTGTCATAACTTGCAATATGTCGAAGGAACATAGACGCATTTCCAGGTTTGCTGTGAAACCATATACGAATCACCAGAGACCTGGGGTAATGAACTCAATTGCTTCTAGATCAAGTAAAACGCTATACAGAAAAGTAAACAATCCAAAAGCAATCCAAATCACAAAATAGCATTAGGGTGTGATCAGGTAGACACTGAGCTTGCTGTTTGGTCTGCTTCAAGGACTCAGGAAAAGCAGCACAGATTTGAAAGAGATTTACACCTTATCTACTACCATACAATTGCACTCATTTCACATGCTAGCAAGGTTACGCTCAAAATCCTACAAGGTAGACTTTAGCTGTACGTGGACCGAGAACTCCCAGAAGTACAAGCTGGATTTCGAAAGGGCAGAGGAACTAGAGACCAAATTGATAACATGCGCTGGATTATGGAGAAAGCCAGAGAGTTCCAGACAAACATCTGTTTCATTGACTGCTTCATTGACTACAGTATGCAAAAGCCTTTGACTGTGTGGACCACAGCAAACTATGGCAAGTTCTTAAAGAAATGGAAGTGCTTGACCACCTTATCTATTTACTGAGAAATCTATATGTGGGACAGGAAGCAACAGTTAAAACTGGATATGGACAACTGATTGGTTCAAAATTGGAAAAGGAGTACGACAAGGCTGTATATTGTCCCCCGGTTTGTATAACTTATATGCAGAATACATCATGCGAAAGGCAGGACTGGATGAATTGCAAACCAGAATTAAGATTGCCGGAAGAAATACTGTATCAACATCCTCCGATATGCAGATGATACCACTCTGATGGCAGAAAGTGAGGAGGAATTAAAGAACCTCTTAATGAGGGTGAAAGACGAGAGGGCAAAAAATGGTCTGAAGCTCAACATCCAAAAAACTAAGATCATGGCCACTGGTCCCATCACCTCCTGGCAAATAGAAGGGAAGATGTGGAGGCAGTGACAGATTTTACTTTCTTGGGCTCCATGATCACTGCAGACGAAATTAAAGGACGCATGCTTCTTGGAAAGAAAGCGATGACAAACTTTGACAGCATCTTAAAAAGCAAAGATGTCACCTTGCTGACAAATGTCCACATAGTCAAAGCTATGGTTTTTCCAGTAGCAATGTATGGAAGTGAGAGTGGACCATAAAGAAGGCTGACGGCTGAAGAATTGATGCTTTTGAATTGTGGCGCTGGAGGAGACTCTTGAGAATCACTTGGAGTCCAAGAAGATCAAACCTATTGATTCTGAAGGAAATCAACCCTGAGTGCTGATTGGAAGGACAGATCTTGAAGCTGAGGCTTCAATACTTTGGCCGTGAGAAAAGAAATCTCTCTGGAAAAGACCCTGATGTTGGGAAAGTGTGAAGGCAAGAGGAGAAGGGGATGACAGAGGACAAGATGGTTGGAACAGTGTCATCAGAACTACCAGCATGAATTTGACCCAACTCCGGGAGGCAGTGGAAGACAGGAGGGCCTGGTGTTCTCTGGTCCATGGGAACAGAAAGGGTCAGACACAACTTAAGGACTAAACAACAACAACTTCCACTTCTGGAGGCTTTATCCATCCTTCCGAGGTCGGTAAAATGAGTACCCAGCTTGCTGGGGGGGGGGGGCAATGTGTAGCCTGTATAATTAAAAATTGTAAACCGCCCGGAGAGTGCTTGTAGCGCTATGGGGCGGTATATAGTAAGTCTAATAAATAATAAATAAATCTTAAGTGAGGAGGCTGCCCAAATCCAGCACCCTCAGCAGACAGTTGTATATATGTGTTCAATGGAGAGTAGGGCTCATACACTCCCCTTAATGCATGTGGGTTAAACACACTTCCTTAATAAATGAATCTGGCTTTACTCTTCCTCCCTATATAGGCAACCAGAAGTGCTGGTTTATCTTCTCCTGAGTTATTTTTCACTTTGAAAGCAGGAAAACACATTTCTTATGTGAGATTTTCTGAGGCAGTAAATATCTACTATTTAAATTCACAAAGAATCTGATTTCAGAATTAGGGGACAGAAGGAACTCTGGTGCTTCAGTTTTTAATGGTTTACTTTTAAAAAATCCTGACGGCAGTGATTCTCCAGAGAAAAGCTGAATTTGTGATGCCTCTTTAATCCTGTACTGCAACCATATTACTCTAGTTGGACAGTCTGTTTTGTGTTGGTGAATCCTTTTAGGAATTAAATTATAGTAGGACAATTAAAAATATTAATGTCTGTAGCAAGCCCCTTCCAGCTCTATATACAGAATTCAAACAGGATGACAGTTGAAACTTAGATCAATGCTGGTGAGAGAACAACACCATCCTTTCCTCCTGAAGGCTATTTAATCAAAAAATGAGCCATGTTTGGGGACCTCAGTGGGAAAGGTGGCTGCCAAACATACGGTACTGATTTAAAGTTTCCTGCGTAATGTAAAGGTGCATACTAATTAGTCTCTGTTTGATCTTTAGAATATTAGCCATGCCAGTAATGCTGGACTTTAGTACGCCCTAACTGTTTTATTTGGATAGCTATTTTGATTTCTTCCCTAGCCCAATTTCTGTCTTGTTTATGCTCTTTTGTTCTGCCTCACCTGTTGTTAGTTTCTCTCCCCCCTCCACCCCTCCACCCCTCTTCCCTTTGCTCTTTCATCCTAACTATCACACCCTATAAAGGCAGTGAAAAAAAAAACCTTCAAAGGTGCAGCGTTGCTTAGCAATGCCATGCATCCCTTTGTGTCACTGTCAGAGCTATGGTAACCTGGTTTGCATTGCTAAGATTCGCACAAACGCAGTATTTTGTGATATGTTTAGCCTTTCCCTCACACTCTTGATAAGAAATGTTAAGGCCAGAGAGCATACTTAGAACATTACAGAGTGATGCAATTTGATTGAATCTTTTATTTCTCTAGTGAAGCCCACCAAGACCTTGTGTTTGACAATTCAACAGCTTTTTATCTCTCCTTCCTAAAGATAAGCACTTTACTTCAGGCTTAAAAGGCAGCACGGCTGCTTTGGCTGCTGATATGAGCTTGGAAAGAAAACCTCTCCTTTGGTTATCTCATTTGACTTTTGACAGTGAAACATTTTAATCCCATGAATCTTGCCTTTGTGCTTTAGACCAGTCAAGGGCAATTATGTCCGTGAGAGAATTCAATATGTTTGGCTACAAGATGTCTTTATGAGGGGCCAGAGCTCAGTGGAGGAACATCTGTTTCAAATGCAGAAAGTCCTAGGTTCAAGGCCCAGCATCGCCAAGTAAACCTGAGAGATGCCAGTCTGAAGCTCTGCAGAGCCACAGTCAGTCAGTGAGGACAAGGGCTGGGGAGCACGTGGCTTTCCAGATGTTATCGTGCAGCAGTTTCCATTGTCTCTCTCTCTCCACTGACTACATTGGCAAGGTCTGATGGGAGTAGTGATCCTGCTACATTTGGAAGGCGACATATTCCTTAAGCCCTGGTTTTAACTAGAAAAACTAATGGGTCCAAATCCTACAGCATGGTTACTACTGTAGAATGTGAACAGCGTGACTTGCTGAATTTTCTTGCTGCTTATTAATGTCTTCAATTGGATTTATGATTATGAAGAGTCAGAATTCCTGCTTAATAAAGAGACTGCAAGATTCTGGGTTGAGAGGAACTTTGCTTAACATTCAAGGACTTAGCCTGCATGTATTAATTGATTTTTATTGTTATATGCTGGCAAATGGCTTCCAACTTATGGTGACTGTAATAGGGTTTTTAGGATATCTGAGATATTCGAGGAGTGACATATTATTGCCCCTTTTCAGTAGATTTCCATGTCCAAGTGGAGATTTGAACCTAGGACTCCTAAGTCCTAGCCTGACACTATCCACTATACAACACCAACTCTCATATTAAGTGGTTGGCCACAGTAAAAGGGGAAGCTCTGGGGGCAAGAAGTAAAAATCCCAAAGCTATGTCTGATTTGTTAATCACGGTGAGTAAACATTTAACACTGGCTGAAATCTTGTTGCTTAGCATATCATAACACAGTCAGGGCAGGGACACTGTTCACTGGGGAGGAATAAACCAAATGTTACAAGTGATTTTTCTTTGGCAAAGCTAAGAAGGTACCCCAAGTGCCTGGCTCACTTCCAGGTAAGTTACACTTGAGAACCAGGCCAAGCCATTTTGCTGTCTCAGGCACCCCTATGACAGTCCTTCCTCACCCATGTCAAGGGGCCTAGTTCCCAAAGCTAGCCAAAGATAGATAATAGATAAAACGTTATTACGGTCTTTGACTGTAATAAAGTTTTATCTACTATCTAGCTAGCCAATGAGAAACACAATCGCATGAGCACCTCCCTGCCTGGTAGTAAAAGTCATCCAATTAAACAACCATTTGCTCTAAAAAACCACAAACCCTGATTCCTATAGTGATCCTGCTCTGTTTAAAGGCAGGGTTGGCTCCGAGGGACATTTTGGTAATGTACGAGGGGGTGCTGTATTGAGCCTTTCCCAGAAAAAATTGAGCTAGGAAGCTGTAACTGCCACACTATTCTACATATTCCCCCAGTAAGTCAATGCACTTGCAACATCTGTCCTGCAGTTTCTTAAGTCCCTGCAAATAAAATTCTTCAAACTGCTGGTGTAGCCACTCATTTGCAGCATTAGTTGCCTCCGGAACACTCCCAAATCGTTGTCCCTTTAGGTGTTTTTTAAGTCTGGGGAACAGATAATAGTCAGAAGGACCCAGATCGGGAGAATAGGGTGGATGGGGCATCACTTGAAAGCCTAAGGATGTCAGTTTTGCCATTGTTTCACCTGCAGTATGTGAGGAGGTGTCATGCAACAGGATGACGCCTTTGGAGAGCTTTCCTTGATGTTTTTCCTTGATGTTTTGCCTCAACTTCGTCAAGCAAGCACAGTAATCTTTTGCACTGATGATTGAACCCTGTTGGAGGTAGTCCACCAGCAGAACTCCCTTCTTATCGCAAAAAATTGTTGCCATATGCTTCTGCATCAACTTTTGCACTCAGAACTTCTTCAGACTGGGGGAACCACTGTGCCTCCATTCCTTAGACTGTTCCTTTGTCTCAGGATCATAACAGTAGATCCATGTCTCATCACCAGCTACCAGTTTGCCCAGGAAATCTGACTGACTTCTTGCAAAATGTTCCAAAACAGCCACCAATGACTCCATACATTTCCTCTCTTTTTCTGGTTGTCAAAAGTTTGGGGATCCATTTGCTGCCAGCTTTCTCATTTCCAAGTCGTTGTGGATAATGGCACCAACTCTCTCACATGATATTCTCAGATATATAGCAATACTTTTGGCTGATATTCGGCAGTCCTCCATGATCATGTCATGAATGGCTTTCACATTTGCAGGCACAGAGACAGAAACAGGCCTTCCACTGGGTTTCTCACTTTCCACACCGAAATGGCCAGTTTTGAAATTGACAACCCAACGTTTGACTGTTGCATATGAAGGGCCACAGTCACCCATAGTTTGTGACATTTCATCATGGATCTACTTTGCACCTTTCCCTTGGAGAAAGAGGAACTTGATTATGGTCCTATATTCTTCCACATTGAACTTTTCTGGAGGTGCTGCAATGTTCACTTTGGACCTGAACATAAAAGATAAGTTAAAATAATAGGTAGCTGATTTTTGCACCATTGAATATAGACAAATTGATCAATATACCCTGTAGTTTATAGCTTCCTAGCTCAATTTTTTTCTGAGTAAGGTTCAATACTTATCAGCACCCCCTCGTACAAGTATCCTGGCAGAGTCCATTTCTGGTTGTATCCAGCTGTATAAGGATATTGATGCTTGTTTGCTTAAATGAAGGAAACACCAAATCATTTGATAAAGGTATTTACATATTTCACTGGATGATATGACTGTGCTCAAAGTTCTGAAGAACCATGCTAACTAATTGTACATGTCTTGCAAAATATACCAGCTATAAAGATAGCTAAAGGCATGGTGTTATGATAAGCATATTTGAGGCAACGCCATAAATCTACAATTATATGTATTTTCTTCTGGAAATAGGTTTCTTTTAATCATTAAATATATTCCTTTTTAGCTCGATGAGCATGCTTTTTTGATTTCCTGGAAATGGTCACCCCTTCATGGATTGCTGCCTTGTAGTGGTGAAGGGGCTTGAGTTATTCAGAGAAGCTATGGGCTATGCCATGCAGGAACACTCAAGACAGACAGGTCATAGTGGGGGGTTCTGACTAAACGCAATCAACCTGGAGGAGGAACTGGCAAGCCACTTTGCCAAGAAAACTCGATGGACAGAAACAAAAGGCTAAAACATATGAAGCTGGAAGATGAGCCCTCAGGTCGGAAGGCATCCAACATGCTACTAAGGAAGAGCGGAGGACACGTACAAGTAGCTCCAGAGCTAATGAAGTGGTTGGGCCAAAGTCAAAAGGACGCTCAGCTATGGACGTGCCTGGAAGTGAAAGGAAAGTCTGATGCTGCAAAGAAAAATACTGCATAGGAACCTGGAATGTAAGATTTCTGAATCTTGGTAAGCTGGATATGGTCAAACAAGAGATAGGTCAAACAACCAAGAATAACATTGACATCCTAGGCACCAGGGAACTAAAACAGATGGGAATGGGCGAATTCAATTCAGACGATTATCATATCTACTATTGTGGGCAAGAATCCCAGAGAAGAAATGGAGTAGCCTTCATACTCAACCAAAGAGTGGGAAAAGCTGTAGTTGGATACAATCTCAAAAATGATAGAAAAATTTCAATACGAATCCAAGGCAGACCTTTCAACATCACAGTAATCCAAGTTTATGCATCAACCACCAAGGCTGAAGAGGCTGAAATTGACCAATTCTATGAAGACTTACAATGCCTTCTAGAACTGCCACCAAAGAAAGATGTTCTTCTCATTATAGGGGATTGTAATGCTAAGGTAGGGAGTCAAGTTTTGTCAAGATAACAAGCTGGTCCTCACAAACACTCAATTTGCAATTTGGCCTCTAGTTCCTCTTTCCCTTCAAAATTCAGCTTGTACTTCTGGGAGTTCTCAGTCCACACACTGCTGAAGCCTACCATGGTGGATTTTGAGCATAACCTTGCTAGTGTATGGAATGAGTGCAATCATACGGTAGTTGGAGCACTCTTTGGCACTGCCCTTCTTTTGGATTGAGATGTAGACTGATTGTTTCCAATCCTATGGCCACTGCTGAGTTTTCCAAACTTGCTGGGATATTGAGTGTATACCTGAACAGCATCATCTTTTAAGGTTTTAAATAGTTCAACTGGAATGCCATCACCTCCACTGGCCTTGTTGTTAGCCATGCTTTCTAAGGCCAACTTGACTTCACTCTCTAGGATGTCTGGCTCAAGGTCAGCAGCAACAGTATCTTGGTTGTTCGGGGCATCCAGATATTTCTGGTATAATTCCTCTGTGTATTCTCACCCCCTCTTCTTGATATCTTCTGCTTCTGTGAGGTCCCTACCATTTTTGCCCTTTATCATGTCCATCTTTGCACTAAATGTCCTTTTTATAGTTCCAATTTTCTTGAACAGATCTCTGGTTTTCCCCTTTCTATTCCTTTCCTCTATTTCTTTGCACTGTTCATTTAAGAAGGCCCTCTTTTCTCTCCTTGCTATTCTTTGGAAGTCTGCATTCCATTTTCTGTAACTTTCCCTATCTCCCTTGCATTTGGTTTCCCTTCTCTTCTCTGCTATTTGTAAGGCCTCGTTTGACAGCCACTTTGCTTTCTTGCATTTCCATTTCTTTGGGATGGTTTTTGTTGCTGTCTCCTGTACAATGTTACAAGCCTCTATCCATAGTTCTTCAGGCACTCTGTCCACCAAATCGAGTTCCTTAAAACTGTTCTTCACTTCCACTATGTATTCATAAAGGATTTGGTTTAGATTATACCTGACTGGCCCAGTGGTTTTTCCTACTTTCTTCAGTTTGAGTTTTGTTTGCTATAGGAAGCTGATGAGCAAAGCCACAATCAGCTCCAGGTCTTGTTTTTGCTGACTGTATAGAGTTTAGGATTAGGAGCTTAGGATTAGGAAAAACCACTGGGCCACTCAGGTATAATCTAAACCAAATCCCTTATGAATACACAGTGGAAGTAAAGAACAGATTTAAGGAACTAGATTTGGTGGACAGAGTGCCTGAAGAACTTTGGATAGAGGCTCGTAACATTGTCCAGGAGGCAGCAACGAAAACCATCCCAAAGAAAAGGAAATGCAAGAAAGCAAAGTGGCTGTCCAACGAGAGAAATAGCAGAGAGGAGAAGGGAAGCAAAATGCAAGGGAGATAGGGAAAGTTACAGAAACTTGAATTCAGACTTCCAAAGAATAGCAAGGAGAGACAAGAGGGCCTTCTTAAATGAACAATGCAAAGAAATAGAGGAAGATAACAGAAAAGGAAAGACCAGAGATCTGTTCAGGAAAATTGGACATATTAGAGGAACATTTTGCGCAAAGATGAACATGATAAAAGACAAAAATGGGAGGGACCTAACAGAAGCAGAAGACGTCAAGAAGAGGTGGCAAGAATACACAGAGGAATTATATCAGAAAGATGTGGATATCCCGGACAACCCAGACAATGTAGTTGCTGACCTTGAGCCAGACATCCTGGAGAGCGAAGTCAAGTGGGCCTTAGAAAGCCTGGCTAACAACAAGGCCAGTGGAGGTGATGGCATTCCAGTTGAACTATTTAAAATCTTGAAAGATGATGCTGTTAAGGTGCTACATTCAATATGCCAGCAAGTTTGGAAAACTCAACAGTGGCCAGAGGATTGGAAAAGATCAGTCTACATCCCAATCCCAAAGAAAGGCAGTGCCAAAGAATGCTCCAACTAAAGTACAATTGCACTCATTTCGCACGCTAGCAAGGTTATGCTCAAAATCCTACAAGGTAGGCTTCAGCAGTATGTGGACCGAGAACTCCCAGAAGTACAAGCTGGATTCCGAAGAGGCAGAGGAACTCGAGACCAAATTGCTAACTTGCGCTGGATTATGGAGAAAGCCAGAGAGTTCCAGAAAAATATCTACTTCTGCTTCATTGACTATGCGAAAGCCTTTGACTGTGTGGACCACAGCAAACTATGGCAAGTTCTTAAAGAAATGGGAGTGCCTGACCACTTTATCTGTCTCCTGAGAAACCTATATGTGGGACAGGAAGCAACAGTTAGAACTGGTCATGGAACAACTGAGTGGTTCAAAATTGGGAAAGGAGTACGGCAAGGCTGTATATTGTCCCCCAGCTTATTTAACTTATATGCAGAATACATCATGCGGAAGGCTGGACTGGAAGAAACCCAAGCCGGAATTAAGATTGCCGGAAGAAATATCAACAACCTCCGATATGCAGATGATACCACTCTGATGGCAGAAAGTGAGGAGAAATTAAAGAACCTTGTAATGAGAGTGAAAGAGGAGAGTGCAAAAAACGGTCTGAAACTCAACATCAAAAAAACTAAGATCATGGCCACTGGTCCCATCACCTCCTGGGAAATAGAAGGGGAAGATATGGAGGCAGTGTCAAATTTTATCTTCCTGGGCTCCATGATCACTGCAGATGGAGACAGCAGCCCTGAAATTAAAAGGCGCCTTCTTCTTGGGAGGAAAGCGATGACAAATCTGGACAGCATCTTGAAAAGCAGAGACATCACCTTGCCAACAAAAGTCCGAATAGTCAAAGCTATGGTTTTTCCTGTCGTGATGTATGGAAGTGAGAGCTGGACCATAAAGAAAGCAGACCGCCGAAGAATTGATGCCTTTGAATTGTGGTGCTGGAGGAGGCTCTTGAGAATCCCCTGGACTGCAAGGAGAACAAACCTATCAGTTCTAAAGGAAATCAACCCTGAGTGCTCACTGGAAGGACAGATCCTGAAGCTGAGGCT
This sequence comes from Pogona vitticeps, assembly GCF_051106095.1. Taxonomy (NCBI): domain Eukaryota; kingdom Metazoa; phylum Chordata; class Lepidosauria; order Squamata; family Agamidae; genus Pogona; species Pogona vitticeps. The sequence goes on along the minus strand of NC_135783.1, from coordinate 273,389,634 downwards.
CCAGTACTTTGGCCATCTAATGAGAAGAAAAGACTCCCTGGAAAAGACCCTGATGTTGGGAAAGTGTGATGGCAAGAGGAGAAGGGGACGACTGAGGATGAGATGGCTGGACAGTGTCTGCGAAGCAACCAACATGAACCTGACACAACTCCGGGAGGCAGTAGAAGACAGGAGGGCCTGGCGTGCTCTGGTCCATGGGGTCACGAAGAGTCGGACACGACTAAACGACTAAACACACACACATAGAGCTTCTCTCTCTTTGGCTGCAGAGAACATAATCAATCTGACTTTGGTATTGCCCATCTGGTGATGTCCATGTGTAGAGTTGCCTCTTGTGTTGTTGGAAAAGAGTGTTTGTGATGACCAGCTTGCTCTCTTGACAAAACTTTATTAGCCTTTGCCCTACTTTGTTTTGAACTCCAAGGCCAAACTAACCTGTTCTTCCTTTTATCTCTTTACTCCCTACTTTAATATTCCAGTCCCCTATAATGACAAGAACATCTTTCTTTGGTGTCAGTTCTAGAAGGTGTTGTAAGTCTTCATAGAATTGGTCAGTTCCAGCCTCTTCAGCCTTGGTGGTTGGTGTATAAACTTGGATTACTGTGATGTTGAAAGGTCTGCCTTGGATTCATATTGAAACCATTCTACTTATGATTGAAATCATTCTACTTTAGACCTAATGACTAAACAACAAAAATATGTATTTTTATTCTGGGAAAAAATAGGTTTCTTTTAATCATTATATTTCTTTTTAGCTTGATGAGCATGCCTTTTTGATTTCCTGGAAAATGGTCATAGAAGCAACACAACTTTGTTCCATGTAATGCCAATGGTGGTTTTAAAAAAGATGATAATTGGTACTTCTTTCAAACAGATCACACACAGAGCACACCAGCAGCAAAGGATGTTTGAGTGCAGCAAATTTGAATGGATGAATCCATACTGTATTTTCTGGTTTTTAATGCCCTAAACAGAACAGTGCTGATTTAGATCTACTGCATTAGCCAGAGGGCAGACATGAAGGGCTGTTGCAACAGGAAAGCCCAGGAGCAGAAGAGAAGCTTCTTACTGTCTTTTGTCCATTGACAGTATATCTGTATGCTATATTGTATAGCTGATCCTTTCTTTTGAAGGGTCTGGGAACATTATCTGTGTTCAACTGAGTAGTTATGACCTAATCACACTGTGTTTTTGGAGCCTGGACTGCTGGTGTATTGAATGTACATTTCTGATAGAAAATAAATTGTTCTGTAACCAGTATATAGAAATGGGTAAGGGTCTCCTACACCAAGCACAAATATGGATCTTATTAGGGCTTGGATAGGAGCCTTATTGCTTAGACAATGCCTGTTCCCTGACTCCAGACCATGCACTGAGTGAAAGGGACTTATTTTTATATGCTCCCTTGGGTCCCTTTAAGGAGAAAGGTAAGGTAAAATATGTTAAATAAACTAAATATCAAATTAACTATTTAGGATGTTAGTTAGGCTGGTCCTCTTCAGATTTAATGCCCTCCAAATGTATCATATCCTCCCCAGCCAGCATGGCTATCTGGATAGCAACATTATGGCTTCTGCTCTCAAGAATTCCTTTGTATAAAACATATAAAGAAATTTACTTATTTGGGGATAGGAGATTACCACATCTCACACCTGCAATCATTTTTATCTGTTTATTTATTTACCTCAGTTCTGAAAAATTCTGAAGGTTAGGACAGGAATAATAAGACCGTTGGTCAGCATGTACAAGGGTGGATTTTCTATTGCACTTACCTGGCATTATTAAAAATATTTTTCCCCAGATGACAAAAATAGCAGTAACAAGGGTAAATTACAGTACTGTATTAGAAAACATTTTTAGAACATTATTACAGTATTAGAAAACATTACAGACATGGGAACAGACAATATTTTAAGAGTATTTATGCAAGACAGAAGTATGTTTAATGATAATGAATGGAAAGGGCTTGCACTTTATTATTTATTTTAATTTTACATAAAACTATTCTTAATCAAATATGCATGCCTGAAGGAGCTTTTTAAAAATTCCAGTCATTGATTACTACACTTTGCATTCTGATATTTTGGTCTAATCAATCATCAATGCGTTTGTCTCCCCATTCATTGATGACAGAAGAGAAATATAAATATAGAAATATAGATTACCATCTCACTAGTTAAATGAGCCAGTGCCTTTATGGTATTTTTCTCTCTCCTCTTCTTCCATCCCAGTTGTCTTGCAGTGAGGTTTTTCTTGACCTTCCCCTTCAGATTTTTGTGTACCAGCCATAGATGATGCAGTCACTTCTTTAAGAAAATTCAGCTCTTTATTACTAAACAAACTTAACAGATCTAAGACAACAGATAATTTACTTTTCTGATCTACCGTCTTTCCTCCGGTAATTTCTTTCTTTATATTCAACAAATTGCCTTGCAACAGGCAAGGGGTAGAACTAATACCTTGGTCTGGGTTTTGGCTTAAGACCTTTTGCCTCAACTCTGCCACCTTTATATTCAGGAGATATGAGGGTGGTAAACCCATTCCCCAAATTCTTTAACTATCTCCACCCAGCCTTCTTTGTCTTCAATTCTCTCACACACCTCAACTGACCAACAACCCTCCTCTACTTCTTCATTTTCCAACTGCTCTCTTCCTTCCTTCACATCTCTCTTTATATCTCCCTCTTTTGCCAGCAAAATAACTCCCCTAACTGGTGCCATTTCTCATGGGTCTTTTACTTTGGTGCTTTTCACGGTCATCTTTCCTGGCCCTTCTGTCAAATCTGTCAGGTCTGTTTCTTCACATTTTCCTTTTCCTACGGACAGCACACTTCTGTCTCCCAGGTCCACCATTTCTTCAATCTCACACTTCTGTATTACTCCTAGCAGCTTGTCTTCTGAGATTTATGTCATTGAATGATCCATTGAAACTGTCTGGAGAAACCATCCAAACCCAAGGGTCCCTTGTATATTCTAACTATGTGGATCTGGCCTTCAAAGGTTACATATCAATATATTTAAATGTAAATATTAAATATAAATATCTAAATATCTCTGTTCTGCTTTTAAAAATGTAATAACAGGAAAACAAAACAGCAGTGAAAAGGGCCAGCTCTACTGCAAGACACTCTGGCATTGTCACCTGAGGTGGCAGCTTTTGGCTGTTGGAAGAGATAGCAGTGTGTTTAACAAGGTAAAGAACTTGCCACATGGCCCATAAAATTTATCTGCTGCCTTCAGACATGATGAAAAGTTGTGCTCTCCTCTTGCCAGGGTTGAAGAAAGTTTCAGCCACTCATCCAGTTGGCTTTTGAATAAAAGGTTCCATTTTGTTCTTTATCTCAGGTGGCAAAATTTCTTGGGACAGCAATGAATCTACTGGTACCAGTAGTGAAGCTACAATGATCCAGCACCCTACTTGGGAAAGTGGGGGTGGTGGCCGAGAAGGCCGACATAGTTATACTGAGTCATATGTGTGATGATACATGCCAAAAATATTATGACGTAAGCACCATCCATTTTTGTAAAGCTGACACTACAAGAGTGGAGCTTTACAGGTTGTCACAGGGCACCTTCCTTGCTGTAGGTAATCTTTTCAAGATCATCAGCTAATGGGGGTTTTCTTCCTGTTTTCATTCTTCTTCAATAGGTTCACTGATTTGTGTCAGCCCCTTCCTGTGACACTCAGCACCTTTTCCTTTCTTAAAAACACTGTCAAAGTAAATGGTGCATTCATCATGGATTTTCCTGTGTCAAACGACTTGGTCTTAATTACTGCTGTCAGGTGCACTTGCTGTCAGGCATGCTTACCAACCCAAGATGCATAGTTCTGGTGACTCCTTCATTATGGTGCAGTTAGTTTTATCACCGTAGCTGCCCTCTAGCCAACAATGAATGAGTAACCCAGCACAGCATATCTATTGTACCAACTGTGCGAGCCCAGCAAGGAAACAATTGGATTTTCCTATATAAGTTGCTAACATTTGCTATTCTTTTTTTCCTGCTGTCACAAAGATTTATTTTTTTAAGTGTGTGCGCTCCAAAAATACCAGGCCATTTCATTAGAACATGTGAATACATTGGGGCACACAAAAATCTGGAACCTCTGGTACACATTTTGAAAGTTGGAGGTCACCACAGGCTATTTTCAAGTCCAATAGGTTAAGAAGCAACAAACTGTTTATAAGCCAAAATTTGTGGCATTCTTTCCTCTTTGGATCTTCTACAGATGAATCCACCTCCAAGTATCAGCCGGAAGTAGATTCATCTGCAGGCAGGTTCTAGACCCAACTTTTAAGACAAGTCAAATGAAATGAAAAGAAAAATCCCCCTTGTTGCCCCCTCTTGTCTCCTCTTGCTTCTGGAAGGAAGTTTGTTTGTTTTTTAATTACAGTCTTTTAAAAATCACTTCCTCTGCCCTTCTGTGGAGGAACAGAGGAAGTGTTTAACTTGCCAGTATCATGAAGTGGCTTCTTAATGATGTGGTAAATTCCCCACAGAAGGATACAGACCAAATAAGATTGCCTGAAGTCCACTATGCCATTTGGATGTAAGGACTGCACCAAATGTTCAAATCCCAAGCAACTCTGTTTAGCCATACCAGCCTGCTCCAAAAGAGCCTGTGTAGACATGTTCTCTGTCCCCTGAACTATTCACTCCTCCTTCTAAGTTTGTCGTCTGAAAGTTTAATGCATATCTCTTCTATTTCTTTCAAATTATTTATAAAGATGTTGAATGTCTATTGGCCAAGGACAAAATCCTGTGGCATCGCACTTGTCACAATTTTCCAACATGATGAGGGACCAGTGGTGAGTGCTCTTTGGGTATAGACCTTTAACCAACAAATCTTCCTAATAATGATATTATCTAGGCCACATTTGCAAGTATACCATGAGAGGCCATACTGAAAGCTTTACAGAAAATCATGATACTCTGTACCCACAGCATGTTACCAATCTACAAAGCCTGAAACATTCTACAAAGCCTGAAACAGAGGAGATAATCTTGCTCTGGAATGACTTATTCTGAGAAACCCACCTCTTAGTCACAGCATTCTCTTTGAAGGGCCCACATTTGGTGATCTGTTCTGGAATGTTTTCTGGTGTCAGTGTCAAACTGACTGCTCAATGGTTGTCTGGGTCTTCTTCTTTACCCTTTTGAAGGATGACATTTCCCTCATCTGTTCCTCAACAATTCTCAAAGATTATAGTCAGAGGCTTTGAAATTTCAGTGGCTAGTAAGTCCTTTTATTACTCTTGAATGTTCATTTGGCCCTGGAGATTTAAATATATTTAAAGTAGATGTCCCTGCACCAACTCTTTACCGAGTCATTACAGCCCTCTCAGTGCACCATTTACTGTATCTTCACTAGTCTGAATACTGTTTCCTTCTGGGAGAAGGCGGGATCAAAACAGACATTGGGTCGCTCTCTTCCTCTATGTCACCCATGAACATTTCTCCATCTTTGCCACACATGGGACCTACCTTACTGCCTCCCCTTGCTACAAACACAGATGATAGTGCCCTTTTTATTGTTACTATTTTAAACCTCTCTTAAAACCTTGAGCACCTTAGAAATTTTACCCCCCCAACACTTTCTTCCTACTCATTTCTATTTTTCCATGGTGACCTGTCCCTCTTTCTGCTTCCTACCCATCTTCCTTTAAAATCTCAGCTCCTCTGAAAACACCTTACACAGTTACCCTAGTTTTGTCAGATGTCTCGTACTTCTCTTTCTTGTTGGAATTGCTTACAATTGTGCCTTTAATATATTCAATTCTTCAAAAAAAACCCCACAAAAAACAAAACAAACAAAACAAAAAACAAAAAACAAGCCCTCTCCGTTTTATGAATGTGGGATATTGTGTTTCTGTATTCACAATTCAAAATGCCAGAATATGGTCAGATATTGCTGCACAATATTGTGCCCACATTGCCGGTAGTAAAAAGGAGGTAAAACTTTACATGGGAATGGGTAACCTGAATGTTGACAACACCCATGTCAGTAAGGAAGATGATCTACAGCTGCAGTTTCCAACCCTGGGTCCCCAGATGTTTTTGGACTAAAACTCTCAGAAGACTTCACCACTAGCTGTGCTGGCTAGGATTTCTGGAAGTTAGACCAAGAACATCTGGGGACCTAAGGTTGAGAACCAGTGGTTTACAAGATAACTGTTTGTTGAAACATTACTAGCATTTCCTCTAAGCATTTTGATTTCTTTGTGTCTATGTGGATAGCTATGAATTTCAATACTAGAGATAAGTGTATTATAATGAAAAACGGCATCACTCATTATGAAGAAGGTTGAGTTCAGCACTTTGGTGATGCTGTTATCTACTCTTTCAGTCTATTTAACTCTTTTGTAAAAGGATACTTTCCCTGTGGGTACAACAAAATGAGGTGAAGGAGAGCAGAATGATTGACTGCAATTAATAGAGGTAATTAGAGGGAAATGGTTGCTATCTGTGTGTTCTCCAACATGGAAATGAGAACCAATCTTTTCAGTGGGGAAGAATCAAGAACATAATCAACAACATTGCTCCGTCTGGTAGGACTGAATGTGTATTCATCTCAGATGTCCTGATGCAATGACCTGTTCATGATAGTTTTGCCAAAACAGACAGTAAACGTAGCTAGAAATGTTTTTGCATAATTAATACAGAGATCCTTAGAGCATGTGGAGTGTGGAGCATGTTGAACAGTGAATCGTTCAGGTTTTACCCCATTGCATATATTAGGGCATCCTTTCCTATCCATGGTCTGAAATCTCCTGCTAGGAAAACTTCTGCAAAGGAATACAGAGCCTCCAAAGCTAGCAGATAGTCATTCAAAGCCATTCAGTTGATCCATAGTTTTGCCTTGCAACTTTGTGGAGGTAAATACATGTTGATAACTAACAAGGAAGGGGTCATGTTTTTGACAAACACATTCAAAACTAAGTGGAAACAGCTAGGCATTAGCTCAGACTGGTAGGAAACAGAGACCAAACAACAGAGGCTAGCACTATAATGACTTCTGTGAGCAGTAGAGGCTAGAGATGGGGATATTTGTATTCATAAACAAATACAAAAATCTCTGTCCCAGCTGGAGCTAATGAGGGTCCGGCCCCCAGGACCAGACCATCCACTCATGTGTCCAGGTGCCATGAAAGTCTACTCTTCCCACCAATGGTGACAGGAGCTCTGCTGTCTCCTTGCTTGGCTAGCCACTCCAGGCAGGGGGCGGGAGGATGAGTCTCCTTGCATGGCTGCTGAGTGGCTAGCTGAGCAGAGAGACAGCAGAGCTCCTGGCACCATTGGCGGCGCCATTGGCGGGAAGAGTCGGATCTTTGCAGCACCGGGATGTGTGAGTGGATGGCCTGGTCCCAGGGGCCAGACAAGGATATTCATATTCATTTGCAAATACGAATATCGCCATTTCTAGTAGTGACCGCTGGGATTTGAAAGAAGGTATAACCTTTCAGATATATGCCCACTTCTGACCAAGTTTTTTGGAAGAAAATGAAATCAAACCCAGAGAGGAAATTCAGAAACTAGATCAATGGTCCTTTCCTTTTGGCTATCAGTATTCTAGGACAGAACGTTTAAAGCTGAGGTCCTGTGATTTTTAGGCAGCCATTCTGACTGTGTTAGATTTTCTAATATTCCAGTCTGGTCCAGATACTTGTAACCATTCTTCGCTGAGATGCCAGCTGGAAGTGGCCCTGAATGTAAGGAAATATGTTCAACTGTGGGACTGGGGATTCATCCATCCTTTTCTTAGACCATTTCCAACTTTGAGGTATTTTTTTAAAAAAATTATCCCACCTTTCTCCTTAAAAGGACCCACTCAGTGGCTTAAATCCTGTTGCGTAGTTACAGAAATGGCATAGCTTTTAGACATGAATTGCCATTGCTGTTATCTGTTGTATAGTGGGTTGTGCAACTTGTTAATGCCTATGGAGATTTCTTCACCTATGACAATTCATGCTTAATTGTTACAGGATTTCAGCCAGTATTTCCTTAAGCTTATTGAATCCAGTTTTCTTTAAGTCCAGACTGAGTCTATCATTATATACTCAGCTTTCCCTTTCTGCATAATGAATCCCTTAAGAACATGGTCACTTTCACCCAAAGTTCCCACTTCTTCCACACTATTGACTAGACTTTTTTCTTGTTGGTGAGGGTCAGGTTCAAGACAGTTGGTCACGTCACTCCTTATTCCTCTTCTGAAAAATGGCTTTGGATGTGACCCAGTAAAACCAGCAATAATAAAATGCATAAAACCTGCAGAAAAATATTAGAAATGACTGAAGTATGGGAGAAAAAGACTTTGCTTGTTCCTGAAACAATAATAAAGGATATGTCAGTTTGGGTGCCACCACTGAATCACCTGTTTTAGAGAACTTCTGAATGACACAGAAATGCTGTCATGTCTATTAGGATTTGCCATGTGAAAAAGATGAAGCTGCTTCTCTCCAGTAGGCCCTTGGGGGCAGGGGAATGGGAACAGAAAGATCTAGTAGAAAACATAAAACCACCTATGTTTTTTAAAAAAATGTGAATAGGGTGAGAAATTATGAACTTAGATACTTGGTCAGCAAGGACAAGTAGCCAGTCTGAACAGACTTTACAGCCTTTGAAAGGATGTGAAAAGGAACACATGTTTAGGATGTCAGTGCTCAGCAAAGCTGCAATCTGGGTAAGCAGATTTATTTGGAAGGAAGGTCATCAAAATCAGTGACGTTTGCTGCCAAGACTGTATCTCCTGGATCAAGAAGAAAATATTTGTTAAGATGTATTTTGGGACCTCCATGAATTATGGAATGACATATATCTAATAAACACAACAAATCATAAAGTATATTGTTCTTACAGAGACATTTATTCATCAGTCTATTTATTAAATTGCAAATATGCAAATGTCCTCCTCTGCTTTCTCATCATGGGATGAAGGTGACTCTGTATAGGCTACGGCAATGGAGTAGAAACTTTTCAACCAAGCTGGCAAGGTTTTGAATGTGGTTTTGGTGACAAATTGTGTCAGAAGACCAGTATAGCTAACTGCACAGAGAAAGGTTGGCTGTTAGGTGACAATTTGGTCATAGCAACTATGAGCACAATGAAAGTGTGAAGATAGTCTCCATTTGTGAAACCATGATTCTGGGTGTTTGCACATCCACAAACACCCACAATAATTATAAATCTGAAATTATTACAAATCTGCCTTCCCTGTGAGTGAATCTGGCTTGACTCACAGAAGATGTTATGTTTGAGGACTCCCTTGCACCACAGCTCACTCCATGAAGCAAAGTCTGCGCCCCTCTATTTTTAGGAAGCAGAAGGACATAGAGTTATGAGAAGAGGGTGGGAGAGGTCTGCTTCTACCTGCTTCGTTGCATGAAGGTAAATTTGAGCCAAAGTGCTGGGTTGTAATCTCTGTTTAATGACCTGAACTGACACTGTTGACATATCTGCAACAGGAATCTTCAAAGACCTTCTGGGGCATATGTGAAGTAGCATAGGGGTATAACATGGAGATGAAAGGGAACTCATGTTTAATGGATTTTAAATAAAAATTTCAAAAATCAAGAAGAGACCTCTTGAGATGATATATTGTGTTATTTTGCCCAGAGCACACAGGTCAGAAAACTATTGCTGTTTTTTTTCTGCCTACAGAAATAGAATGTGTTGAAGCAGCCCTCAAATGATAGTGTCAGATTTCTGATTAAAACAAAAAGTGAGAGGCTGAGGAAATCATTGGATTGCTATCTGGAGAAAAGTGGAAGAGAATGTAAAACAAGCAACACATTTTTTTTTAGGTGTGGAACTTTTGGGAATCCATTTTTAGATGTGCCCCACCCCCTTCTCTGCAGAATTTCAGTTCTCTCCAAAACTTGAGATAAAAATATATTTGTGTAGTTCTAGCGTCTCCCTTCTCCTTTAACACTGATTCTGTAAAATAGAAGTGTCACAAATGTTGAAAATGGGGGGCAGGAGGTGGGGGAGAGAACAAAAATACATCAGAGAGGGCTTTTCAAAAAAGAAAAAAAAAAGAGGGAGAAAGGCAGAGTGCAAAAAACATACCAGCTTGTCATTCCAAAGGGTTTACTCATAACACCTGAAAATGTTGTACTTTCTGTAAAAATGTTTGCTATTTTTAGGGCCACTGCTGTCAAAAAGTGTAAACTGAGCACTTGTGTCAGGATCCAAAGACATACTATGTCTACACAGAGGAGGTCCAAAACGTCATTTGTGTTCCCTCCTGCAGTATTTCTTCGCAGTCTTTTAGAAAGTTGGCAGTATTGTAGAAATAGAAATCTGGAATAGAAATCTGAGTGTTTGAGTTAACAAAAAACCAAAAAAAAAAAACCAACAATAAAAAAACAAAAACAAAAAAGACACACACACACACAAAACAAAAACAGAGAAATCAGTTTGGAAGAATACAATAAAGCAAATACTTATGTTTGATATGTGCAACTTATATTTAAAAGCATTCAAAATCCAAACAGAATATTTAAAAACACTAATTGTGTCAACACATTGTAAATAAAATATGAACCTCATCACGTCAGAAGAAATAGTGTTGTGTCCAGCTAAATCAGCTAAATAGTGTTGTGTCCAGCTAAAGAGATCAGTACAGTACACTGAACAGGATGGAAGGGACATCCCCCATCCACCAAAGGGAGCAGAAGGAGACAAGGGGAAAGTCCCATTGTGCCAGCACGAATCTTCTTATGCAACACTGGATTTCACTGACAGATATAGCCACCAATAAGCAATTCCAACAGGCATATCTAGCTTGACCTCATGGTCACCACCTTCCTCACAATAAGGTCTGCATCTTTGGGTTGGCTGCTCCCAGTTTGAGATGGGTAAGAATTTTATTTCAGTTAGCATTAGATAAGAATTTATCAAATCTGAAAACTTCATCATCCTTTAGACAGAGATTGATTTTAAAAGTAGGAAAAATAAAAAGATTTATCCATGCATGCTCAATAGTTTTGGTGCCTAACTCTGAAAAGACTGGGTCCACATCATGTGTATTCAACCATGTTAGCATGAATTAGGATTGCCTTTTGTTTGCAGTATCTGAGATAATCCTTTATTTAAAATCTGTATAGTGATACTACCTGTTTTTCCTTTCCTTACTACTAATGACAGTTGCCTAAGCCAGGAATAATGTCCTTAAAATAAAAATAATACCTTTCAATTATTCTATTTATAAATCTGACTTGCAATCCTCCCTCCTGTGTGAACATATTGTGGGTTGAGCTGCATATGGCAACTTCTTGGCTGAATTCCTACTGCTCATTGTAGTCAATTACAACTAGAGTAGGGCCATTAAACTGGTGAGTCAACATATCTGTAATATCAGTTGATTCAATGGGTCTACTCTGTTTGCAATTTACTATGCCAAGCAAAAGGTTTCCGAACAAACCTATAATACCAGATCTTCTCTGGTCACAGTATTCCAAACTGGCCAAAACACTGATCTAGTTCTCACTCCCAATATGGCATGCAGATGCAAGTTTGTGAATATGAACACACCAAGTTTCAGTTCATCTTCCAAAAATATATAAAATATTTGGTGTATCATATAGTCACTGCTCCATAATCACTGCAGATGGTGACAGCAGCCATGAAATTAAAAGGCGCCTGCTTCTTGGGAGGAAAGCAATGACAAACGTAGACAGCATCTTAAAAAGCAGAGACATCACCTTGCAAACAAAGGTCCGCATAGTCAAAGCTATGTTTTTTTCCAGTACTGATGTATGGAAGTGAGAGCTGGACCATAAAGAAGGCTGAGTGCCAAATAATTGATGCTTTTGAATTGTGGTGCTGGAGGAGACTCTTGAGAGTCCCTGGGACTGCAAAGAGAACAAACCTATCCATTTTGAAGGAAATCAACCCTGAGTGCTCACTGGAAGGACAGATCCTGAAGATGAGGCTATAATACTTTAGCCATCTCATGAGAAGAGAAGACTCCCTGGAAAAGACCTTGATGTTGGGAAAGTGTGAAGGCAAGAGGAGAAGGGGATGACAGAGGACGAGATGGTTGGACAGTGTCATCGAAGCTACCAACATGAATTTGACCCAACTCCGGGGGGCAGTGGAAGACAGGAGGGCCTGGGGGTCACGAAGAGTCAGACATGACTTAATGACTAAACAACAACAACAATGTCACTGCATTCACTTCTGACAATATCTACAAACAGGAACCAATGGGGAAAGAATATCAGAAGGAATATCCATTCTCATTTCCTTCAAAGTTCAGTCCAGAGGATTTCAAAGACCTGTAAGAAAAAGAAGCCTATTGTGCAATATAGCCAGTTCTGTGTATGCGAGCAAACATGCATGTGCTAAGCAGGTCTACCCAGGATTTTTTGACTGATGGTGCTGCTGCTGATGGAGGAGTTGGAAGCAAAGCGGCATCGTGCCGTACTGGCATAATTCGTTCATGGAGTGTGAACCCACAAGACAATATGGCTGCCTGTGTACATTAATATAAGAAGTAAAAGGACAAGAGGCCCTCCCTTGTCCTTCTCTGGTGTCAAATGTTTACCTCATTTCTTGGTCAAAGAAATAAAACAGATCACAAACACTGGAACATAAGCAGAAAGACCGATACCTGTGGAACAACATAGATTCACTGTTACTTCTGTATGATCCAACTTTATTCTGTACTGGACTTCACTACAACAGCAAGATTGGTAGGTAAATACTTAATTGCTTCAGGCCTTTCAGAATTCAAACATTTCCAGCCAATGTTCAGACTCATAAAGGAATTTGATCCATGCCAAACACTATGCAAAGAAAGACTTCCTGCAAGCTACAGATTGCTCTTATTAGAAAGATTTTTATTACTAGGAATGTTTTTCCTCACCATACTGGTTTCTTAATGCTTGGGTCCTTGTCCTGCCCACAGTGGAGAAGAGGATGATGGTTCTTGCTCTTCTTTTCAAAACCCTTCAACATGTAATTCCTCAAGCAGTAATTCCTGGCCCACCATACTACTCTTTGCATGAGACTGGCTTTGACACATGCTGGGAAATTACAGAATGCTGCAGACAGAAGGACAAACCAGGTTTAAGGGAGCATGGGACTTGCTTTTACTAGCTACCAACCTGTTTCCAGACTTGCAAAATGCTGTTTGTACAATTACATTGGGCTTTGTGAAAGCCTGTGCTCTCCCCTACCAGTGTGTTTGGGTTTTAAGATCCTCAGGGAGTCTTATTCTCAGTCTTATCATCCTTGGAGACATGCCTGGTGGCAAAAACCAAGATGTACCCTTTTTATTAAAAGAAAAATATTGCTCAACCTGAGGGATGAAGAGTAGGTAATGTAGTGGAGGAAATGCAGCAGAGAATAGGCAGAGAAGTAGTACAGGAATACCTGGCTACTCTAAATTAATTCAAGTCTCCAGGGCCAGAAGAATTGCATCCAGGGATATTAAAAGAACTGTCAGAAGTAATTTCAGAACCATTGGCAATAATATTTGAGAATTCTTGGAGAACAGGAGAAGTCCCCACAGACTGGAGGAGGGCAAATGTTGTCCCTATCTTCAAAAAGGGTAAAAAGAAGACCCAAATACTTATCACCCAGTCAGCCTGACATCAATTCCCAGAAAAATTCTAGAGCAGGTTATTAAACAGGCAGTTTGTTATTACTTAGAAAGCAATGCTGTAAATCACTACAAATCAACACGGGTTTCTCAAAAACAGAAAAAAATGAACTGCACAGATATAGGATGGAAGACACCTGGCTAGACAACAGTACCTGTCAAAGGAATCTAGGAGTCTTGATAGACCACAAACTGAACATGAGTCAGCAGTGTGATGCGGCTGCCAAGAAAGCCAATGCAGTTCTTGGTTGCATCAGTAGGAGTATAGTGTCTAGATCAAGGGAAGTAATACTACCACTCTATTCTGCTTTGGTCAGACCTCACCTGGAGTATTGTGTCCAGTTCTGGGCACCTCAATTCAAGAAGGATGTTGACAACCTGGAACATGTCCAGAGGAGGGTGAGTAAAATGGTGAAAGGTCTGGAAGCCATGTCCTATGAGGAACAGCTTAAGGAGCTGGGAATGTTTAGCCTTACAAAAAGAAGGTTAAGAGGGGGCATGATAGCCATGTTTAAATATTTGAAGGGATGTCATGTCGAGGAAGGGACAGGTTTGTTTTCCACGGCTCCAGACACCAGGTCAAGGAGCAATGGTTTCAAACTACAGGAAAAGAGATTCCAGGAAGAACTTCCTGACAGTCAGAGCTGGTCGGCAGTGGAATAGGCTGCCCTGGAGTGTGGTGGAGTCTCCTTCTTCGGAGGTTTTTAAGCAGAGGCTGGATGGCCATCTGTCAGGAGTGCTTTGATGGAATTCCTGCATGGCAGGGGGTTGGACTCGATGATGCCTGTGGTCTCTTCCAACTCTGTGATTTTATTATTCTAGATCTTCAGCATCTAAGCTGGGTTTTGGTTGAGAGAAACTTGGGTTGAATGCTGTTGTCTTCTTTTCAATGTGTTTTAAATCTATGTTTAATTGTATTTTTAAAATATTTTAATGGTATATGTTTGTGTTTGATTTTGCCCCAATTGTGTTATACAACTGCTACGTAAAATCTTGTGTTCGTGTGTCATGTGTTCATTTGCAATATAACTATTTCATTGCATGGAACTACATTTGATTTCAAAATAGTGCTCTTATGCTTTGGATCTGTATACAACAATATTGACATTTTTATAAAGATTTGCTTTTGCTGTTGGACTGAAGAAATTTGATACTTAAGAAATGTGAGAAGGTAAGGTTGATAGGATTATCCTTGAACTGAAACTACAATAAAATCTGAATTAGGAAAAAAAATCCTATTAAATAGCATGTGCTTTAATCTATTCAAAACATATCACATATCATCATAGGCATCCTTCAGTCTCAAGAGACTATGGTAACGTGCTCTGTATGGAGGACATGGAACAGTGTCTAGTGTTTTGAAGTCGTACATGAAGCTGGAGTGTCCTCTCCAGGGCATGAAGCCTGGGTAAAATAATATGGAGGATAGGCTGTTCCCAACCAGCAAATCCCCCCACTCCACCTCACTGAAATAGTCCAATGGAAAGGCAAGAGCCAATACAACTGGTTTCAGCGACGTCGCAGGAGTTGACAGAATGACACGAACTGCCTCTGGGACTCTGGCTCCGGATATTGCCTCGAGGTTAACTCCTGAAGCCTTTTCCATCAGTGGATATAGCCACAAGGCAGTGGAGGTTTGGAGTTTTCCTTCTCCATATCACATATAGTATTTCATAAAAGGACCTTGTAAGGTAGAACAGTGTTATCCTAACTTACAGACATTGGTAGGGATTTGTGTAGAACCACCCCATGAATCTATGACAGAAGTGAGATGTTAACTGAGCTCAAATAAAAAATCCTCAACTCTAGCAAGCATTAGGGTCACATCTAACATTAAGGCAGATGCCTATTTTGTCCTCTCCAAAGGCCAGAGACTTTGGACATGGAAACAAAGTCAAGGTTATCCCTCAGCAGGGAAAACAGAAGGAAACTAATTTGCCAAATGTGGATTGAGGCCAACTTGAATTACAATAAATAGTATTTCCCTTCATAGATATCTCCTTCTAAATAATGGGTTAAACATATCCTCTAGTTTGTCTCTTAAACTGTATACCAACAAGTTTCACAGTTCCCTGAGCCATAACTCACTCCTCTCTGTGTATGTGTGTCTTTGTGCAGGCAAATGCTGCCTGAAAGTTGAAGCATGGACCATAGGTTCAACTGGTTTCCAGGTTGAAAAATTGAGATTGCTGTAAGCTATTTCCTTTGAAACTGAAGTCTTCATTTTGACAAAGCTGATGACAAATTTTAACACCTCCCAGGGAATTTGTCAGTCTATAACTTCTAATTTTGTGATAATAGCATATTTTTAGTGCTTCGGCAATGTGCTTCATGCCGTTGCCTCAACAGTGGGATTCCTCAAAGCATTTTTTCCTCGTTAAAATACATGTCTAGTTTATGCTTGCCTTTTAACACAAACTCACTGTGGACTGGGCCAATATATTCACAGAGGGAACACTATTGTGATAGTACTTGTGTGTGCCACATTTTGGCTAATTCCTCATAACAGCTTAAAACAAAATGTGCTCTCCACTCTCCCCTCCCTGTATACCTTTTAAAACAATAACCAAAGCCTTCTGAATGTTACTTATTATTTTAAGCACAGTGTCCTCCTGAGGAGGGAGGATTTTCAGGCAATCTCTATAGGAGGAGAGATCTAATTTGTGAAGAGGCAGCAACAATAACTGAGCAGAAGAGAGCCTTCCCTCCCTGCAAAAACCAACAATTGAGTGGGTAAGAGAAAATGACAGTTCAACTCCTTGTTTTCATTCTTTTCTTCATAGACTTGATTGATAAACAGCTCTAAGGCTTCTTGTCTGTGACCTCCCCTCGTTTTCTTCAAATGACCAAAGGGATCCAGGCAGGAAGCCAAAGCTTGCCTTTAGTCAGTGATCTGTGAATAACCCTCAATCCCTCAATGACGTGAGAGAAGCCTCCAAAGGGAGGCTGTGAGTCAGACCTAAGGAGGCACAGAGATTGCTTGAACAACAATTAGCACGTCATCGGTAATCCCAGCGACACCTTTCACAACCCTGGCATTTGTCTGAATGCATTCTTCTGAAGACTGCAACTATGATTATTGGAGGCCTTTTCACTGTCTGGTGTGTGTTTTTGTGTGTGTTTGTGTGTGTGTGTGTGTGTGTTTTCAGTCTAGTGAAGCCTGACTGACTGCTTTTTTGCTATAGTGACTGTCTCTCCTGGGTAGGAGGAAGGGTACTATTGGCACAATATGATCAGGACTGAGATCATACATAAAGGGGTTTAAGCATAAAAAGCAAAACAGCATTGCCCTCTCCCCCAAACCTAAAGATTGGTTTAGTTACATCACAGTTCAAAACTTAGTTTTGTTTCACATAGCATCCTTGCGTACAAAGACCTAAATGCTGATTCAGTTGTGCAGTCCCAAGCTGTTGGAATATCTGTTCAAAAAGTGCTTTAGATTTGCAGCCTGAAGCTATGCAGAAGGGACATTAGGAAGCTCTTGGCAGAAGCTGAATATGCTGCAGTCAGGTTAACCACAAAGCATTCGCTTATTGGTCTTCCTAGCTAAATGCAACTTTCAGTGCTGTAAATATTCTTGAAGAGTATCTGCCCCCACAAAGGTGGGAGGGGAGGAAAAAAATTAAAAGGCAAAACTGAATTAAAACAATTTATCTAGCTAAATGCTGAGATCATCGTGAAGGGAAAGAGGGCAGAGACAGAGATATACCCCAATAGTCCAGGTATGTACAGCTAGTAGAGAAGGGGACAAATATAAAAATGGATCAGTTTTTCTGATGAATATAGCTGATTTGTCATATATTCGTCAATCTGTATTTGTCAAATTTTAAATCAGGACAAATATGGCTTGACAAATATTTCCTCGGTTTTATTTGTCAATCCGTTCATATTCATCTATATTCGTTACCCCTTGGGGGGGGCTCACTGAGCTTGCTGGCGCCAATTCAAAGCTCTGGCAAATCACGACAGAGATCCTGGATTGGCATGTCTGGCAGCCAATAGCGCTGCTGAAAGGTGTATCTACTTTTACAGACGCTTCATATAAGCTTTTCCTGTCCAGCCATTCCCCACTTCTGTTCGTGCTCTCCGGAGTGAGAACTATTGCTGCTTGCTGGCTTGCTGGTGCTCTTGCGGTTTTGCTTTTGTGGCAGCAAAGCAAAGACTTATATTTTTCTTTTTATCATAATCATCATTCATTAATCATCATCAGCTTTACTGGTAATTTGGGGAGGTATTTCAGGTAGCTTAGGCTATTTCTTCAGAAGGAAGGGCTTAATTTTATTTCAAAATCAAATCAATCAAACCTTTTTTCCCCTAGAGGCTTTTGTTTGTGTGTGTGTGTGTGTGGTGTCCAGTGGGGGGGAACTGTCATCATGTGACTGTGGAATCTCTTTTCGTTTACATTCAGTAGTTGTCAAAAGTTAATTTTAGAGATACTAATGTCTCTCAGGGAATTTAGTGGGTGGCCAGATCCATCATTCCTTTTTTTTCCAAAAGTACTTTTTTGGGGGGGAGGGGAGGGTTGTCTCTGACTGAGACTTAGCTGGCAGGGCTTTTCTTTTTGGACTTTTTTTGGCTTCTCTGCTACAGTGGGGGGGGGCGGATTTTTCCTAATTACATTAAACGGGGGGGGGCTTTGTTTAGGCAGGCAGGTCACATTTTAGTAAAAGAATTACACCACAATCGTTCTAAAAATAAAATCTATAAACACTCTCTATTATTTTCCTTCCTCAATCACCATTTCTTTATTTGTTTAGTTAGGTTTCTTAGGCAGGCAGTAGAAAATGAAGGGATTTCTTCAGGGGCAATCCAAAGGGAAGAAGGCTGTGAAGCTACGCAGGCTAGGTAGCAGCACCGTCATCATGACCACCACGTGCGCAACCATGTCTACGATAACCAGCGCTGCCACTGTACTTCCTCCAGTGGCCTTGCAGGCAGGCAGGGAAGCTAGGCTTCCAGAGTTGCCATCAGCTCTGCAATTTGAAGCCAGGTGATATGGTGATAGGGTGACATGCAGACAGCCTTTGGTTGGGGCAGATCCAGGCCAGCCCTTTTGGCATCCAAGCCTAAGCCATCTCTTGGCACACCCAGAGCCTGTCCCGGCACCCAGGAATGTGTAAAGACCGCCAGCCTGTCTCAGCTCCCCAAAACATCCAACGGCTATCTTCATCATATCAGGGCGGTCTCAGCAGCCAAGTTGCAATCCCCCCCCCCAGCTTTCTAGTTCTAAACGAGCATCTTTGTTGGTTTGAAGGTTGTCAGCAAGTCTAGTTAGATGTTGGTGACTGTGACAGGTGACTTTCCTTCCTAGGCCTGTCTCAGACCCACCCAAAGCCTGTCCAGGCATTGCCCTGTCACCCCATCGCCCGGCTTCAGATTGCAGAGCTGAGATGATCTGTTTCTGACAGCCCTGTGGCTTGTGGATTAACCGCTGTTAGTAGCACTGACCCTGTTCATCTGATGGTGCTGCTGGTGCTGTTGGAAATTGCAAGCAACCTCAGTTACCTCCTGGGGACGAAAACCTTTCCTTTGCAGGCAAATCTGAGGTTGCTGAAGAAGACCAGAGTCTGTTATGCTGCCTTTTGCCTCAGTGCCCCGATGGGGCCCCAAAACCTGCTTTCCTGTTGCCTTTTCCCTCAGTGCCTCAATGGGACCAAAAAGGCCTGCTTTCCTGCTGCCTTTTCCCTCAGTGCCTGATGGGGCCAAAAGAGCCTGTTTTCCTGCTGCCAACTTCCTCAGTGCCCGACAGAGCCAAAAAGCCTGCTGTGCTGCCAAATACCTCCTTGTCTCCAGTCCTCTTGAGGGTAAACTCTACTTCACTGGCAAATGTAATGTTGTGCTGAGCTGAAGACAAACCCGATGCCTCATGCATGCCTCTGCTAAAGGGGTTAAATATAATTCCCTCAATGCCATAGGCTTCTGTGCCGTGTGGTAAACTCTCCTGGGGGGGACGTAATTTGTGGGTGAATATTTTGGATGTCCGATACCCAGTCTTCACCAAAGTTGGCAGGCATGTTGGGGAAAGACATAGAAAAAAGTGTGCTGCTTATATATACCGCCCCATAGCACTTCAAGCACTCTCTGGGCGGTTTACAAGTTAATTATGTAGGCTACACATTGCCCCCCCAGCAAGCTGGGTACTCATTTTACCGACCTCGGAAGGATAGAAGGCTGAGTCAGCCTTGAGCCGGCTACCTGGGATTTGAACCCCAGGTCCTGAGCACAGTTTTAGCTGCAGTACAGTGGTTTAACCACTGCGCCACGAAGCTTCGTTGTGATTCTGGAGTCTCTAAGTACCTGGGGGAGCTTTCCTGGAAGGGTCCTCTTTGCAACTATATATCCAGGGGTCTGTGGTCCAATGTTCACCAAACTTTCAGGAGTTGTAGGAAAGCGTCTGAAGAAGCCTCCCTGGAAATATGGTGTCTCTAGGTCATCAGGGGCCAGTGTTATAGCCATTTAAAGTGCAGATGAATTGATTTGTCAAAGAATATTCGTACATTGATTCGTTAACCTTGATAAATAATGGATCAAAATGAATCACCATTTTTTAAAATTCATCCCCATCTCTAATAGCTACTTCTCCTCAGTTTCCTTTTCTTTCTGTTTTCCAGGGAAGTCCTTACCATAAGGCAGGGCAGGGCATCCACCTGGGAAGCAGTTTTCTGTGCTATAAAATGCCAATGAATTATAAGTTAATTACTTTGTTATTATGATACTTTTACTAGTTTCCTTTTTCTAAGGAGGGATGGAGAATTCCCTCCTAGGGGCTCCATGACTGGAGTTCAAGAATGCCTAGAGCTTCTCATTGGTGCTGGAACTGTCAATTTGGTCTTCCTGGTTTTGTGGTACAGTATTACTTTGGCTTTCTCAGTATTTTTTTTAAAAAGTTTTTAAAATGCTTTGAAATTTGTGAAGTGGCCAGGCCCTATTTGGCACTTCAGAGAACCCCAATATGATCTCAATGCCACTTTGAGCTTACTCACTTCACTTTGGATCAGTTTGCAAACTGACATGCACACACATACAGTGGGGGGAGTAGAGGCAATAGTGCTTATCTCTTGTGAAGGAAGGAGGATATTGGCAAGGGGTTCAGTGCTGTATTCACTTTGCGTATTATTTTCATCTCACAAATTACGAAGTTGATTTGAGGTGACATTTTGTATCTGTTGCTCTAAGTGATAGAATTGCAAGTTACAGTTCAGAGCTTGGGAGGAATCCCAACTCAAATGTCCAGTTTCCTCCTCCTAAAGTTGCTGAAGCAGTATGAGTCACGGGTGAAATATAAATTGAGCGGGTAGGAGTGTGTGTATATAGGAGACTTTCAAGTGATGAGAGAAGTCTGAATGCCAAGGTCACTGACAACACAACTTTGCAGCTCGTAATACACTTGAAACTACTTTCTCCCTAATCTCAAATTAGCTTTTGTGAGTAACAGGGAAGTTGCTCCTGTGAAAGATAACAGCGCTTTATAGTAATTTAAACAGGAAGGTGGATGTCATTCATTCAGGCTAAATAAGCAAAAATTATCCTGTCTTAATGATGAAATGCATTTATGTACACATATGTATCCATGTAATAAGGGATTTTTGCTGTAGAGAATATTGTGACGTTATTGTAGTACTAATTAGAGATGGGGCATTTGTATATGAATAAGAATATCCCACTGTAGATGGAGATAACGAGGGCCTGCCCCCCTGGGGTCAGACCATCCAATCACTGTTCTGCCACGGCTTCGAGCTGCATGGAGTCTTCCTATTGCTCCATTGGTCACGATGGATTAGCCACTCTGTGACCTGGCAGGACTGGCTAATTCTACCATGAGCAATGGAGTGATAGGAGGCTCTGCAGAGCTTGTGGCACCAGCGGAACACTGAGTGGATGGTCTGGCCTCTGGGAGGGGAGACCCTCATTATCTCCACCTGTGGGGGGATATTCATATTCATATACAAATACCCCCATCTCTAGTACCAATACATGAAATAATGTAAAGCTCATGTTATCAGTGAAGGGTTTCTGTGTGGCAAATATTATGCATCCTCAAGTGCTGAGGGATCTAATAATTGATGGATAGGAATGAACCAGGATCTCCTGGTTCTGCCTCTCAGGATGCATGTTTGGGAATACAGGTTTTTTAAAGATACAAACAAGCACAGAGAAAAGGTGCAGTGTGGCCACACTTGGAGGGGTTGGAGCTGGGACCTCATTATCATTATCATCATCCACAAAGGAACCTACAAAATACACATGAAGCTGTCAGACACATAATCTAAGAATGCCTTGTAACTGTGTTTTGCACCCAGCATTATCATAAAGACTGACAAGGCAAGCTGGCTGAAACAGAACACTTGGGTATCATTTGTAAACAGCTGTGAAGTTAAGCTAATTAATTAAGTGCAATTGATATTCAGTAGCAATGCGGACAGACGCAAGTGTTGGATTAACAGGGACATGATCTCAAACTCTTGTGTGTTTTTGTGTGTGGACAAACAATAAACTCAAACAAATAGGGAAAGAGAGTCTTACAGGATTAATTTATTGAGGTTCAAAATGTTATATGCAGCAGTAAGAAAAGGAGGAAAAAAACAGTAAGAAACACTATGGACAATTATTTTGTCAGGGATTGTGCATTTTTGTAGAGGCGACAACACAGATGCGACATGGAAGATCAGTGATTAGAATATCCTGAAGATTTTTAAAATTACTATTGTTTCTTTAAAAAAATTAAAAGCATTGCATGTCTCAGATAAAAAAATACAGTCAAGGAAGACCTATATTTTTCTGAGCATTTGCCCCAAACTTGCTACTTGTTCTGTGTGAAAAAACATATCTGTGGGTTTTGTTGGTGTATATATATATATATATATATATATATATATATATATATATATATATATATATATATATATATATATATATATACATACACATACACATACTTATATATATGTATAAGTATAAGTAAGTATATATATATACACACCAACAAAACCCACAGATATATATAAGTGAGTATATACAGTGATGCCTCACAAGACGAATGCCTCACAATACGAAAGTGTTTTGTGATTTTTTTTGGTGACTCGCAGGACAAATTTTTCTATGGCCATGCTTCGCAGGACTAATAGGAATACATTCATTAAATTTCAATGCATTCCTATGGGAAACTGTGCTTCGCAAGATGAAATTTTCGCAATACGAAACAACTCGTAAAATGAATTATTTTCGTCTTGCGAGGCATCACTGTATATACAAGTAGCAAGTTTGGGGCCAGTGCTCAGAGATATATATAATATAATCCTCTTATAGTAGTTTTGTTTTCACAGAAAAACAAAACAGAAACACAAGGATAGTGGCACCTTTCAGACTAAAAGAACTGTTTCAGATTGCTCTCTGATGGATTACAGTCCACTTCTTCAGACATGTGGAATTACAATATTTAGCCACAGTTTTATATACACCGCATACATGCCCATGGTGGTGGGTATGAAGTGTGGAGGTATACAGGCACAGGGAATTTCAAAGTGACAATGGCACTATTAATGAAGGCAATGAATATTCCAAGAGGTAAATAAATACCGTGGTCTTAGAGTGATTAATATAATCTGTCCTGTTAGCAAAAAGATAGCATAAATGTTGTACTACAACAGAGTCCCACAGTATAGCTGTTCATAAACTCTGAACAATACTGAGTTAAACTGACCAGTGATTTAACCAAGTGTAAGGTAGCTCCGGCTGGCTGGCTGGTAGCTCTGTGAACTGCAATGTGGGTCGGGAGTTCAATTACCCACTGTTTCTCTCTGGACAAAAGTCATATGCTATAACCTTGGGCAAGCTACACAGTCTTAGAGCACCAACAGAAGAAGGGATGGGCAGAGCACTTCTGTGTACTTTAATGCCCAGAAAGCCTGGCAATGGTCACCATAACTTGGAATTAACAACATATAATTATATGATAACATACAATTAATTAATTAATTAAAGGAAGTTTCCTGTGCTGCTGCTGAACTCTTGTTTTGACTTATTGGATTTTAGCCAGTGAGTCGTAAGTCTGCTACGGTTCAAATAGCTGGTAAGACCTTTCCAGTGTTTATTGTTTGTCTGAAGCTCTGGCAGCTTGTGATTTGGGCGGGCTCAACATTTTGGAGTAAGGAGCCCCTTGTTTCAGTCCATGAGCTGCCCACAATACAAAGTCCACCCTAACCTAGTAACCCCAACTTTAAAAATCTTTTCAGAGAGGGTGATCTCTCAAATGCTTTATGGAATTGAGATCTGGGGTAGGAATCAGAACAACCTACGCATCTTGAAGTAGGACAGAACAAGTTTCTGAGACACATTCTTACGGCACCCCAGGGGACTCCAGCACCTTTTCTTAGAACAGAGACAGGCATGGTGTCCATTAAAGCCAGGGCAGCTCTAGCTATATTCTCCTACTATAAGAGGATGATTGATATGTCCGATCACCGTCTACCTAAATGCTGTATGGTAGCGCAATGGAAGAGTGGCGGCTGGGCAGCTTCAGTTCAAACCCCACTAAAATCTAAATCCCTCTCCACAGTCATTTTTGTTTTTTCTGGGATTAAAAGAATGTTGAGGGACTGGATATACAAATTGGATAATGACCAGGATTTAGCCTAAATAGACTCTTCAAATTTCTCTCACTGGTACCATCTGCTGAAAACAAACCACTCAAGGACGCAATAATCACATACACTTATTTTTGCCTCCCAGAGAACTGCATTCACAGACCTTCATTTTCAAACCATGCTAACTGCTGTCTTAGATGACAGGTATATGAATGTCCCTAAGCATTTACGGCTGTGTATTTGCGGAGCAGGTGAGATAGAGGATGTTGTTTACTATTTAACTGTCGGCTCTATCAAAACCCTAGAGAAAAATACCTGAGTAACATTTTGGCTGCCCTACAGGAGGAAAGCCCTCAGATAAAGGTGGTGAGGTTACTTTTGGACTGTGACCCATATGTTACATACAGAACAGCACTGTTTGCAAAAGCGGCCAAAAACATCCGCACTAATTTCCTGAGAGCCATCGTGATCAATTGTGCGGGGGACTCCCAGATATGAAGGGGCACCCACACGTGTCCCCCTGATTTCTCCCCCACCCCTTTTAAAAATCTTTCCCTCTATGGATAGGTCTCTTATTAGTTTATATATCTGTGACTTTATCATGATTTTATTTGATCATATTTGTATTTTAAACAATTGTGACAGCTTTTAGCCAATACAATAAACTTGAACTTGAAACAATGTCCACCCCCGCTTGGCATATTTTATTGTGCACTGCTGACTGGGCATCTATGTAAGCAGGAGTGTAGCTGTTGCGTTGCTGAGTAGGAAGTGATGCAGGACTAAGCTATATGTGAGCAGCAGGTGGGAGGTGAGTTGGACTGGTGGGCAGGTGGGATACATATGCTTATAGATATTCTTAGATGGGAATCAAGAAAATGGAAACACTAGACCAGTGAGATCATCATCTTTCTGCAATAGAGATGAAATGATACAGCAGTTTTTATTTTAGAAAATAAAAACTGAATTAAAAAAAAAAACTCATAAAGATGAGGCTCTGAGCTAAATTGGAAAAAGGAAATCCAGGCTGCAACTAAACCTTCACAATAATTTGGAGAAAATATATATAGTGTACGTTAACAGCAATCAGATGAAAGATCACTTGCAACACACACACAAGTTTTAGCCTGGTGTGTGGAGGTATCAACATTGCTGCTGTGTGCTTGTAGGGAGATGAGTGTGATGTCTCATGTTAGAGACATCGTGCCCTCCTCCTTCCCCCTTTTTATTTTTAGAAAAGAATTTTTTTATGGAAGTCTTTGAATGGATGGTTTAGTTACAGGTTTTAAAAAAGGAACTCCACATCTGCATATGTGAATGGAGACACAAAGGGGAGAAAACAAAGATATGATGGTGGATGAGGGACAATTGGGGGGTGATAAACAGGAGAAGGGGCAGGGGCAGGCAGAGGTGAATCCGCCATCCTGGATCCTGAACCCCCTAGAGGCTCTGCCAGGTGCCTACTGAACAGCAAGCGGGGTCCTTCTGATATTCCTTAAGTAATCACCCTTATTAAGTTAAAAAATAGCCTTGAAAACAGGTATGAGTGAGGGGGTGGCAAACAGTGGAGATGGGGAAGGGGAGAGCAGATGGCCAGCAAAAACGGGGTGAAACTGTAGTGTGTTTATAAAATTCAGAGCAGAGTTCAATTGGATGTTATTTAGAACCACAGTACGGCTTGATGCTGTGTGATATAACTGGAATCATTGCTGTTATTCAGATCCAGTTATTCTCAATGTTTTTGCAGCCCCAGACTGCAGCTGTTCCTGAAAACTGGAATGAAATATGGATTCCAGAAACGTAAATGAACATTTGACCTTTAGTTTTCAAATGGAGAACTTGACTAGAAATAGAATTCACCTACCAATTCAACTCCTCTGGAAAAAAGCAGTGTGTGTGGGATAATATTTGATAATTAGGTTCAGCTTTGGCTGGCTGTTTTCCTGCTTCATCTCTCTCTTGTCTACAATCTTTCTGCCTTAGCAGCATAACACATCAGTATAACTAAAATGGGTGCAAGGACTGTGGAACGTACACCCTCTTTCAGGCACAACCTCTTTTTCTGTTTGACTTTGCAAAAACATCAAAGTTCCAAAAGGGATTTTAAAAAAAATGGATGCAGACATTAAACCATAATTAGAGCTTATTGCTACCATCCTAGGTGGCATATACATTCCTTCTTCCTTAAGCAAGAAGCACAATGCCCCCCCCCATGTTGTTCTGTGGCAGTGACACAGGAGTCAGGTAAAGGCCACAGCAATACCTGTCTGGCCACCAAAAACGTGTTTTTCTTCTGGCTCTGTTTTGCAGTATTAGGCAGGTTTTAATCCTGGGTCTATTTATCCAGATTCTTCTTGGAGTCATTTTTACACTGAGCTGGTCAAGAGCTGCCCTGGCCTCCTCCCTCTGCAATTTCACAAGGATTCACCCCCTCCTCTCAGGTTTCAGCCCTAAAATGTCAAGAAATGCGATGTTGCTGACCTAGCATGCCTACTGGGAATCTTTGCTGAATCCATCCTTATATCTCCTACTTAGAACCACAGTTCTGCTGGGGTGTAGCTGATATTAAATCTCCTATGCATTCTACTTCTGCTGCTTTCAGCAGGATGCAGTTATGTTTAACAGGACGAAGTTTGTCTTTGTTCACCCATGAAGCTCTGATGAAAGTCAGTTATTCTCCCCACATGAGAAATTATTTGGGAAGACTGCTGTGGAAGAACAGTGATTTTCACCTCCTTAAACGATCTAGTCAGGCAGATGACCAGTGAACAGGTTTATTTATTATTTGCTTGTATATCCCACCTTTTCTTCAGCTGAGCCCAAGGAAATGCACATGGCTGTCCTCTTCCCCCTTTATCATCGCAAAAGTTCTATGGGGTTGAGTAGGTTGTAGGTGAAGGAGAAAGAGAGCCTTGTCCAGCTCATGGGGCAAGGTGGACAGTTCCCTCTCCCTCCTGTGCTATTTCCATCCTCTAAAACTGAATGATTCACCTTGTATTGCAATTAAACAGAGTGAATTTGTAAGTACCCACTCAAGGAAAATCTTTCTTCCTATGAATCCAAAGCTTTCCCCATTCTTTATACAACATGTCCTTGTTCAACCCACTTCTTGGCTTTGCTGACAATTGAAATTATTCCACAAGGGCAAGCATGAGGAAAGTCTCCATGGGAACTGTGGGGAGGAAACAAAGTCAGAGTTAGCCCTTCAAGCGGTAACCTCCCCCCCACCTCACAAAGTGAGTTAGAAACCCCACAGTCCTTGGGATATATATTAGACCTCCAGGGATGACAGGAGAAAAGGATTATGATTCTAGACCATGTCATTACCACATGTCCAATGCAATACAGTTATTTTAAGAGCTCCTTGTACTTCACTATCAATTAAGAAACCACCTTTTATCCCATGCTAAGAAGAATTTGATTTCAACCTCAAGCAACTTAAGTGGATGAAGGAAGTAATATTTAAAGTTCTAATTGGCTTGGTATAGATTTAGCCCTGATATTCTCCTGCAGTGCTACATCTGTGAAGAGCTTCCATACTGTTTCCAAACTAGTTTAATCATATTTAAAATTTCAGTCTTTTTGAACATTATTACAGTTGCCCCTAGCTAAAAGCTATAGTACACAGAGCGCTTCATGACTCAGACTGAAAATTGTTTTAACATATTCAGTGCTTTGTGAATCACCCTTGTTTCAAATCAAGCTTTATTTTTTGCATTCTTAATTATACTACTGAGTATATGATTAGTATGAACATCTAAGAAATTTATATTCTCTCTGCCTATTCCAGTCACATTATGTACAAGCACAGAAAAATTACAGACAGGAACAGATTTTCTCACTTGCACAGTACGGTTACATTTTTATCTGTAATTTCTGAAGGTAGCTCTGTGTGTGTTTGCAGCAGTAGGTTAACAAAGCTATCACAAAGTTCCCTCCAAATAATTTATCTATTATTTAAGTGAACATCACAGAAGCCAGTAAATCTAGGTGAAAGCATGACTTGGTTACTTTTTATGTATGGATTCTCTCTCTCTCTCTCTCTCTCTCTCTCTCTCTCTCTCTCTCTCACACACACACACACACACACACACACACACACACACACACACACACTGAGCATGATTTTCCTTGAGTTCCAAAGGAAAGTTAATTGGAGAGCACTTTTGTGTACTATTCAATGAATAATTAGATATAATCGGATCTCATTTGTAGAAGCAGTCACAACAGGAAAGCTTAGCCAGCACCTCCTTGTCACTCTTTCTACCACTGGATGATCAAAAGCAAATGTCCTACTATGTATTTTGTCCTTGCCAACCATGATACATGCAGTTCTCTTTCCATCATCTTGTGGATTATTGCCTGGAGGAAAAGGCAGATTACAGTGACAGTGGGATCTTAGTTAATTTTGAGCTTTTACTTGTCATGTGAAAAGAAATATACTTTGTGTCACATTTAAATCTTCAGAAAACATAACAGGGAACTGCTGTAGTCCCCAGGTTAATAGACTGGCTACTTAGGAGTTAGCATGAGAAATGTGTTAGAACAGGGGAGGGGAATGTACTTTCCTCCAGCTATCATTGCCCGCCCAGTCCGGAGTGATGAGGCCCGACACAGGAGGTGGGTTAAACATGGGCCAAACTTTATTGAATGTTAATAAAATTCCCCTTTCAAAAGGGGGACTAACGTACAGAGGAGTCATACTGTGTGCCTGGAGTTGGCCTTGCCCCAGACACAGGACTTAACGGATGAGTTCTGGTAAAATCTGGAGGCTGCCCAAGGCCACAGCCCAAATGAACCTTGGGATTCAAGATGATCCGCACCGCAGGGGACCTCTGCCTCCTCCCCGCCCCAGTACCGAAACCAGTGGACATTCAATACTATGAGGTGGTATGGCACACATACTTATTTGGTGCCAATTGAACTCACCTTCAAACTTATGACTTTCACCACTACCCGCCACTTCATAGGGGCTACACAGTATGCCCCATGCCCCCACCATCACCAAAATTTCAGACCTAAGGCCCCTTTGAATATCACATAGAAATAACTCTTGGCCTATGCCCGATAAATGGATACCAGCATTCTGATATAACTCAGGGTGCTGTATACAAATGTCTGGGTGCACCACCACAGATGCAAGACCAGCTGTGACACCATGCTGCGCCCTGTCAATGCACTTTGGGTCACAATCAACCCTCCAGATTCATCGTGGTAGCAATGCTGACCAACAATACGCAGTGCAGGGAACTAGGCCACTAAGGCCTGCAGATCCTTCGTCACCTGCTATATAAGGGACTTGCCTTTCCACGTAGCCAAATTGTTCCCGCTTAGGTGCATAACAACTATCTCAAAAGGCATTTCTGTGCACCCCTGAATGACCAGGTCCATAAAGCCATTCCATAAAAGTCCTCTCTGGCCTCTCACTCCAGTGTTGACCAGGCCTAGGTTCTGCCACCAGCTGGAACAGCGCACAAAGTATGGCTGACCAGCACCAGGAACTGTACAGGATGTACACTTATGTGCGATATCTGTAGGAAGCCCATCTCCCCACCTTCTCAATCACTCTGCATTGAAGCCCATTGCAGCAGCTGTTGACGCTGCCCCTATCTGACAAGAGTGGGCTCAAACTTCTGTCCCTTAATCCCAGCTTTCTGAAGTGCTTGGGAAATCACCCTCAAAATGATATTTAGTTAAAGGAGTCCCGTCTCTATAGCAAAACAACTCGCCCTCACCATCTCCCTTCTGTGCCAGGAGCTCCTACATATCTCAAACAGGGCACAATTCTGCTATGGAACACTTTCCCAACTTGATACTGCAACCTTTCCCTTGTTGGTCGGTTTTTAAACTTCTCAGATGAATATCGATTTGGTCTTCAAAGACCACCATGTCAGACCTCTGCAAAGCTGCCTGGGGACAATCAGTCCTCAATGCTGTGACTAGCTCGCTTATCCTAAATGGTCTGAAAAAATGCAACTAAAAAAGCCACCTTAAATAGACATGCCTCGAATTTAGCTTTGCAAACCTCAGACTAGACCGTTGATAATTGTTGCCACACAGCTGGCAATATGGGGGTTCTCTTGTCCTTTTCCTCACCCTCTTCCTTACCCCCAGCCTTCCATCTTTTGTTTGTTTGTTTGTTTGTTTGTTTGTTTGTTTTGATATGGAAATCAGTGGTGAAAGCTGGGAATTCTTGCATTTTATGCCAAGACTGCCCATAATGGACATAGGCACTATACCCCTGCTATGTAGGTGAATCCCAAATCATGAGGGATGTTCCACTGGGGCAGGCCAGTCCTGGCTCAACCCTTCCATACTTTGAAAGGAGAAACATTTCTCACATGGTACTGCACATGCACTTCGTGTGCTAGGAGCAACTGCTGTGGCCCAATTCACTTCCACCCTCCAAGGCTCCAAACCTCTGCTGGCATTACATCTGGCTAAGTGCATGCGCCAATGATATGTACCGCCTGATCTGTTGATGGGACAGGGCACCAACAAGTACATTATTAATTCCAGGCACATGGCTAGCAGTGTAAAGGCCTGTAGCAGAGTCATGACCCTTGGCGATCTTGAAGTGAGTGAATTAACTATCTGAACCGTTGCCAAATTGTCACACAGAATGTGACTGCAGAGTTAGCCCGTAATCACAGGGCCCCAACCATTGGAAAAATTCAGAAAGGTAAAATTGTGACTACGTGCTCACTCCAGTCCGTGGGCCGTACTCTAGCACACCATCTCCCATGGAAATACATACTGCATCCTAGGGACCCAGCTGCATCAGTCTGAACCTAAAACTCACCCCCCCCAAACACAACTCTGTTCTACAAAAGGATACACTGTTGAAAGAAGATCCTCTTAACATCCCTACCAACCGCTGTCTATGATGGGATGGCCTGTGTAGACCCACCATTGCCTCACACAGCTGCCTGAGGAAGGCCTTTCCCAAGGCCACCGCCTTGGAGGCAAAGTTAAGGTGGCCCACTACTTCCTGCAACTCCCATAACATGGCTTTTGACCTACCCGGCAGCTCCCTCAGTCCACTCTGCAGCTCAACCAGCTTCCCTTCAGGAAGCTGACTGAATTGCTGAACTGTGTCAAGCTCTGTCCCCAAATAAATCAAGGCCATTGCTGGCCCATCCATTTTCTCTTTGGCCAAGGGTACTCCAAGTTCCCTGGTCATTTCCTGAAAGGCTGCCATAAGCCTCCTCCACAGATTGGTGCTTCTTTTGCCACAAAACAAATAACCACCCAGGTAGTACACTGCTTCCGCCATCCCTGTCCAGTGTTTGAGCACTAATTCCAAAACTGAACTGAAGCACTCAAAGGCAGTGCAAGATATGGAACATCCCATGGGCAGTGCACTATCCATGCAAAACTAGTTATCAAGTGAGGACCCTACAACCAAAGGACATGTACCAGATGTTGCCAGTTCCTGTGGGATCCAATCATTTACTGAATCCCCTTCTGGATGAGACAGATGATGAACCAAACAATATTCACCAGCTGTCTTCTTTGGTACCACCCCTAATGGGAACATCTGGAAATTGGGGACTGGAAATGGGCCCAAGACCCTGTCCTCTAAAACTTCTTTTTGAATTCTCGTTTCAACAACCCTTTTCATATCCTGCACACACAACATACAAAAAAGAGCAAGCTAAAGCCATCCAATGTCGCAAACTCCACCTTTGCTCTGATTCTCCTCACCATCTGATTTAGTTCTGCCACCATTTTCTTCTGCCGAAAATGGATTTTTCATGGGGCCTGCAGAGAAAAGAATCTTCAATCTCCTGTTTGAAGGAATAGGATGGTTCTCAGTTTAAGATATTTGGGGGAAAATGTTTGTTTTTTTAATTCCACTGAAAATCTGTCACTAGAAATATACCTAGAGTGTAACTATTTCCCAGTCAAATGTCCCAACAATGTTAAACAGCATAACTGCGGTTCTAATTAACATTTTACACCTCCTGCTAAGAATGCAGAGGGGGATCAGAAAGTATTTGTGAGCATGAAGCAATTTTTAAATAAAAAGTCAGCTCCTTAGAATAAATACTCTCCAAAGATTCATTTCTCACCTCTAGTTGTATGATAAATGACACCTTCCCCCTTTGTTTCTCCTCATACTTGTAGGCTACCCAATGGTATAATCTGCCTGTCTCTTTAGAAGCCTTCCTGAATTCCATGGGATTTAACTACTCATGGGTAAATGTGTACAGTTTTGCCATTGCCTCCTTATTTTTAGGGCCAGTCTAGAAATAATGGTAATAAAATGGTGTTTTTAAACTGAAATTCAAGTGGGGAGGAAAGGGTGGAGAAGATTTGACTGGAAAGTTTGGTAAGGTATGAAGCACTCTTCCCACTTCCAACATGATTTCCCTCCCTATAGCCTATCTCTTCAGGCCTGTTCTACAGGCATTGTCTCCTCATATTTAACTGTAATCCTAAATGCTAGCTTGTAGAGCAGAGTTTCAGGGAAGTGTGCTGTAGGAAATGGAGAGAGAGTGTCATTCTTTTCACCCACCAGTTGGTTTGTTTAGTTACTATTCCACCTTTCTCCCTTGTGGGATTCAATGTAGCCTACAAATATGTTTTAAATACAAGTACAATTAAAAACCCACATTGGTTGACATCTGGTTGTGTCACTCTGTGTGCATAACAGGGAGGATGTGCATAATGGGGGCAATTTGGAGGTGCATGTGACTTTACCACCTGGCATACAAATTACAGGCACCTTAAACTCATCTTTAATCAGTGGCAATTTGTCTTGAATCCGTGGCGATTTGTCGCTGTCAATGACATTGTCTTTGTTGCACACCTGAAGCTGTGCAACAGGATTCCAGCCAATAAATTATAGTATTGGACCAATATTAAATAAATTACCAGATTTAAACAGATACATAATTCTGTTTTATTGAAGATCTTTTAAAAAGGAAGTTGTTAAACCAAGAACTTCTTTTGCTCCCTTTCCTCTCTTTGTAATTGTAGCAGAGCATGATATAAACAGAAAGAACAGCCAAAATCACTTCCTTGGCCCTAAGAACAAAGACATGGAGAAGCAAGGAGAGCATGCTTGCTTGAAAGACCAGCATGACTTGAAAGACCACCAGGACCATAAACTGTTTTCCTGATTTTTCTGACCTATGGAACTACTGCCTCTTAAACCATATCATTGAGGACCTAGTTCCTGATTTGCCTTTTACCTTTCATCTCCCAGTGTTGGAACCCTTCATTTTCCTAGATTGTATGCCTACATATAGGAACTTTCTTATTCATGCTCTGTGAAAGCCAGCCTAGAAGACTTTTGAACTGAAGAATAAAGTGAAAATGGTTCCAATCAATCAATTTATCAATAGATGCATGCATGCACAAATGAATGAATGTAAGGATTTATCTGTTTTTTCCAAGATTTCTGGCTCTCCCATCAATAGATGGCAAGATTAGCCTCCTTAAGTTCGCCATCGGTAAGTAAGATGGCATTTGAACATCAGTGCTTGAAAATGTTGCCATTTTGGATTTGTTGTTGATGTTTAGTTGTTAAGTCATGCCTGACTCTTCGTGACCCCATGGACCAGAGCATGCCAGGCCCTCCTGTCCTCCACTGCCTCCCAGAGTTGGGTCAAATTCATGTTGGTCACTTCGATGACACTGCCCAACCATCTCATCCTCTGTCGTCCCCTTCTCCTCTTGCCTTCACACTTTCCCAACATCCAGGGAGTCTTCTCATGAGATGGCCGAAGAATTGGAACCTCAGCTTCAGGATCTGTCCTTTCAATGAGCACTCAGGGTTGATTTCCTTCAAATTGGATAGGTTTGTTCTCTTTGCAGTCCAGGGGACTCTCAACAGTCTCTTCCAGCACCACAATTCAAAAGCGTCAATTATTTGGTGGATAGTCTTCTTTATGGTCCACCTCTCACTTCCATACATCACTACTGAAAAAACCATAGTTTTGACTATGCGGACCTTTGTTGGCAAGGTGATGTCTGTGCTTTTTAAGATGCTATCTAGATATGTCATCACTTCCCCCCAAGAAGCAGGCATCTTTTAATTTCGTGGCTGCTATCACCATCTGCAGTGATCACGGAGCCCAAGAAAGTAAAATCTGTCACTGCCTCCATATCTTCCAATGGCCATAATCTTAGTTTTTTTGGATTACAACTCACAAATTATGCAGGTTGTAGTTCCCCAAAGTAACATTTCTAAGGTCTGCAGAAAATTTTGGGTGACACTGTGGATCCAATTTTAATCTTGCTTATAATGTTGTTCATATTGTTGATAACAGCAATGGGCTTTACTCCTTTCAGTCCATCTTTCTCAATAAATAATAATCATGTGCTGTAAAGTCAATTCTGACTTATGCCAACCATTTTTAGGGTTTTCCAGGTAGACAATACTCAGAAGTGGTTTACCATTCCCTTCTGAGGACAACCAGGACTGTGCGGCTTGGCCAAGGACACATAGGATGGCTCTACTCGCAGGAGACCCAGTGGGGAATCGAACTCTGGCTCCATAGCCAGATACCTAAACCACTGAGCCAGTCAGACACCTGCCATCTCTCTTAGCTATACTTTTCTCCAGTATGACCTAACACTACAATTTCAGTTCACATTAAGAGAACCAGCATTTCCCAGAAGAGGAGTTTTTGATAATTTTTTTCTGTCTCATTCAAACTATGTGAGATTTAATACCCTCCTCTCTTCACCATCTGCAAGGAGAGTGGATAATTTTGGGAAACTATTTGGCCTCATCCCACCTGCGTTTTCTCTGTGCACATATAAATATATATCTAAAGGGCCGAATTCCCTTCCAGATGCACTCTGACTGCCTTCCAAACAAAACCCAAACTTATTGTCAGTATTATGTTTTGACAACTGTGGATCGCCTAGTAAGAAACTGACATTTTTTTTCTTGCACAAATATGTAGTTTCTTCCCTTCCACTTAAAGTAACCCACAAACCATCATGTTTTGTGCTTCTTTAATGAGCCAAGGAAAAGATAATTTGGTATAGCTTGAACAAAAGTAATCATTACATATAAGCTGGAAAAGACAAGGATGATGGGGGAAATGGAAGGCTGTATGAAACGAGGACTCAATGAAGCAGTCCATGGCCTTGTGTTTGCAAGACCTAGTTTCTCCAGTTCCATTTCTGAAATCCAAAGTTATTCCTCAACTCAGAAAGGGGCCTCTTTGTCATTTTCTCAGTACATATAGGGATCTGATGTGATTGGGGGACTGTGATTCACAGCCTGTAGATCTAAGAGGAGGGGGAAAGAGAGCATACTACTGCTATATTATATGTGATTTTTGCTTTCTATTCTGTTTTTTCTTAGAAAACCAACCACAAATTGTTTTTAACCTCTAGAGAAATGACTCTGTTTCACCCCAAAGTGAAAAGGCATTTTTAAGTTCACTGGCTAACATACGATTGGGGAATCAGCTTGAGACTGTACAATAGCAGACAGTGTCCTCAGAGATGAAAAAAAGGAGTACTATTTAAATCACCAGTAGTACCCACTAGCTTGCTTGAAATAATTAGTGATTGTATGCTCAACAGGCACACATAATCAGAGATACTAAGTTCTTTCCATTTGTACCATGCTAATAAAGACAGCTTAC
Source organism: Pogona vitticeps (assembly GCF_051106095.1). Lineage (NCBI taxonomy): Eukaryota > Metazoa > Chordata > Lepidosauria > Squamata > Agamidae > Pogona > Pogona vitticeps. The sequence continues at coordinate 273,353,831 of NC_135783.1, read as the reverse complement.
ATATAGATGTCTCTTCAAAGAAGGGGATACAAGCCTGTTGCCAACAATTGTGTGTGTGAGAAAGTTTAATTAGCAAGTACTTCCCAGAGAGACATTTTGTAGGAAGAATGAGTCATAGAATAATAATGCAACTTTGCCAATAGTCAGACAAAGAAGGAAAAACATAAAGGGGAAAAAAATTCCTTCCACTCAAATAAGTAGAGATAGTTATGATATCTTTAAGAAGTTTGAAAAGTACCTTTGTTACCTGCTTACTCATACTGCTGCTGTTAAGCTCCTCAGAGAGGGGTGTTTTTTTTTTTAAATAAGACTTTTCATTTTCTCTGTAGCACCATATGGCAAGGGCAAAAAAGGGTTTGTGAAATACCTCTTCTACAACAGAAAAATGTTTAGGGGCTATGTGAGGAATAACAGTGAGAAACACTTCTCTGCTTATTCCCCTACCTCCTGGGACTACCTTTTGCTCAGCAATTTCAGGTAAGGCTCAGTAATTAAATCTTTTAGGAGGAACACTCTTCAAAGATGGCTGTTCTACCAACACAGGAAATTGAATGAAGTTTCCCAGGATCTTCAGAGAATACTTTTTTTCTTCCTGAAAAGAATGATGACATTTCTTGTTAAGTCTTCCCATCTTACCTCATCACTCCTACTAATGGAGCACGCCTTGGACAACAATGATACATTGATTCTGTTTCTTCCACTGCCTTTTTTTTCCCACTTGTTGCCAGTGATGTTGAACCACTGGAGATCTTTCCATTAAAGCAAATGTAAACCTTTTTACTTTATGGGGTGGACAGCAGGGTCATCCAATAAGTGCAGTGACGAATTTTTTCCCCAACAAGCTATTCAATGAACTCTTTGCTTACACTTCTCTTTCTTCTGAGGAAGCAGATGGCAACCTCCAAACATTCAGCAGTGCAGCTTTTCAGTGCTCATTAATAAGTATACTTCATTGGGTTTTCCCAAGCATAAACAGGAGTAAAAAGGATGAAATCTCTTTCATTTATGAGCTATACACCATCTGAGCATCAGTCAAGCACAAGTTAAACCAGAGTTAAATAAACTAGACATAAGGTAAGGTTTTATGATCATGGAAGGTGCTTATGGTTGTTGTGGGTTTTTTGGGTTCTTTGGCCGTGTTCTGAAGGTTGTTCTTCCTAACGTTTCGCCAGTCTCTGTGGCCGGCATCTTCAGAGGATAGCACAGAGAAGAGCACAGAGTGCTGTCCTCTGAAGATGCTGGCCACAGAGACTGGCGAAACGTTAGGAAGAACAACCTTCAGAACATGGCCAAAGAGCCCGAAAAACCCACAACAACCATTAGATCATGACCATGAAAGCCTTCGCGAATACAAGGAAGGTGCTTGCTGCTCAGATCTGATTGATTACAACACTGATCACAGACATCTTAGGTCCTGTCTTTTACCACTGCTCTGTATTAGGTTCATCAGTAAAACACAGGAATAAATAATGAAGAAAGAATCTTATTACAAGGTTGGCCTGGTTTTTTTGTTTGTTTTTAACCCAGGGTTGTCTCTTCTTTTTAAGCCACGTTTGCCTGCATATAGCCCAATGCACAAGCAAATGAGCTAAGCAGTCCTAACCACCTATGGAAGACTGAGATCCATAGCACAACCACCACTGCATCAAGAAGCTGGCAGGCCCAAAGAGACTAGGGTGGGAAAAGGATTCTTGCTCATTTCTTTGCTGGTGTTTGTGAAAACAATATTAGACATCCACAGAATCTATTAGGAGAAGATTCACCATCTCATTTCCAGATTTGTTGTAGTTTTGTCTCTTTTGGGGGATGAATTATGAGGATATGAAGGCTTTTTTCTCAACTTCCCATCTTCTGGCATGAGTCAGCAGTAGCAGTGGAACCATTCACTACCACTTTAGAGAGGCTCCTCCACGCATAGGTCTCTCTCTACCTGCAGAGCAAAGAATTTCTTCCCGAGTTTGAGAACCTGAATATACAATACAATTCACTGTGGACTTTTTGGGAGAAACGGCTATACTTTCCATGTTAAAACATGTTTAGGTTGGATTATATCAATGAATCGGAAAACCAACAGTAAAACGAATGTAAAAATATCAGAAGCCTACAATTTGTTGTTGTTTTTGTGAAACGATTGTTTTATTATTACAAAGGTAACTTGCAATATTAGAGCAGTAATTGAAACAATCCTGCCATATATTAGAAATTACATGTTTAAAGGCTGTGAAAGTAGAGATGTCTGTCAAGGAAGTATATGGGTGTGCTGAGCAAAGCAAGGGTACAATCAACCTCTAAGGTCCTCTTAGAGAAGAAAAACACAAGACAATAGCTTCTTCCTTAAAGATGGTATTGCATATGTACAGTCTTTACAAAATACTCCAACAGCATGTCCTCTAGCACAGCGGTCTCCAACCTTGGGATGCCAGATGTTCTTGAACTACAACTCCCAGAAGCCTTCACCACTACCTCTGCTGGCTAGGATTTCTGGGAGTTGAAGTCCAAGAACATCAGGAGGCCCAAGGTTGGGGGCCACTGCTCTGGAAAATCTCCCAATTCTCCATGCTACATGTGTGTTCCTCTGTACAATATCTAGTACATATGACAAATCAGGTAACATTACCTCATCTCAGGTGATCTCATAATAATTACAGCAGCCTTCTGCCTAGTCAGTATGACTCAGCTTTATGCACAGCTGTAAAATATGGCTGATTAACAACTTCCTTTACACATTTGGTCTGAGATGTCAATTTCTCCTATTACAATCCTTGTAATTTCCTAACAATGTCTTTGTCTGATTCAGAAAGGGCAAAAGAATGGAGGGCAGTCAAGTTTCCCTGGGAAAAGTCATCTATGAACCCTACCATGAAAAGGTACAATTTCCAGCCTATTAAATATTGAGACTCCGTTTTTTCCCCTTCTACCCTGCATCACTATTTAGTAATTACAATTTTGCAACTACCAGCATGCCAGAGATCCTAGAATTATTTCTCATTCTTCTAATAGTACTAATAAAATAATTAAAGGATCAAGTGGTATGCTGTACCTTTTGATATGTTTAATGCCTTTAATCCTATTATGGGATGTTTCCATTAGCTCTCCACACAGAGTAGAGGTCTGCACTTTCAACATGTCTGCTAACATTTTGTATGAATAATGTTCTCATTTAACAGTCAGGAAATACCTACCCAGTATTTTTTCCATGTTGATACAAATAGAAACAAGGATATTCAGTATGGTGCAGTGGATAGACTGATGGACTAGAACTCAGATGACCTGGACTTGAATTCATCCTCACCCATGGAAATTCTTCGGGGGAGTGGAAGTGGTAAAAACACTCCTTAAATAACGCACTTACCTTGAAAACTCTATTATTTATTTATTTAAAATATTTTTACTCTGCCATTCACCTTAACATTAGAATATTAATAATCCTATAACTGCAGAGCTGGAAGAAACCCTATGGATCATTAGGTCAAGACCATGTCAGGGAGGCACAGTGGGGAATCCAAGTCTTAACTTGTGGTTTCACAGGCAGAGACCTAAACCACTGTACTAACCAGCAGTTCTATACATAGGACCCAAGGCAGCTTACGTCATTAAAAGACCATTTTGAAGCTAAAAGTGGTAAGTTTACATATACTGTAAAGGATCAAATAAATACCACACTAAAAACCAGTAAACAAAAGCAATACCAAAAACACATTCAAAGCAGTAAGGAAGAACAACCAATTAAAAATCTCCATTCAGGCCACCAGTCACTAAGGAAAAACTTTCTTGGAGAGAAAGGTCTTTGTTTGTGGGAGGTTGTCAAAGATGGGACCAGTCTGACCTCCTGTGGAAGGGAGTTCCAAATTTGGGAGGAGCAACAGAGAAGGTCCTCTCCCATGTTCCTACCAAATGCACCGGTGAAGGTGGTGGGATGGAGTAAAAGGTCTCTCCTGATGATCTTAACACCCAGGCAGGCTCAGTGTCATAAAATCTCTGTAATCTATGTCTTACCTATGAGGCTGTTTTCAGTCTGATCCTATGGATTTTTACTTAGAATTCAGTGAGGATAACTTCCTAGCAGGTAATAGAGGTTACAAAAGATACTAAAAGGTTGAAGACATTTAAATGTTCATCTGATATATTTTTAAAAATGATACCAAAGCATTTTGGTCAGAAACACATACTATTAACATGTTTTATAATTATTATTTTATTCTCAGTACTTCTTTTCATTTTTGAAAATGTCCCAAGTTCAAAATCCTTACAAAGTAGAAAACATTTTAGAAAAAAAATAGATTAATTGTATTTGGAATGGAAAATATGGAAACCCAAAGCATGCCTTGGCAGTTCTCCTGAAACCAAAGGAAAATGTGGAATAGCATGTACTTATATATATCATTAAAAGTTGCATTTTTTTCAGTCCTTGTCTATTCAGAATAAAATCACACAACATTTAATTGGACTTACTCACACAAAAGAGGGTACAAGATTGAAGCCTTCTTTCCAAATTATGTATTCCCAAGGATTATGACCAAAGAGATACTAGTTTTAGATGGTGGGATTATGGAGGCAAGAAGGGACAAAGACTGAGAAGCTGGTGGGAGGGGGCTGGAAGGCATGCAGGGGGAGTCATGAAAACAAATGTCACTGAATATCTGTGATGGTTTGGTATTGTTAGAACCAACTGATAGCGATGCTAATAGAATTTTCAAGGTAAGATATTTAAAGAGTGGTTTTACCCCCAGTAGGTTTCCATGGCAGAACAGGAATTCGAACCCAGGCCTCCTAGTCTATCATTCTATCCATTACACCACAGTGTGACTTTGAAGAGGTGGTGGGGAAGCAATGACCTTCCGCATTTCCCATTAGCTCCAGTGAACATGGCATTGGTCTGGAGGATGCCCTTCTTCTCCTCTCCCTGCTCTTTGTCCTACCTTGTTGAAAGTTTTTTCTTTATGTAAAATTGTTTTTTAATATATATATTGCTGTATGTTTTGCTGTAAGCCGCCTAGAGTGGTCTTAACCGACTAGATAGGTGGGATATAAAATAAATAAATAAATAAATAAGATTCTGGTTTTTTTTTTTTTTTTGCTATATAAGACTTACGTCTTACATCTTATATAGCAAAAATACCTAGGGAAACTTTTTTTTTAGTCAGCTTCTCCAGCTGATAAGAGCTCAAAATATTTTCATGCTTTCACCCTGGGAACATTCAGGTCATCGTTTCTATTTAGTACCTTCTTTGATAGTTTTTATTTAGTACCTGCAGTACTTATTTTGTGAAAAAGAGGAAACCCATAATTAGGTAGCATCAATAACTGTCATTTGGGCTTAATTTTAGTCAGCTGGTTCAGCAGCTCTGTTACTTTAATGGTATTGCTAACTATTGGTCCTACAATAAATGGGATAGATATCCTACTGCCTACATACCTCTGCTGCTATTTCTGCAGTTGGTCTATTCAAAAACTCATTGTAAAATGCTAGATTAAAGCCATACTCTTTATGCAAGTCATGCACTCATTTTTTAAGGCCACCACAATGGAGCTTTTTCTTTGTCTGCAAAGCATGCTTCCTTGAAGTGATTCTTACCTATATTCACCCTCAATCCCAAAATGTTTCACTTGAAAAAGACTGCAGTTTCCTGAGCCCATGTCTCTAAACTGAGGTGAAATACATTTTGAAGGTACTGAAAAGAAGATAAAGAAACAGCAGGAATTGTGATTTCATAGTACTTTGGCTGCCATGTTGCATTTTCCACCAAGCCCTTCTATACCGGGGGGGGGGAGTGAGGGAGAAACCAAATGCATTACAAGATCGGGATACTTGGCTCAGTAATTCTATGTGTGAGAAGGATCTTGTAGATCAAAAGGTGAATATAAGCCAACAGTGTTAGGATGCATTAACAGTAGTCTCCAAATCCTCTGAGATACTAGTTTCACTCTATTCAGCACTGGTTTGGCCTCATCTAGAGTACCGCATCCAGTTCGGGACACCACACTTTAAGAAAGATGCAAACAAACTGGAACAGGTTCAGGGGACTGGAAACCAAACAAATTGCAATAGGGATGATCAGGGGAGTTGAAACTATACCCTATAATGAAAGACTGAAAGAACTGGGCATGCTTAGCCTTGAGAAAAGAAGATTGAGGGGAAATATGATAGCACTTTTCAAATACCTGAAAAATTGTCATACAAAGGAGAGGCAGTATCTATTCTTGACCATCCCAAAGTGCAGGGCACTTAATAATGGGCTCAAGTTACAGGAAGCCAGATTTCAGTTGAATATCAGGGGGAAAAAATCTTAACTATTAGAGCTCTAAGAAAACAGAACCAGTTACATTGGGAGGTGGTGAGCACTTCAATGCTGAGAAACAATGAGGGAACCATCTGTCAGATATACTTTGATTCTGATTCCTGCATTGAGTAGGAGTTTGGACTCGATGGCCTTTTAGGCACATTCCAGCTCCATTATTTTGTTCCTTTTTTGGGGGGACTGTGCAGCTTGCCCAAGGCTACATAGGTTGGCATATTTGAGATGCACAGTGGGGAACTGAACTACTAATCTCTGCCTCCATTACCAGATGCAGAACTCACCATCCAGCCAGCTATTGACCTTTGCTAAAGACTGATAAAGCATGTACTCAACCTCAGTACAGGGCTTTTGAATACAAATTGGAGGAGGTCATCATGGAAATACTAACCTGGAAAAGACAGAGGTCCTGGGGCGGGGTGGCCCCTCCATTGGTGATTTGGGAAATTCCCCCTCTTTTGGGGGAGTGACTCTCATCATGAAGACTGAGTGTTACATACAGCACTGATGGTACCTGTCTGTCATGGGTTTGGAGGGAAAGTTCCATCCTATGGGGAGTGGAAGGCGGGACATCAGGGGGAGGGGCTGTACTGTATATATATGTGGAGCTTGTGTGGAGAAGTTTAGAAGCAGGAGTGGGAGTCTGTGTGTCAGACTGAGTACAACTGTGTGTCAGTTAGTACATACCTGATAGGTTCAGGTCTCTATCTAGGTAGCCAGAACTGATAGGTTCAGGGTCTGTGCTTTACTTTAAAGTGTTCTGTGTGAACCAATTTGTTGTATGTATATGATTGAGACTAAGCCACGTTACAGTATCTTATTTACTTGATCTTTTTATTTACCCTGTTTGTTATTTAAATAAACCTTGTTCTTTTGTTTGTTAAAAATCCATTCCTGGTCTGTGTGACTTCTTATAGGGAATGGTTGGTGGCAGCTTAATTAAAGTGTGGTATACTCCAGTAGGTCTGGGGTTGTCACATTGATTGGTGTCCAGCGTGTGGGATACGACTGGTCCAGTTGTCCAGTGGTCCAGCAAAGCCTTGGCAAGTGTGCCCAGAGCAAGGGGGGTCTAGTCAGGGAAAATCTGAGAGCGCGTAGGTAATCTTCTAGGCTTACCTCACGGGGAGGTAGGCTAGTGGAAGAACGTGCACACTCAGATTGGGGACTAGATTAGGGAGCTCTGAGGCAACCCGTTTTGGCGGGAAAGAGCTGAGGCAAAGCTGTGTGAAGTAACAGTGATCTAGCCTGTCTGCTGAGAGGCCTAGCAGAGGGGGTGGATTCTGCCTGGCAACAGTTGCAAGTTGGTGCTGAAGGAACAGCAGCAATCTATAGAAGGCTGTTTCTGAGGCAAAAGGAAAAAAGTCGTCGCTTTATTTTGAGGCTTGACTTTTGAAGGCAGCCTGTTCTGGGGGGGATTATGCCCTTGACTCGAAGCCAAATGGTAGAAATGGAAAAAGAAGAAAGATTGGAGAGAGAGAGGATGGCGTTTGAGTTAAGAAAATTGGAAAGGGAGGCCAAAGAAAGAGCTGAAATCAGTCAGGCAGAGGCAGATGCCAAGGAAAGGGGAATGGCCATGAGGATGAAAGAGATGGAACTGAAACACAGAATTAGAATGGCACAATTAAAATTAACATTCCTAAATAAGAAAAATAACAATTTATCAGTTGAAGAAATTTCGGAAAGAGAAAAGTATGAGGCTCAGGTCAGACAAAGTGAGCAAGATCTTGAAAAATATAATCAGCAAAAAGACATTAAATTAAAAGAAATCAGAGATAAGACTGAAGAAAAAGTAAAAGAGATAAAAGCTAGGGCTGAGGAAGAAATTTTACAGATCAGGGCTGAGTTTGAGGCTAAGCAAAAGGAGCTGGATTTGAGAATAAAAGAGAAGAAATTGCAGCTAGAAAAGAAACCAAAAGAAGGCACACAGGTTAAGGCACAACATCAAAACCTGAATTATTCTGAAGAAAACATGAGGGAAACATGGGACCCTAAGTACTCCAAAGGGTTAGTTCAGAGCCCGCCAAAAATGGGCGGCCATTTTGTTGATAAAACTTCTGGGCAGAGCCAGTCCAGGAACCAGATTTTGGAAGGAAAACCAAAACCAGATGAGAAAGACTCCAAGTACAGCAGAAAATGTTATTTCTGTCAAGGAAAGGGCCATCTAATCTCAGAGTGTGAGAAATTAAAGCAGCTAAAGGGAAATTTGCCTCATGATTTGAGTGGAACCAAGCCAAAAGCTGTGTTCTGTGTCCAGACAGAGCAAAGCTCCTTGCCACTGAGGGAGCTTGTTGCCATGGCTACTCAATCTGGAACAGTTACATCTGCTGATCCGGCTGGGGAAAATGGTCCTCTTGTGGAGGTCAAGCGCTGCTTACTAGTGAGGACAGATTCGCAGTTGTTTGAGACCGCAGGGGTGGACGTAGGAATACTTGACCATCAGTATAGGGGGCTAAGGGATACTTGTTCCCAGGTGACCCTGTGCCATCCAGACATTATTCCTAGGGAGTATATAATCCCAAATGAGAGCTTGAAGGTGGCAGGGATTGAGGGACAGGTGATCTCACTGCCAGTAGCTGAGGTACCTGTGAGCTTTCAAGGCTGGAGGGGAGTTTGGCGGCTAGCGATTTCATCGACTCTGCCAGCAGCCGTGCTCGTGGGAAATGACCTGGCTGAACATGTGAAACGGGTGCTAGTGATTACACGCTCACAAGCTACCACGGAGTCAGTTCAGGGGGGTACTGACGAGCCCAAGGCTGAAGCAGATGAGGGGAGTTCCGAAGCTGTGGTAGAAACCTTAACCACAGACAGCAAATTTGGCCAAGAGCAAAAGGCAGACGCCACTCTCCAAAAGTGTTTTGAAAAGGTGACAGACACCCAGCTAACACCTGAAACCCCAGCGAGATTTCGCGAGAAAACGGGAATTTTATATAGAGAGACCCTGATGAATATCTCAAAAGGGGGAGATGGGATCAGAAGTCAGCTAGTGGTACCTGAAAAGTATCGCCCCATGATCTTACAAAGGGGGCACTCTGACATGTTTGCTGCGCACTTAGGGGTGAACAAAACACAGCAGAGAATCACACAAAATTTTTACTGGCCTGAAATAGGGAAGCAGATCAAGGAGTTCTGTAAACAATGTGATGTGTGTCAGAGGCAGGGGAATAACCGTGACAGGACCAAAGCAAAGTTGTGCCCTTTGCCTGTGATTGACACCCCGTTTAAATGTATAGGAGTGGATATTGTGGGACCTTTGCCCAAGGCCACAAAGAGGGGGAACAGGTTCATTCTCACCATTGTGGACCATGCCACGAGGTACCCCGAAGCCATACCCTTGACTAACATTGAAACTAACACAGTGGCAGACGCCTTGGTGGGGTATATGTCCAGGATGGCATTTGCCTCAGAAATAATCACAGATTTGGGCACATCGTTTACATCAAAGCTCATGAAACGGTTATGGCAAATCTGTGGAATTAAACACAAGGAAACCACTGCCTATCACCCTGAAAGTAATGGGTTAACGGAGAAGTTCAATGGGACTCTGATGCGCATGATTAGGGCTTACTTGGCAGAGAATCCAAACAATTGGGACCAGAAGCTGCAATCCCTTTTGTTTGCTTATCGATCAGTGCCTCAAGCCAGTACCGGGTTCAGTCCGTTTGAACTTTTGTTCAGGAGAAGAGTGAAAGGTCCACTTGATTTAATCAAACAAAATTGGGAACAGATCACCCAGGATGACCCACAAGATGTTGTGACATATATAGACTCTTTAATGAATGACCTGAAGAGAAACCTAGAGCTAGCAGCAGAAAACCTGCAAGCTCAGAAGGTCAGACAGAAAACCTGGTATGACCAGAAAGCCAGGGAGAGGCACTTTAACCCAGGGGAGGAAGTGCTTTGGCTTAGGCCCTGCAAAGAGAACAAACTGCAGCTCAAATGGGCAGGACCATATAGGGTCATTTCCAAGATGTCGGACCTGAACTACCTTATAGAGCAGGAGGAACACCAAGCACGGAGGGTGGTACATGTGAATGCCCTGAAACCCTACTACAGAGGGGAACAGAGGGTTTTATTTGCAATAAAAGCAGCTGAGAGTGAGGAAGCTGAATTACCCTTCTGGGAGGGTAGAGGGGAAGTAAAATACAACCCAGATGAGGTAAAGATCAGTCCTGCACTCACCCAAGACCAGCAGCAAGAACTACAAGTGCTGCTCACCAAATATCAAAAGGTGTTTTCAAATAAGCCGGGGATAGTGAAGGGAGTGATGCATCGGATCCACACAGGGGATGCACCCCCGCAAGCAGTATCCCCATACCGAGTAACGGGACCCTATAGGGACAAGGTGCGGAAGGAGCTGGACGAGATGCTTAGGGAGAACATAATCGTCCCCTCTTCTTGTCCTTGGTCCTCTCCGATAGTCCTAGTGGACAAGCCTGATGGGAGCATTAGGTTTTGTGTAGATTACCGGAAATTAAACCGCGTAACCACTCCTGATGCCTACCCAATGCCCAGGCTAGACAACCTGATTGAAACCATGGGGGGTTGTCGGTTCATTTCATCATTGGACCTAGTAAAGGGATACTGGCAATTAAGGATTGATCCCAGGGATCAAGAAAAGACCGCATTTTGCAGCCCTTTCGGTCTCTATGAGTTTAGAGTCCTGAGTTTTGGTCTCAGAAATGCACCAGCCACATTCCAAAGGCTGATGGACCAGACCTTAGCAGGGCTCAGTGACTTTACTGTGGCCTACATTGACGATATAGGGATCTTCAGTAATACCTGGGAAGATCACCTGAAACACCTGGAGATAGTGCTGCAGAGGTTAAGTGCAGCAGGGCTAACGGTAAAGGCAAGCAAACTGCAGCTGGGTAGCCCAGAAATAAAATACTTGGGTCACATAGTAGGGGGAGGAGTGATCAAACCCCTAGAGGCCAAGATAGAAGCCGTTCGTGATTGGCCCAGACCCAACACCAAGAAAAAAGTCAAATCATTTCTTGGGTTGGTGGGCTACTACAGAAAGTTCATCCCGAGGTTTAGCGAGATGGCGACTCCGCTGACCGATCTGACGCGGAAGAAGGCTGATGACCGCATCCCGTGGACCAGCGACTGTGAGGAGGCGTTCCGGAGGTTGAAGGAGGCGCTCATCAATTATCCAGTGCTGCGTGCTCCCGACTTCGACCGGGAGTTCATCATCTACACCGATGCGTCTAACAGCGGGATAGGAGCAGTTCTTTGCCAGGAGGATGAAAATGGTGACCAGCATCCAGTGTCCTACCTGAGTAGGAAACTCCAGAAAGGTGAGAGACATTTGGCAACCGTGGAAAAGGAGTGTCTGGCCATAGTATACGTGATTCAGAAGGCCAAATCTTACATCTGGGGAAGACATTTTGTTCTGTGCACTGACCACTCACCACTGCAGTGGTTAAAGACAATGAAAACCCACAATAGTAAACTTATGAGGTGGGCTTTAAACCTGCAAGATTATGACTTTGAAGTGAAGGTGGTCAGAGGGTCAATGAACTGTGTTGCTGACGCCTTGTCAAGAAGACCCGAAGAGTGAAGACGGCGAAGAAACATGGACTATGTATATTTTGGTGACCAAAAGTTAATTGTACCTGTTTATTGATCAGTCTTGGTTTGTATTAATAAAGGTAACTTAATGTATTGTAAATATGAATGTTTAAATGCCTAATTGATATCTTTAACCTAGAGTGTAAGTATGGGATTGTGTTATTGTATAATTGTTATATGTTTTGTTCCTGGTTGTTTTTTGGAGAAAAGCACTTTAGCTTTTCCCCTGCAAAACAACTTATAAAGAGGGGAGGTGTTACATACAGCACTGATGGTACCTGTCTGTCATGGGTTTGGAGGGAAAGTTCCATCCTATGGGGAGTGGAAGGCGGGACATCAGGGGGAGGGGCTGTACTGTATATATATGTGGAGCTTGTGTGGAGAAGTTTAGAAGCAGGAGTGGGAGTCTGTGTGTCAGACTGAGTACAACTGTGTGTCAGTTAGTACATACCTGATAGGTTCAGGTCTCTATCTAGGTAGCCAGAACTGATAGGTTCAGGGTCTGTGCTTTACTTTAAAGTGTTCTGTGTGAACCAATTTGTTGTATGTATATGATTGAGACTAAGCCACGTTACAGTATCTTATTTACTTGATCTTTTTATTTACCCTGTTTGTTATTTAAATAAACCTTGTTCTTTTGTTTGTTAAAAATCCATTCCTGGTCTGTGTGACTTCTTATAGGGAATGGTTGGTGGCAGCTTAATTAAAGTGTGGTATACTCCAGTAGGTCTGGGGTTGTCACACTGAGGTTCGCAGCTTGGGGGTCCATCTGGATCCAGCGCTCACCAGGGAAACCCAGGTGGTGTCAGTGGTCCACTCTGCCTATTTCCATTTGTGGCGGATTGCCCAGCTACGTCCATATCTTGGTGTTGCGGTGCTCACCACTCTGGTCCATGTGCTTGTAATCTCGAGATTAGACTACTGTAATGCACTCTACGTGGGGCTACCTTTGAGATTGATGTGGAAGCTTCAAATGGTGCTCCTCTCTTCTCAGTGGGACGAGAAGATATCAGCATATTTTCCCCACTCTGGCTGCATTGCAATGGCTGCCTATTTGTTTCCGCATTGATTTCAAAGTGTTAATGATCACATATAAAGCCCTAAACCATTTACGACCTTGATATCTAGTGGAACGCCTCCTCCCACCTCGTCGTTTAGTCATTTAGTCATTTCCGACTCTTCGTGACCCCATGGACCAGAACACGCCAGGCCCTCCTATCTTCCACTGCCTCTCGGAGTTGTGTCAAATTCATTCTGGTAGCTTCGATGACACTGTCCAACTATCTCATCCTCTGTCGTCCCCTTCTCCTCCCACCTAGATCTACCCAAACCACTCGTTCTAGTGAGGAAGAGCGACTGAGGGGCCTAACACCGAGGGAGGCCCAGAGAGAAAGAACAAGAAACTGGGCCTTCTCAGCAGTGGCCACTCACCTTCGGAACAGTCTGCTCCCAGAGATCTGTCTGGCTCCCTCACTGGGTGTTTTTAAGAACAGACCTAATACCTGGCTCTTTAGGCAGGCTTTCCCTCCTGTCCTCCCCTGAATATTTTTTTCTTTTCCCCATCTTGAACTATATTACTATTGTTGTTTTTTACTTTATTATATTGTTTTTATTCCATTTTTATTGTTAGCTGCCCAAATAAACAAATACCCATTCAAAATAATTCTACAGTGCAGTTAATATCTAAAATGCATCTCGGCCAATATGGGTTTGTGCTTCCCCTTCCCTTGATTCCAGATCCTATTCAAACGCAGTGGGGAGGACATATCCGCACACACCCATGTCAATGCACAGGCTGTCATTATAGTAGTAAAAAAAATTACACATTTTTCTGTATAAAAAGAAATATTCATGCTATCATTTAAAATGAAGCACAGAAGCATAAGGAGAGAAAGTTGAAGTCACTTTCTTTCCCTCTCTCCATGTTTCCCAGTATGTAAGATCATAATACTGCCATTTTAAATGCCTAGATGATTAAATATTGCTGTATTCTATTATGTTTTATTATGTTGTATTTACTTTTATATTAGTATTGGTGTTCTTATTTTATTTCATGTTGTAAATCTCCTGGAGTGGCCTTTGGTTAGATGGGAAGTAAGTAAGTAAGCCGCCCAGAGTAGTCAATTGACGAGATAGGCGGGGTATCAATGCAATAAATAAAATAAAATAACGTAAGAAGTAAGTAAGTAAGTAAGTAAGTAAGTAAGTAAGTAAGTAAGTAAGTAAGTAAGTACGTACGTACGTACGTACGTACTTACAGTGGTGCCTCACATTACGATTGCCCTGCATTATGACGAAACCGCATTATGACGACGTTTTTATGATCGCTTTTGGGCTTGTTTCACTTTATGATGATCGGCCGCCTGCTTCAGGAACCGATTCTTCGCAAAACGACGATTTTTCTACAGCTGAGCAGCAGTTTCAAAATGGCCACTGGGTAAATAAAATGGCTCCCCACTGTTTTCTGGGACGGATTCTTCACAAGACAGCCACCAAAAATGGCTGCCCTATGGAGGATCTTCACTGGACGGTGAGTTTCCAGATCATTGGAATGCATTGAAGGGGTTTCAATGCGTTTCAATGGGCTTTTTATTTTCGCATTACGATGTTTTTGTTCTACAGCGATTTCACTGGAACGAATTAACGTTGTAATGCAAGGCACCACTGTAAGTAAATTTCCTTCATATAGCAAAAGTTGTTCTAGTATTGGTGGTGTTCAAGTGAGGAGGGATAAACCAGGCTATTCACATCTTTAGTTTGAAATCAGATACAGTACAGGTATATAGAGATAAGTTGTTGAAATTCCCATCACTTCAGGTCCATACCACTTTCTCATGTTTTTACTTTAATGATCTTAAAAAACCCATCCCACATTTTTGTATTAATTTATAATCTTCAGGAACAACATATTTATTAACATTTTATTGAGAATCCAATTTGAATAGTGAGAATCCGAAAAGGAAGCACATACTACAGGTCTGCCCCCACCCCGGGAGTAACTAGACAGTTATTTGTCCCACTCTTTGTGACATGTTTCATATGTTTCCATTCAATATTCCGTCAGCTACATGACAGAATAAATATGTGTAGATCCAACATCTTCATATATTTTATTCAGCAGGCAGGGTGTGTGCGTGCGTGCGTGCGTGCGTGCGTGCGTGCGTGCGTGCGTGCGTGTGTGTGTGTGTGTGTGTGTGTGTGTGTGTGTGTGTGTTGCAGCATTTCCACTCACATTATTTTGTCTTATTTTTGGTTTGCAGGATTGCCTCATATATCAGTCCTCTGTTGGGACAAACCTTTGTGAGATCACAATTTCAGAATCTGTAAGAGTTGTTTCCTCCAACCCCCCCCCCCCAACTATATTGTTGACCATGCCAGCTGGGCTATTCTGAGCACTGTAGTTCACAAAGATAACTTTTCCAAACTTGGAGGAAAAAAAAACATTTATAAGGCGTAGTTCTTCCATAAGATCTAAACTTGTTTTACTGCTAGTGCAGAAGCCATTCATTGCCTTGGTGTGATTGAGTTGCCTCACAACACATGTAGTTACACATTGTTTTTGCAATGAGCCTCAGAAAGACACACTCCCAAGTAATTGCCTTGTAATTGCCAGCCAGGCATTCTTTGTATTGTACATTGTGCTTTAATTAGAATGGTAAAAAGCACTACATTCCCCATAAAAGCTATATCCAGGATCTCCAAACGTAAACCAGCTTTCAGAACGAATTGTGGAAACCTGCATTCCTGCTTGCTCACATATCCAAGTGTTTTTTTTAACCATCTTGATTTATTTTTCAAAGCTGCACAAACACATAAAACAATTTGAAACGATATGCCTCACTGATTTAAATTTAACATAGGGACTGATTACTGTGTATTTGCAGTTATCAATGAATGCTATTACTTACTATGAAGGAACTCAATAATAGGCCATTGTTTTTCTTTCTCTCCACAATATATTATACTTTAATGTCTTTTGTGTAATTGCCATTTGTAAGTTTCCTTCTCATGTAGGGCATTTGCTGGCTAAAAAAGAAACCACTGTCTAAAAGTCCTCAGAATCCCAGTTTGAACCTGTTGGGACCAAAATCTTTGTGGAATCTCCATTAGCACTGGCCTATTATTATTATTTGAGATAATGGCTGGGGTTCCTTTTCCCTGAACAGAATGTGTGCCACACAGAAAAATATATATGGTAAAGCATGATGAGAATGGAGCACTTGGAGTAGACTAACAGGATTGAGGATACTGGGGTGTTTTGACTATTTTTATTTGTACATTCATTCATTCATTCATTCATTCATTCATTCATTCATTCGTTTGTTTGTTTGTTTGTTTGTTTGTTTGTTCATTCCTTCCTTTCTTCCTTGTGATGGGTGTGTGTTTGTGTGTGTGTGTGTGTGTGTGTGTGTGTGTGTGTGTGTGTGTGTGTGTGTGTGTGAGAGAGAGAGAGAGAGAGAGAGAGAGAACATCAATATCAATTTGCCTTCTATGAAATGGATATTTTGCTGTGTCCTATGTGCACTTTTATTCACTTCTTAGGCCAAATTACTTGCATCTTAACTTCAGCAGACATCCTTCTCTAAAATGGGTGATAAAGCAGAGAAATTGAGTTCAAAAGAGACAATTTGTGGTTAGATGCCATCTCTGCCTGCTTTTCTTTTAACACTGGAAACTATAGTAGAACTAACTTTTCCAGCCTCTCTGTACCTCTTAAAGAAACAAAAAATGAGAAAATAGAAGAAAAGATTAGCAACAGGGCCTCAGCCAAGAACTGCTTAAATACGCCATAATGAAAACCAGCAGGAGCCGCCTGCTAAGCACAGAAATCCTTTCAACCTTGAAGGCTCCCGAAGGACCTCTAGAGAAGCATATTCTTGCTTGACATCTAAAAGCCAACAGAGAATCAGGCTTCTCTAGAGAGGAAACTCCCCAAGCTCGGGTGCTACTGTCAAAAATGTTCTTTTTCTGTTAACAGTGGTCCACTGTCTCCATCTGTGCACAAGAGATGTTTAGATATAAGACACGCAGATTGGACATGGCCTCCCACTTCCTTCATGCAACAAGCTGTTTTGGGCACACAGGACAGGACATCAACGTACAAATTGCCTCCACTGGGCCATCAGGACAGGAAATACACTGAGAGTGGCTTCAGAGAAATAGAGATGCTATAGTAATTTCTTGGAGGAAAATCTCACTGAGCACTCAAGAATGGATTTTTTTTTTAAGAAAGAGAGAAAGAAAAGACAGCCAAACAGATAAGTAGGAAAGATCACTGGCCATTTAGTAGAACGTGTGTGGTCCCTCCAGTATCACCTTCTATCTCTCACCATGGTTGGAAAGAAGAAATTGTAAGAATAGGAAGTATGAGATTTGGGCAGCTCCTTGTGGTTGGAAGGCTTCCTTAGTTTCACAAAAGGGTCCAGGATCTATAGGAGACTACAAGATAGAGAAAGGAATATGGTGGCCATTTCGACCCATTCCTTTGCCCCTAGTGCCACCTCTATGTCAAAAAATACTCCAGTTTTCCAGAGATAATTTTTCAAGAACGCAAGAGATGGTATGTTTGGGGGAGGGGGGTCGATCTTGCACTTTCCACACATGGGAACATGCAATTCATATAATTTTCCTCCTACTTCAACTTTCCTACCTTGTTTCATGAACATTTTATTCATGCCATCCTCCAACTTTTAATGGAAGGTGTGCTTTTTCTTTCTTTTTTTCTGTAATGTGTTTCAAAATTGCTGTCAGTTTTACTATCCATGAAAAAGTATTTTCACTTTATGACTTACTGCATTTTTAGTTACCCAGATTTCCTCTAAAGCTGGTTATGTATCTAATCCACACCATGCCCTATAAATTTGCTTTTGGGAATGGTCTCTAATTTAATTTTTCTCCCCAAGTCACAGGAAGTTATCTTATTTATACCAAGTCAGACCTTTGCTCTGTCTAGCTTTGTATTATCTAAATAGCACCGGCTGGCACCAGCTCCCCAGAAAGCCATATTTCCCTATTCTTTCTGAAAATGCTGGGGACTGATCCCAGGATCTTTTGCAGATTGTACTCTAACTCTAAGCTACTGACTTTACTCATTTTGTTTATTTATTTCATTTCTAGGAAAGCTATGCATAATTCCCCAATATGGTTTGAAGGCTAATTTGGGTTTTTTGCATGTATTATCATTGTACTGTGTCCAGAGCAATCTGTGTCCCATCTGATTCAATGTGTGGACCAGATCTGCATTGGTTTGTAAATTTGAAAAGCAGGGCAATAACCTTTTGGGTTCTTTACTAGTATTCATGACATTCAGAAACATGATAGATCTAAAGAAGGGGAGTAAATGTGTTAAATTTTAGACAGCTAGATTTAGTGGTTTTTAAGTTATGCACCTTTAAAGTTTGCTTTTTAAAAAGAAACCAGTAGGCAGAATTTATTTCTGCCTATCTGATTTGATCTGCATCTTGGGTCTGAGTTGATTTGTAAATTCACTTTGCTTTGCCTTGGAACCAAATCTGGCTGCTCTGCTTCAATCTTGAACTGATATGAATTAGTCCAAATCACACTGATTTGCTACAGAATTAGTGATTTGATAAATCTGATTCGAGTTGTTATGACAAGTCATTTCTAACCTATGTCAAAACCATGGGTTCCTGACCTCCAGAATGTCCTACTATTCACAACCTTGCTCAGCTCTTCCAAACTCAAGGTTGTGGCGTCCTTGACTTTCATGCTTGCTTCCTTTCAAGTTTGCGCTTCCTTTTTTTTCCTTCTGCCTTCCAATTTTCCTTGCATTATTGTCTTTTTCAATTAATGTTCTGTTCTTATGACATGCCCAATGTACAATAGCCTCAGTTTAGTTATTTTGTCCTCAATTTAAACATTTCTTTTCTTCCTGGGAGCTCAGCATCATGCATATACTTCTGCCTCTCCTTTTTATTCTTGTGGATATGTAAGGGTGAGAAATACAACTGGTTTGTTGCCTCTCAGAGAAATGTAGGTCTGTGTAGGAACTTTAACCCTTGTTCTAGTCCAGTAGTTCCCAACCTTGTGTAACCCAAGTGTTCTTAGACTGCAATTCCCAGAAGGCTTCACCACTAGCTTTACCAGCCAGGTTTCTAGAGCTGCAGTCCAAGAACACCTGGGTTACCCAAGGTTGGGAACAATTGACCTAGTCCAATATTCTAACCACGACACTACATTCATATATGAATAATCTTCAACTAATTTTGAAACAGAATAGTACTACTAGGCATAAGATAAATGAAGCACCTTTCTCTCCCTTCCACTTCATTGTTGGATTTGGGGGGGAGGTAGGTGTTAAAAAGCAAAAGTTTAATGAGAAAAATGTTCAAACGTTAAAGGCAAAATTACTGGTGTTTGTGACATTTAGAGTTCAAAAGGGGTGTGGGGTTTTGTTTGTTTGTACACCACTGGAGCACTTTGAATCCAATAACTGGGCAGTATATAAATTTAAAACAAAAAAACATATCCAAGCTCTGTATTATGCTATGATACTGAAAGAATTCAAGTAGCCAGGATTCAACTGGATATATCTGCTGATGAAATTGTTTTCATTGTCTAAATGGGAAAGGGCAACCTACCTTGTCCTGTACAGATCTCCCCCAAGCCTTTTGGAGCACACTTTTGGCTTGGCTTGGAGGGCTGCTATGAGGAAGGGAGGAAGAGAAAAAAAAGATCACATTAGCATTATGTCATTAGATTTTATGATCACCATACATAACATATATAGATGCATACACGTACATGCTTTATGATTGACTAAAGCCACTTTAAGGTTGAAAGAAGGAATATTAATATTATGATCAGATTTAAAACAGATCCAGTAAGATTAATTGGTCTTAATTCAGAGTATTGAATTCGTACTCTAAGTATGACTGAGACTGATTGCATTTTATCTATATGTCAGTTTGTCCGTCTCTTGCCTGCCCACCCATCTGTCTATATCTGTCTACTTATCTGCCCAGGCAGAGCAAAGGATGATTTATGCAGTGGAAACTTGGCTTTTGCATTTGCAGTTTAGGATGCAAGGCTTTACCAGCTTACTCTGAAGTTTGTCTGCTGTAATCAAGGAGACTTGCTTCTACGTAAATACACTTAGGATGGGATGTTCTGTGGATGATTTATTGTGCTGTGCCACCCTGTGGAGTTTGTCTGTAATTTCAACCACCAGCAGCTTGAATCATTTTTGCACACATTTCTATGCTTTGACAGATGTGGTGATGTGTTTTTCATTTCATTTTATTTTTTTGATGTTGCCAGTGACAAGATTTCCTGATGATGCTGAAGACAACTTGTGTTGTTACACAGTGTACTCTGAAAGGGATTAAACAAACTTAAATAGCACATGTTCAAATCCACAATTACTAATTGAGACTAAAACCCAAATTCCTCTGCATGTTACATATGTTTTCCTTCATCACTTGGCTGCAATTTTTAACTATGAGAGAGAAACACACTGAAACAGTTAAACGACCTGAAGAGAACAGTCAACACATTGTAAGAATATTCTAAGAACCCTTTAAGGGCTCTGCTTATGTTGGGTACCTGATTATTATTTTTTTCAGTCTTGGTTTATATTATAAATCCACTTTATTGACAAAATGGCCCAGCATCAGTAACAAAAACAAACAAAAAAACACAACTACCCGCCCATGTTGTGCATTAGCTGCTATGGGCCCCCACAACTGCCATGTCCACCGTAGGGTAGGACAGCCTTGAAAATGAAGATGCCCACAAGGATGCTGAGGGCAAGCAAAAGTGCCAGTGCCAAAGCCACATGAAGGGTGGTAGTGACCCCAAAGGCAAAAAGGAAGAGGGTGCGGTGGCAGAAGCTCGGCTGTCCAACAGATTCGTAGTCAGGGAGATAAATGGAGTAGACCCACACGCTGCCTGCAATGAACCAGGCACACAGGAAGAGAAGGGTGAAGGCCCGGAGGTGGTGGGTCAAGGCGTTTTGCTGATCTGTGCCATTCCCACAGGGAACGCAGTTGAGGCAGAGAAGGAGGAGCACAACAATGCTCAGAAGCATTAAGTAGAGAGGAATGAGAGGCTGTCGTGGACATTGGTCAAAATAGACTGCTCCAAGAACAATGCCAGAAATGGGCAGCCCAGCAAACAAGGTCTTCCCCAGGACCACCAAGAGGGAGTGCATGTAAGACGACTCCTCTGTGGCTGGCAGAAGCGCCTCTGTGGCCACAGGCTCCTGGTCCTCTGACATGGCAACTGTGGATGGGTGGGGTGGGGAGGAGAGGGTCAAGTCAGGGGCAAAAAGAGGAGCTGGAAACATAATCTATCTTATTACTTTATACTGTTTTAACTGTCTTGAAATGTTTTAACTGTTTCCTCTTATTTTAAATATTATATGTATGTATCTTATTGAGTCGGAGACCGCAAAATTAAGATTGACTGATTGTATAAAATATTAATATAAAAACAATGTATAGGTAACTTACCTTATTACTTTATACAGTTTTAACTGTCTTGTAATGTTTTAATTGCTTCCTCTTATTTTAAATATTATATGTATGTATTTTAATGGGTCGGAGACTGCAAATAAAGATTGATTGATAAATCCCAAACTTGATAATAACACCTCTTGGGTGACAAATCTTAAGATTTGACTGTTGGCCATCCTGGTTGGGGAGATTCTGGAAGCTGCCATCACAAAAAAGTAAAATTTAAAACCCCTGAATAATTCTGTCTAAATTGGCTATTTGTTCCCACTGCCTTTTTGAACAGTTCAAATTCCTGGTTGGACATGGAAGACATGCTTGGTCTAATAATAGCTCTTGTGATAAAATCCTGCACAGGTTGAGATGCAGGTGAATGGACCTAAGCAATGCACCATTCACACCCTTGGCCTATAGGCACATGCCAAATCCAGAGGCGAATCTTAAAGGAGAAGCCAATCCATGAAGCAGCAACTAGATTATAAACTGTAAAACATTCTAGGTTGCAGCAATCCAAGTGCTTAAGTCCATGCAGGCCTAGGATCGCTTTCTCCCTATTATATTCTCTTCTAACTAGTTTTGGTCAAGAATTGAGTTATCATGTTTCTATCCCTCTGACAAGCTCAGGGTTGGATTGTGGCAAGCTGAGGGGGGGGGTGTTATCACCTTAAGACTTCTGGAAGTCTTGAGGCAAGGTTAAGTAATGGGTGGCCCTTCAAATGCAACTTCCTTATGCAAGGAATACAAGCTCCAGCCAGCACAGCCAACGGTGAGAGATGACAGAAATTAGAGTCAAATCATTTTTGGAGGGCCACAGGGCTTCCTACAGAAAGTTCTTATGGTTCAAGAGTTTAAATGTAAATCTGCTCTGCTGCCCAATTTTGTGTGTGTGTGTGTGTGGGGGGGGCCTTAATAGACTGAAGGAGGTTTCTCAAATTATACTATGGTCTGAATCCTCTTTTCATAATACAAATACAGGAACAGATGATACCTTTAATAGACCATTTAGAATATAAAACATAAATTGTACTGCAAATCTCTGGTGATGTCATCAGCGACAGTCATGCTGTAGCTATGCTGGGAAACTAAAAGCTTCCCATTCACCCCCACCTACCCACCCACCCTCAGGCTCCAAGCATCCCCTTCATCCTAGAAAGCCTTTATGAGCCACAGGATGGGTGGAGGGAATGATTTAAAGCTGGAAAAGCACCACTGCTAGGCCCAACACATTTTCCAGCATGAGAAAAAGGAAACGATGGCTTCTTTTCTCCATTGCATGCACAGAATCAGATATTATCAGCACTGGTGATGGGATAATACTCTGTGCCTCACCTGAAGCAGTAGTAATGGTATCTAGAGCCCTACCCTTTAATACTGGGATATTGATAGTGTCTCAGAAGGACTGCTACTATGTCTGCCCAGCTGTTAATGCCTGAGGAGATGGCTTCATTCTGTCTAATGGCAAAGCCAGTACTGCTTCCAAGGCCCCATGGTACCAATGGGTCAACAATATTGCTGGTCCTTCAGCATGCTGGAGATCTCCAGATAAAGGAGGTGAGTGTCACATGGCTAGGGGAGATCTGCACCATACTATCTCACATCTCATGGAAGAGTGACTGACCAGAGGGCTGAGGGTCTTGTTTAAGAGTTGCCAAGTCAAACAATCCCTTAAGATCTCAGGCTAAACTTGAGACCATAAAGTGGATTCTTTCCATGACATAAAGACAGAGCCAGGAAGGATTGGAGGGAGGCTGAATCTGTTTTTGGGCTAGCTGTGGAAAAGGGTTTTATGTTCTTCAGGGTTACAGAAGTGAAACACACAAATAACCACCTTTATGCTGAGCCATTAAGCCTTGGCAACAGCTCAGAATGGGTGGAGATGGCTTCCCAGACCTTAAAACCACATTACACACAAAAATGAAACTATCTATGGAAGATGTGATTGAAACCTGCCTCTTTCCAATCTGCCAGATGGCCCATGTGCCCTGGCCCTTGACTGCCCAGGGCTTCTCACCAGTCAGCCATTTTTGACTGGATATTTTAAATTCAGGTGGCTGCTGATTGGGCCATTCAGGATCCTCTCCCTAGCTGCCCCACTGCTCTGAAGTCCAGCAGTATGTCAGAGACAGTTTCAAGACAGATGGTCTTGCTAAACTGCAAACCAGGGTCCCAGGTAAGGCTGAGTGGGAGGGACTCAGCTCAGCCAGTGCACTGAGACCTTGATGTAGAAAGCCAGTTGCCTAAATGAGCACTATCATTTTAGGCTCAATTTTTGTTGAGAAGGAGTTTTCCCCCATCGCTGTGTCCTTCCCCACTCCACACTATGGGAAAAGATTTATATCTTAACTTTACAACAGATTCTGAGGTAGAGAAATAGTGAGGCTGGGGTAGTGTAGTTTTATGTGTGTTATATTCTGATAGTCAAGCAAAAGATTTTGTCTCATAATTTCCTTTTACCTCAACAAAAGAAAAGGAAAAGAACAATAGCACATACTGTGGAGTTTTTCTTTATTTAACAGAGCATCTGTTTTTCATAGAACATGCCCTATTGTTCCTTAAAAATGAGGGGCGGGAGAGAAAAGTCAATAGTGTGGTTTGCAAATCATCAAATAAAATGATTTTTAAACACCAGAGCCCACCCTCCAGCCACACACACAACAACATAATTCACAGACTTTTACAATAGAGAAGTTTAACTAAAAAGAAAATATGCAGAGGGCCGCCTTGACTGAGTTGTATTGCAGTATGTTAACAGACTGAGTTTTAATTGTGGCATGGAGCTGTGGGCAGCCAGTAACACTGCCCTGCTGTGCGAAAGGAGCACCTACTTTGTTGCAATACCTTTACATCTATGTAACAAGAGAGGTTTTTTTGCGTCAGAGAGTAAAGTTTCTGGTGATTAAATATTTACCAACCACCTATTGGCCATATGGCACAGAGTTTGCATGGTGACAGACTTGGTATTCATCACCTTTCCAGGATGTTTCTGTTAAATCTGCTGTGTGTTAAGCAGGTGCACAAAGCCCTCTCAAAGAAGCCATTTTTTCCCCTGCCTCTGTGTGAAACTGGTGTCAATACTTTATTTATGTTACCTATAAAGGTTTGGCAGGAAGAAACTTGCCAATATTTCTACTGACACACACACACACACACACACACACACACACACACACACACACACACACACACACACACACACACACACACACACACACACACACACACACACACACATTTTTGTGTGAGACGGCATTGCCAGAAAGAAGTCAACAGCACTTGATCTTTAAATATTATTTACCTGCCAGTATTTGTGTTAGACTATTATTTCTTTAACTTTTCACATGGAAAGGGCATCAATCACACAATTTCATGAGGCTCAGGGTGTATCCAGATGGCAGTTCCCTTTGCTTCAGTGCAGTATTTATATGTTAAAGCAGAAGCAGAAGGTACATCCTGGCAGTGGGGGTTGGGGTGGGAATGAATATGCCTTTACCCCTTGATTTCTCAGTGACCTCTGTTAGCAGTATGATTGAACAGAGGACCAGTGTGGGTAGAATAACACACTGAGCTTGGATGTTATGTAGATGGACTCTTATGAACACTCTTTTATATCCAACTCCTACAATGGGGAGAAATGAAGAAAAAAAAATAGAACAGGAAGTTTTATCTTTTTTTGTCCCCTAATCCTAAAGAAAATAGCTTAGCTGTGGAGATTTCTGGGGAACCTAGGGGGAAAACATTATTGATTTATGTTCTCTTTTGGAATGAGAAAAAGGCTTCTAAGGAAAAGATTTTATGTACTCAAGTGCTAGGATGGGCATTGTATAAGGAGATATTAAAGGCAGTCTACAGAATTAGAGAACACTAATTCATGTGTATTCTGTAGTCATGGAACACACTCAAACCAAGATGAATTTCTGCATATAGTATAAGCTGCCATATTCACTTAGAGGAACACACCAAAGGGTGTGTGTGGATGGTCTTCATTGCTTGTGGGTTGCAATGTATGGTGGGCAGCAGTTTTCAGCTCTCTCCTTAATATACGGTACATTTAGAGTTTTGCTTGTATAATAAAACAAAGGTTTTTATATTTCTAAACATGCCAAATATTAAACATTCATGTACCAATTAAGTTAGAAATGCTTCATTTTATGGGATGAAATGTGCAACCTTAGCCAGCTAAGATAGCTGGGGGCCATCTGAGTGGACTCTAGCACAGATGATGCTCTGCTGAATCCAACATCACACCAGCTTCAAGATGTTGGGCAATGCTAAGACTTGCACTGTGGCCTAATCTTGTGCCACGATATTGGCTATGTCCCTGAGCTGGTATAACTTGGTTCCTCCCTTGTTCTGTTTCTTCTCCATCTCTTTTTTGACTCTTCTAATCCCAGATCTTAGCCGAATCCTCTTAGTCAACAAAGGAATTGTTTTGGCAAATCTTGATGCTGACAGATCTCCAGATCAGCCAGCAGAATGGGGTTCTGCCAGCAATGAGCCATTTTGCTAATTTAGGGAGATATCTGCAGGGAAAAGATCCTTCTGCCTCCAGCACCAGAGGCCCTCATGAAAAAAATTGAAGGACAATCTGTAAGATCTGCTTTGATTTGGATTCCTGCATTGAGCAGGGGATTGGGCTCGATGGCCAATCCCTTCCAACTCAATTATTCTATGATTTCAAAATCCCTACGGCTCATGAATTTTAAATTACAATTGCATTGGAAAGCAGCAATATAATTTAAAGGTGCAACCAGATTATGAGAAAGGAAAAGGAATGATCACCCTTAAAGGGATTGTTTCATCCCTGCATTTAGCTGGCTGGATAGCTTAGTGTTTTAGGTATCTGGTTGTGAAGCCAGAGGCTGAGAGTTCAATTCCTCTCTGTGCCTTCTGTAAGTAGGGCTAGCCTGTGTAGTCATAGGTAAGCTGCACAGAGAGCCCTTAGGAGAAGGGAATGGTAAACCACTTCTGAGTATTCTCTGCCTGGAAAACCTTGGAAAGCTTTGCCATAAGCCTGAATTGACTTGACGGTGTGCAATTATTATATTAATCTCTACAGGAATCGTTCCAGACTCCCAGAACCCAAATTAGCCTTCCCATTGGACCAAAAAGGTCCAGCTTTAGGAGGGAGCAGGGTTAGGCTGGTTCACAATCTCCCGTATGTCATGTAATCACCAGAAGACTGCTCACCCAGATTGTGCTACATGTGGTTCAAAATGAGAGCTCCATCTGGTCACACCCTAAATTTGATATGAAAAGAAGTATTGTCTATGTTTCAATTCCCTCCCAATTTTTTCCACCAGAGGAGAAAAGAAAGCTAAAAGTTTTTTCCTTTGTGCTTTACAAATCTGTGGTCCAGCAGATCTGTTCATTTCCCAGTAAAATGGAATGTGAGATGGATGAATTGCTAAGATGCAAGCACTGGAATTCATCCCTCTTGTCTGTATGTGGGCTAACAATGAACAGACACTTGGTTAAGCACAATTAACATGTTTCCGCATTGCAGAAGGGCTTGCAAATTTATTCTGTGTGTATGATGACTTTTAAACTTGTGAGCAGGTAGTTTGTCTCTAAATGCTAATCTGGATGAATTCTTCTGTTCTTTTTAGGAGCTCACATGAAGGCTCTCCATGGAGTGAAACATACACATTGCATTTTGCTCTGTTTAAAAATGGAATTCTTAATAGTTTTACACAGCAAGCACCTAATTTTAATGGATATATTAATATAAGACATTTTATTTCTTGCCTTTCTAATAGAGGAAAGGCAAAAATACTATATTAGTTGTTCCAGGTGATTCCATAACTCTCCTTCTCTCTTTGTAATTGTTTTAAATTTATATTTGCCTGCATCTTTAAAAATATATTTTCTTTAAAAAAAAACAACCAAGATAATCCAAAGATAACATACAATGTTCTAGCAAAAAAGGAATAGAGCAATTAAGTAAGGCTAAATATTATTCAGATAGATCATTACAGCCACTGATTTTTAGAGGAATCTCTAGAAACATTTACTGTAAAAATTTCACTAAAAAGATAGAGAGTTTACAAGGGGCCATGCTGGATTGGATCTCCACTGGCAAAAAACTTGGAAAAAATTACTTTTTTGGATTAAAGCTTCCAGGATCATGGAATCAAATGTGACTACTCATCAAGCTGAATAGAGAATGCTGGGATTTGTAGTCCAAAAATCATCTTCCCTAGGATCTAGGCATTCATAACTGTATCGTTTTAACCCTCTGAATTTTTTGAGTAAAACTTTCAGTCAACACAATATTCCAGGTTTTACGTCTCCATCCTGCACTACAAGGATCTGCAAGTTCTTTCCAAACCTGCATCCAATACAGGTTAGCTGTAAGCTACAGAGATTGCTACTTAGTTGTAAGTAGGAAGTATTCAAGTGTTTAGTAAATCAGGAAATAACTTTCAGCAACATATTGTCTTGTGGCACAGTTTAATTTAGACCATTGTATTGCTGCCTTGTTGTGGCAAAGGGGCTTGAGTAACTCAGAGAAGCTATGGGCTATGCCGTGCAGGGACATCCGAGATGGACAGATCATAGTAGGGACTTCTGAATAAATGTAATCCACTGGAACAGGAACTGGCAAGGCACTCCAGTAATTTTTGCCAAGAAAACCCCATGAACAGAAACAAAAGGCTAAAAGATATAACGCTGGAAGATGGGCCCCTCAGGTCGGAAGGCGTCCAACATGTTACTGAGGAAGAGTAGAGGACAAGTACAAGTAGCTCCAGAGCTAATGAAGTAGTTGGGCCAAAGCAGAAAAGACGCTCAGCTGTGGACATGCCTGGAAGTGAAAGGAAAGTCCAATGCTGCAAAGAAAAATACTGCATAGTAACCTCAAATGTAAGATCTATGAACCTTGAAAAGATGGATGTGGTCAAACAGGAGATGACAAGAATAAACATTGACATCCTGGGCGTCAGTGAACTAAAATGGACAGGAATGGGTGAATTCAATTCAGATGATTATCATATCTACTATTGAGGGAAAGAATCCCATAGACGAAATGGAGTAGCCCTCATAGTCAACAAAAGAGTGGGAAAAGCTGTACTGGGATACAATCACAAAAATTATAGAATGATTTCAATACGAATCCAAGGCAGACCTTACAACATCACAATAATCCAAGTTTATGCACCAACCACCGATGCTGAAGAGAATGAAATTAACCAATTTGATGAAGACTTACAACACTTTCTAGAACTGAAACCAAAGAAAGATGTTCTTCTCATTCTAGGGGATTGGAATGCTAAAACAGGGAGTCAAGAGATAAAAGGAACAACCTGTAAGTTTGGCCTTGGAGTTCAAAATGAAACAGGGCAAAGGCTAATAGAGTTTTGTCAAGAGAACAAGCTGGTCATCACAAATACTCTTTTCCAACAACACAAGAGGTGACTCTACACATGGAATCACCAGACGGGCAATACCGAAATCAGACTGATTATATTCTCTGCAGTCAAGATGGAGAAGCTCTGTGCAGTCAGCAAAAACAAGAACTGGAACTGATTGTGGCTCTGATCATCAGCTTCTCATAGCAAAATTCAAGGTTAAACTGAAGAGAGTAGGAAAAACCACTGGACAAGTCAGGTATAATCTAAACCAAATCCCTTGTGAATACACAGTGGAAGAACAGATTTCTGGAACTTGATTTGGTGGGCAGAGTGCCTGAAGAACTTTGGATAGAGGCTTTTAACATTGTACAGGAGGCAGAAAAAAAAAAACATCCCAACGAAAAAGAAATGCAAGAAAGCAAAGTGGCTGTCCAACGAGGCCTTACAAATAGCAGAGAAGGGAAACCAAATGCAAGGGAGATAGGGAAAGTTAGAGAAAATGGAATGCAGACTTCCAAAGAATAGCAAGGAGAGACAAGAGGGCCTTCTTAAATGAACAGTGCGAAGTAATAGAGGAAAATAATAGAAAATAATAGAGATCTGTTCAGGAAAATTGGAGATATTAAGGAACATTTTGCACAAAGATGGACATGATAAAGGACAAAAATGGTAGGGACCTAACAAAAGCAGAAGTTATCAAGAAGAGGTGGCAAGAATACACAGAGGAATTATACCAGAAAGATTTGGATACCCTGGACAACCCAGATAGTGTGGTTGTTGACCTTGAACCAGATATCTTGGAGAGTGAAGTCAAGTGGGCCTTAGAAAGCATGGCTAACAACAAGGCCAGTGGAAGTGATGGAATTCCACTTGAACAATTTCAAATCTTAAAAGATGATCCTGTTAAGGTGCTACATTCAATATGCCAGCAAGTTTGGAAAATGCAACAGTGGCCAGAGGACTGGAACAGATCAGTCTACATCTCAATCACAAAGAAGGGCAGAGCCAAAAAATGCTTCAACTACCATACAATTGCACTCATTTCCCACACTAGCAAGGTTATGCTCAAAATCCTACAAGGTAGGCTTCAGCAGTATATGGTCCGAGAACTCCCAGAAGTACAAGCTGGATTTCAAAGGGGCAGAGGAACTAGAGACCAAATTGCTAACATGTGCTGGATTTCAGAGAAAGCCAGAGAGTTCCAGAAAAACATCTACTTCTGCTTCATTGACTACGCAAAAGCCTTTGACTGTTTGGCCACAGCAAACCATGGCAAGTCCTTAAAGAAATGGGTGTGTCGGAGCACTTTATCTGTCTCGTGAGAAATCCATATGTGGGACATGAAGCAACAGTTAGAACTGGATATGGAACAACGGATTGGTTCAAAATTAGGAAAGAAGTATGACAAGGCTATATATTGTCCTCCTGCTTATGTAACTTATATGCAGAATACATCATGTGAAAGGCCGGACTGGAGGAATCCCGAGCCAGAATTAAGATTGCCGGAAGAAATATCAACAGCCTCCAATATGCAGATGATACCATTCTAATGGCAGAAAGTGAGGAGGAATTAAAGAACCTCTTAGTGAGAGTGAAAGAGGAGAATGCAAAAAATGGTCTGAAGCTCAACATAAAAAAAAACAAGATGATGGCCACTGCTGCCATCACCTCCTTGCAAATAGAAGGGGCAGTGACAGATTTTATTTTCTTGGGCTTCATGATCACTGCAGATGGTGGTGAGAGCAGCCACAAAATTAAAAGACGTCTGCTTCTTGGGACTAAAGTGATGACAAACCTAGACAGCATCTTAAAAAGCAGAGACATCACCTTGCCAACAAAAGTCCGCATTGTCAAAGCTATGGTTTTTCCAGTAGTGATGTACGGAAGTGAGAGCTGGACCATAAAGAAAGCAGACAGCCGAAGAATTGATGCTTTTGAATTGTGGTGCTGGAGGAGGCTCTTGAGAGTCCCCTGGACTGCAAGGAAAACAAACCTATCCATTTTGAAGGAAATCAACCCTGAGTTCTCACTGGAAGGACAGTTCTTGAAGCTGAGGCTCCAATACTTTAGCCATCTCATGAGAAGAGAAGACTCCCTGGAAAAGCCCCTGATGTTGGGAAAGTGTGAAGAGGAGAAGGGGACGACAGAGGATGAGATGGTTGAACAGTGTCATTGAAGTGACCAACATGAATTTGACCGAACTCCAGGAGGCAGTGGAAGACAGGAGGGCCTGGCATGCTCTGGTCTATTGGGTCACAAAGAGTCAGACATGACTAAAAGACTCAACAACAACAATATATATTTAATATACATATTATATTATGTATATAATGCATATTTGAATACGCATACACACACATATATGCACACATGCATACATATACGTATTTGTATACATTATGTGTGTACACACACACACACACACACACACACACACACACACACACACACACACACACATATGCTAGCTTTCAAAACTCATGAGAGTTCTGAAAGTCATGGCAGATGGCCCTGCCAGCTCTCTTTCTTAAAAGTGAATTACAAAATGCAGGCTTCAGATACACGTCAGGAGTACAGGTTTCAAATTTCACCCTGGTGGACGTTGGTTGGTTATGTCTCCCAAATTGTGGGGCTCTCAAACAGCTTCTCTCAAAGACACTGGCAATGAGTGATTAATGATTGGTAATAGTCTAATAATGAGTTTCCGTGAAAGTGAAAAGCTGTAGTGGTCCAAGATGTCATTAGTATTGGGTGGAGATGACACAGCTTTTCTTGCCCTTATTAGGGAATGGGAAGGTATGAATAAGAAGTAACAGCCAGTGTGGGCTGGATGTGAGACTAAGAGGAGGCATATAGATCATTTTGTTGTCTATAGATAATTCTATGCTCTTATAGACTCCCTCAGACACCTAAAAAGGATCAGGAATTTTTTGGAGAATTAATGTTGCAGACTCTCATTTTTTGCTCTCCTGCCTCGTATATTCATGTAAACAAATCTTAAATCACAGAAATGCCATAATTGCCACCACAAAGAGGTTGTGGGGCTTTAAACCCTAACAGGTTTTATCTGGCAGATGCTTCCATGGAGTGTAGCTCACTCCTTCACATGCATGAGGTGGAGCCTCATTAGAGAGACATTTATACAAGCATGAGGAGGAAGAGGAGAATGTGAGATGTAAGGAAAATGCAGAAACTCTAAGGTGGGTGATGGGTTTAACCACAGTTGCTAAATGCCACACGTCTCCAGTGATTTCTTCCAAAGAAATCTGAACCCTGGTTAGTGGTAGAACCCCTAAGACATTTTACTACAAATAGGCTCAGAAGTGGAGTCTATTTGTAATTTTATAATCTTAGAACTGCAAATCTGGAAGGGACCTCTTGGATCATCAAGTCCAGCCTCTGTCAAGGAGGCACAAGCGGGGAATTGAACTCCCAACTGCTGGTTCCACAGCCAGATCGGCAACAATACATTAAAATCAGCAATAATGAAGTAGGGAAAGAGAGAGTGAGACTGGCAATAAAAACTTCCTTCTTGAGCTGAATGATGGTGATTGGATTCAGAGTGCCCCAAACTTGCCTGTGGTGGGAAGAAAGGCACCTACCCCACCACTGCACCACCATCAGGACCGTCACATGCATCGGGACCTTCTGGGGGAAAAAGTAATACTGTACTTCTCATTGCAGCAGTGTGTGGCACCACAGGATGAACAAGCAGAGGCAGCTATGCTTCCTGAGTCAAGAGGTACCACCACAGTGGGAAGGTAACAGCGTTCCATGTCTAGTCGCGCTGGCCATGTGACCATGGAAATTATCTTTGGACAAACATTGGCTCTATGGCTTGGAAACAGGGATGAGCACCGCGCCCTAGAGTCGGACACAACTGGACTAAATGTCAAGGGGAACCTTTACCTTTACCTAATGAACAGAAAGATCTAAATTCTGTAGTTTCTTTCCTCTGTTGCAGAACCAGGAGAGTTTCTGAACTTGTCTGGCCCCTTCATCTTTTTCTCTTAATACTTTGTTGCTGAAGCTTCATCAGCAGGAATCCCTCATGTTTTCAGAGTTGTGCCCAAAATAATCTTGGAGAAACAAAACACTGAGTTTGTCGGTGGCAACCATGCCATCCAAGCAGCTGTGAATTAGGCCTTAGAAATTGTTCATTTTTTGCTTTATTAAACAGGACACTTTTTTTAAGTTAAAGAAAAACAATAATGACAATACTAACATAAAAAGTGTGTACATATATACTATACATCCCCCCCATGCCACCATCACCCTTGGGACCAGATAACCAAATATATTCTTTTAATCTCTCTTCACCACATTCCACCCTAAAAATACATTGATTCTTCTGCTGGCTTATGACCTTTCCCTTTTACAAAAACATAATTCAAATATGGATTTGATATTACACTTGCCTTACATTTTGATTATTTTGCTAAATACATTAAGGTAAGCACATTGCTCATTGTATCTGACATCTATCTACCTTGTATAAAGCCATTGTAATCTTTCTCGATATATTTCCCTATAAACTTGTTTAATCTTCCTGCCAAAATTTGTGTAAATGTCTTAGCATCTTGATTTATCAATGAAATTGGTCTGTAAGACTCCATATTTATAGGGTTTTTGTCTGGTTTTAAAATTAAAACTATTAATGATTCTTTCCAAGACAGGGATTTATTTTCCTTTTAATATACCAGTATACAATTCTTTTGAATTTGGAATAAGAATTTTTTAAAAAGTTTTATAATATTCTGGACCCAATCCTTCTGTACCAGGTGTCTTCACTCCTTTTAATTTGTTTATAACAACTTCTATATCTTCCTCTGTTATTGTTCTCTCCATTAATCACCTATCCTCTTCAGTTATTACTTTTTAAAAATTCTAAATATTTTACAATTTTATCAAGGGAGGGATTCTTGCTTGTATATAAGTTCTTATAGAATTTTTTAAAGGCTTCTAGTTTTTCTTGCATTTTATTACATCTGTCCCCTTTTTGGGTTTTTAAAGTCATTCCTATATTACTCTTAATTTTACGGGGATAGCTTTAGCTTGAAGCTTTTAATTTTTGTTACCAAATTCAAATTATTCCCTGTCAAAATATATTAGATCTTTCTCAATCATTTTTTCTATCCCTTCTAATTCCTTCCTTTTAGCTTGTAACTCCACCATCTATACTTGCATTGTTTACCTTTGATAACAGTTATTTTGATATCAATATGTAATCTCCTCTTGTGTAAGTTTTATGTACTGATGAGTGACAGGAGTATCTTCTTTCTTCCCCTTTTAATTCTCTCCACACATTTTTAGATCTGTATTTCTAATTAATTTATATAATATGGTACTTTTGTTTTGTTTATCCGTGTTCTTTATTTTTGATTTTTCTTTTAAAGTACCCGTAGTTATATTAAAGTCCCCTGCCAGTATAACAAATCCTTTCCTTACTTTATCTAAGCTGTTTAGTATATTTACATAGAATTCCTCCTATTTTTAATTCGGTGCATATATATTCATCAAAGTACATTATTCTCTTAATTTACCTTGTATTATTAAATATCTTCCTTGTGTGTCTTTTTCCACTTTTCCTATCCTAAAATCTCATATTTTAGAAATCAGAATTGCTACACCTCTTGATTTTCACTAACCAAAAGATTTTTCATATATATCAATCACATCAGTTACATTAATTCATTCAAACTCTTTTTTCTGATGAAAACATTACTCTTTTTCAATACATTTTGTATCTTTCCCCTCTTCACAGTTGTTCCTAGGCCTTTTACATTCCAGGTAATTATCTGTTTAACCATTGTCCATTATACTTCTTTCTACTCACAAGTTTCTTGTGCACACCCTAATTTTTAACATTAATAGCTCTAACATGGCTACACTTATAAAACAAAACAAAAAATAACAAATACAATAAACAATAGACAAAAAGAAATAGAAAAAACAAAACCCTCGCATATCCACCCCCACCTACACTCATTAGTCTTTAACACTGCTTCTTATGAATTATATTCTATTGAACTCTTGACCTCGGGGGAGGGAGCGTGGTCTGGAACATTGGCTTGCCCCCCCCTCTTAGCTCTGCCATACCTCTATTATTTAAAAGCCTATTCCCTTTGCTTTGAAAACTTTAAACTATTTTTTAATGAAAAACCTTAACAGAATAGTATCTGTCTACATTCCCAGAGTGTAGATGCTATTACCGGAATTTCCCTTAATAATTTTTTTTTCCTTTCCCAGTTCTCTCCTTTACTCTCTATAACCCCTCTATTTACTCACTTCCCCCCTTTCTCTCTACACTTTTTTCTGGTTTTCCCCCTTAATTAATAATTGTTCTAATATTTCCTAGACCTTCCCTTTAATCACTCATTTTCCCCTTTCTTCTAGGTAGTAAACAGGATGCTTTTGAACTTATTTGCCCCATGTTTTATTTCATAACCCTTTCATTTTCTTATTTGAGCAATAGGTGTTCTTATCTAAAGGCACCCTCCCCCCCAATTCAATATGTCTGGAAGTGCAAATACAAAATCCATAGTGGCTGGACCCGAGAGTTAAAATTGCCTGTCATGTATTAGTCCTACAGAATCAGCATTGTAGAATCAGGTGGCTTTTACAGACTTAGAGGGGAATGCCAGAGGAGAAGATGGTTGGACAGTGCCACTGAAGCTACCAACATGAATTTGACCTAACTCCGGGAGGCAGTGGAAGATACGAGGGCCTGCCATGCTCTGGTCCTTGGGGTCACAAAGAGTCGGACACAACTTAATGACTAAACAACAACCCTCAACATTACTTCTTCATGGGATCATCACTGGATCTGAGGAGAAATCCTTGTTTATGTGAAGACTCCCCACACAAGTAAGAATCCCTGAAGATCTGGCCTGCTCACATGGTGAGCCAACAGTTGAGCACAGACCTCTCCTCTTCAGACCTGACAATAACTAGATGAAGGAAATGGTGAGTGAAGGAGCAGGGGCAGGTTCTCCCCACTAAGCATGTTCAAGCACCAGATTCAATAATGCCCGAATGCCATGAACATTGTGACCTCATTGGAAAAGTCCTTTAGCAGTGAAGACCTTGGGACCTCAAGCCACGGCGTTCATGGGACAAGGAAGTATGACAGACCTTGGACCCTCTGGGATTCAAAAAGCCACACCCCCTGAGAAGGAAGGCTGAATTCAGGCAAGAATCCGGGGCTGACTCCTCATCAGTGAGAATAATGAAGGATAAAGGCTACAACTCAACAGTAGACAGTCAGGGGCAGTGCTTGGGGAAAGGCCTTTCCATGAATAATGTCCTCTTTGGGAACACAGGGTTTCTGAAAGCAGGCCTTTCATCACAGGAAGACTTACAGCACAGTAGACTGCACCAAAGTCTAATGCAGGAGGGGAGGGATAGTGTCTAACAGCAGCAGCACAAAAACTTCAGTTTGACCAAACTTAGTGCTGGGAACAATAGCCTAACACTGTGTGGAAAGTTGGCAGCCACCTGCAGTCCTGATTTCTGTTGATTTGCTTGTCATGTATGACCCAGAGTTGCATCTGGTTTTGCCTTGTGATTGTTCTTCTCTAATTTGCTAGTGTGCTGACTGCTTGGGTTTTGAATGCCCTCCATCAATTGAACTGGACTTTGTTTTTGCTGTTTCCTGGTTTTGCCCCTGATTTGCCCTTTCTGCATTAGGAGCCTTCACTGCAGTATGCAACACAAAGTGTCTGCTGCTTGGAAACAATTTATTTATTTATTTATTGAATTTGTACCCTGCCCATTTAGTTAACTGACTACTCTGGGCGGCTAACAACATATAAAATAAACCATTTAAAATATAGAACAAGCAACATAACAATAGACAAGGACTCAAGATGAGAAAAGAAAATAAATCAAGAAGTGGCTGGAGGGAAGGCTTGCTTAAATAGCCAGGTTTTCAGTTGGCCTTTGAAAATGCTCAGCAAAGGGGCCATACAAATCTCAGAAGGGAGGCCATTCCAAAAGCGAGGAGCCACTGCCAAGAGGGCCCAGTTGTTTGTTTTTTTCCTTCCGGGCCTCCCTCGGCATTAGGCTCCTCAGCCTCACCTCCTGGCTAGATCGAGTGATACCAGTAGATTTGGGTGCGAGGAGGCGTTCTGTCAGATATCGAGGCCCTAAACCGTTTAGGGCTTTATACGTAAGCATTAGAACTTTGAAATCAACGCGGAACCGAACAGGTAGCCAATGTAAGCCAGCCAGGGTGGGGAAGATATGATTATGTTTCCTCACCCCACTAAGAAGTCTGGCCGCCGCATTTTGCACCATTTGGAGTTTCCGCATCAGCTTCAAAGGTAGCCCCACACAGAGAGCGTTACAGTGCTCTTACCTCGAGATTATGAGCACATGGACCAGAGTGGTGGGTGACCCCCATCTAGATAGGGACACAGCTGGGCAATCTGCCACAGATGGAGAAAGGCGGATTGGACCACGGATGCTACCTTGGATTCCATGGTAAGTGCCTGGTCCAGATGGATCCCCAAGCTGCGAACCTCACTCTTCGCGGTGAGAGTCACCACCCCAAAAGAGAGGGAGTTTCCCAAACCGCTGATGGTAGGTCCACCCAACCTCAGGATCTCTGTCTTGTCCGGGTTCAGCCTCAGGGTTCAGTTCTGAAGGGACAGAACAGCATCCACTGTAGTTGGAAAAAAGGAGATGTAGAGCTGCGTGTCATCAGCATATTGATGGTACGCCGCTCCACACCCCCT
Organism: Pogona vitticeps; assembly: GCF_051106095.1. Lineage (NCBI taxonomy): Eukaryota > Metazoa > Chordata > Lepidosauria > Squamata > Agamidae > Pogona > Pogona vitticeps. Next base: position 273,316,404 of record NC_135783.1, on the reverse strand, counting down.
GATGACCTCGCCCAGCGGCCTCATACAGATGTTAAAGAGCATTGGGGAGATAGCCAAGCCCTGCGGAACCCCACAGTTGAGGCTCCACAGGGCCGACTCACTCTCCCCAACCTGAACTCTCTGAGGACGATCTCCCAGGAAGGATCGGAACCAGGCCAACACAGAGCCACCAATTCCCAACTCGGAGATCCTCCTCAGGAGGATACCGTGGTTGACAGTATCGAAGGTGGCTGAGATATCGAGGAGGGCCTACAGAGAAGTTTTTCCCCTGACAGCCTCCCTCAGTAGGTCATCATATAGGGCGACCAATGCCGTTTCTATACCATGGCGTGGCCTGAAGCCCGACTGGAAGGGGTCCAGGGCATTTGTTTCATCCAAGTGCCCCTGCTGAATTGGTGGGCTGTAGAGGGCTAAGAAAGACGGGAAGAACTCCCCAAGCTGCATCCCAAAAGGCTGAAACAATGCACAGGTTCTGCCCTAAGGAACTCTGACTGGTAACGTGCTCTGAATAGACATCTTGGAACAGCGTCTAGTGTGGCTGAGAAGGCCAATTTGAGAGTGACAGTTCCACACTGAAGACAAATACAAATCTGTCCTCTGTCCAGCTCCCTGATTTGACTGGATTCAGGATTACCTCTTTGCCTCGGCCTGCTGGACAAGGGTCTCTTCAAAATGCGAGAGGCCATGATGCACTGCCCGCCTCTAGGCTGAATGCTCAGATGTCAAGGGTTCCCATCTGTTGAGGTCCATTCCTAAGGCCTTCAGATCCCACTTGCAGATATCCTTGAATCACAGCTGTGGTCTCCCTCTGGGGCACTTTCCCTGCACTAATTCTCCATACAGGAGAACTTTTGGAATCTGACCATCAGCCATTCTCATGACATGCCCAAGCCAACGTAGACTTCGCTGTGTCAGTAATATGTACATGCTAAAAATTCCAGCTCGTTCTAGGACTCTTCTAATTTGGAACTTTGTCCTGCTAGGTGATACCAAAAATGTGTCATAGATAACACATATGGAACGTGTTCAGCTTCCTCTCCTGCCTTGCACAAAGGCTCCAGGACTCACTGCAGTACAGGACTGTACTCAGGACACAGGCTCTATAGAGCTGGATCTTGGTACATGCCATCAACTTCTTATTAAGCCATACTCTCTTTGTGAGTCTAGAGAACATGGTAGCTGCTTTGCCAATGCATTTATCTAATGAAAAAGCAATTAGCAAAATTTCTCATTTATGATGTTCTCCTTTGAGTATTAGTACCTTACTAAAATCCTTTGGGAAGCAGTGAAGTGAAAATTGAAAAAAATGACCAGTCTTTGTATAAAATGTTCTTCATAATCACAACCAAGTAACTCAAGAAATTAGAGTAAGGATCCATGAAGTGTCCTTTTCTGTGCTCATATAATTTTAGTGGCTGAATCTAATTAGAAAAAAAAACCAAAATCTACAAAAGTGCAACTAATATTGTTCAGCAGCAGGAAAGTAGTCAAATTCAAAGCTATATTATGGAACAAGATTATCTCAGAAGATGATTGAATGATGTGGAAATGCTGCAGTTTAGGTGCAAAGCATATTTTTTTAATTTTATAAAAAAATACTCATCCTTTTGAGACATAATGCAGCTTGGGGAATTCTTCCCATCTTTCTTAGCCCTCTACAACCCACCAATTCAGCAGCATCACCAAACCCTTCGTATATCATTTATGGGAGGCTAGAGAAGGTGCTACTTGGAAGATGGGAGGTCTACTTCTATCAACCCCATAGCTCAATTCTAAATTCTGATCCAATGTGTTAAAACTGCCCATTTGTAAACATGCAAAAAGAACAACATCAGCAGCTTTAGAACTTAATCTAGAACTGGCTCATACAAATGGATTGCTTGCATTGACTTGCTTGCAAGATCAGTCTGGATGGTGTTTCTTTCCAAGCTGAGGTATTCCTTTGCCTGAAGGAACTTTTCAAAATGTTTGTTTTGTTAACTTCTGATCTTTGCTAGTGGCCTATGGTTGAGGAGGTAGAATCCTCTGAAGGGACATATTGACGGCCCACCTATAGTAGGTGTTAAATATAAGAACTTTGTGGTGGAGGTGGATTCCCTTTGATTGTATAATGTAAAATGTTACTAGGGATATACAAACCTGAAAGGAAAGGAGAGGAAAGGAAAGCAGTGAAAATCTGTAACCTGAGTAATGCAAATCAATAACTTGCGTATTTCTCCTTTTGCATACCTCTGTTTCTGCTAGTGTAACACTTTTAAGTTCTATGGGGCAATTTGCTTACTTAGATGTCCATTGACGAACCTTGCAAACACAGTTCCACCAAATGAGTCTTTTCTTATTCGCAGTTATACAACAGACAATACGAACAATTATAACAACAATAAAAAGCCATAATTTGTGCATCTAAGTCCTCAGCAACAGCACCAATACAGAAGCTGTTTTGAATTGCAAAGTTGTAGAATTGCAAAGTTCAAAGGAATTCAAATTCAGAACAAAAAATATCCAAGATCTCTTCCCCAGCTGGATTGAGTAACATAGAAGAATCAGCTCCACATGCAGAGTCTTCAGAATCATAGATCAAGTTGGCAAGGGCCTTAGCAGTCTAAGTGGCAACAACAGCTTCAGACTCTTCAGCTGCCCTGCTTTTTCTGATTCAAATCTCTTACTCACAGCCCCTCTCTTTCTTAGTCCCACACCTGTGGGCTAAACTGATATTTCAGAGGGGTTATATTAACCATGGGAGCAAGACAAAAATGCTGTGAGAACCCTTTAAGAACTACTCCCCAGCTGGTAAGAATTTTGCTTATTTCCCTCTGGTTTCTGCCAGTGTGCATTTTTATTTTTACTTCTTCAGTCACAAGGACTATATACTTGTTTTCTCTGGTTAAAAAAAGAGGGGGGGGAGACAGTACAATAGCGCCAAAATATGTTTTAGGAATGCTGAAATGTACTACAGATTAGTATAACATGTGTGAAATTCTACGTATTTCTGTTGTGGGTTTTGAAAGCATGGAACAGCCATGGGAACACACTGCCCCATGAAACTAGGTTGCCCACCTTTTCTTTTGTCCTTTTGTCAAAGATCTTCCTTCTCAGGCAGGTTTTAAGCAGTAAATACAGTTTTTAGGAATGCTGCTTCTTGAATATAGAAATCTTAAAGTAGAAGGTAGACATCTTTTGAAAATGTATTAAATGGTGGATTGAATATAGATAGATATTTAATTGCTTTTTAAATATTTCTTATGGTGTTTTTAATTGTATGCAGTTTTAATTACCTTGGGCCTCCTATGGGGACAGAGGCAGCATATTAAATAAAATAATTAAATTGAATTAAATTAAAATTTAAAAATACGTATAAATACTGTTAAGATAGTGAAGGAAAAAGACCACCTGCTTCACATGGAATGCCTAGTTAGATATGAGCTAAAGCTAACTTATTAACCTGGTAATTTCATGCATATGCTTTGAAGTCCCACCCCCACCCCCATTTGCCCTCATTTCTGGGTCACAATGGTTGAAATTCTGTTGCTTAGCATAGTAAATTGTATGAGAGTATGTCTGCTGAATCAGTGGGGGTTTGGTGAATCTACTTCTCTGTAAGTTCCATTGCTTCAAACAGGCCTACTTTAACTGCAATGCACTATGTTAAAATACTGTTTAGTCACAACTACAATAGTGAAATTCCACTTCTGAGGAGTTGACTCATCAAATCCCCAATGATGGTCCTACTCTTGTGTAATTTACAACACTAAGCAACAGAATTTCAGTCAATGAATATGGCAATTGTATTCTTTCATCTCCATCCTGTAGTGGAAAATTAAGAGAGAGTCACCTGGTTGCCTAGGTAACAGAGGGATGTTTTAATGAGAGTATAGCACCAGTTTACAGAAAAGCATCTTCATGCTGCCTAGCAACCAGCCAGCTCTTCCAACCTTACAGCTGCAGTACATGGCCAGAATTTGAGGAGAGCCATTTGATTGCCTAGGATTTCTTACAGCAAAGCGCAAGAAGATAGGGATTCTTTCCTGTTTTGGATAGGAGAATTAATGTGTCTTCCAATCTTCACATTGCAGCATAATGCTAAAAGTGCAGAATGGTGGTAGTCATTGTGGCAACAAACAGCTATATAAAAAAGAGCATCTGAAGATGAAGAGATTTTAAGGGGTATGTTCATATGCTCTCAATTTCTTCCCAGAATTTTCTACTAGGAAATACCATATTTTTTGCACTATAAGACACACTTTTTTCCACAAAACAGGGAGGTGGAAAGTCTGTGCATCTTATGGAGCGAAGAAAACAGATTATTTTTCCTGTTTTCTTCTCCTAAAAATTTGGTGCGTCTTATGGAGAGAAAAATACATTACTTAAGTTCAGCCTGAATTCTGAATAGAATTATCTCTGGAATCAAGGCTCCAAACAACTCAGAGTTTCTAATGAATAAAAGCCTTGACTTTTGTTTGACTTACACACAGATCTAAATTTTTTCTTTTAAAAAAACACACACACAAAACCCCAAACCATAAATATAACTGGGTGAAGACATTACACCCATTTTGGACTGTATAATGTTCTGTGCACTTGAAAACAACATATTGCAATGAGAAAATAGCTAAGGAAAATAAACAGATGCTAACAAAGGTTTATAGAAGACTTGAAAACTTTGCACAACTCTAATATAATAGCACTTAATAATTCTCTTTTGAACATTACCTAAAGGCAGACACTGACACTGGCTATAGTTACCTGGAAATATGGAATGTAAAGGGCCTGCCAGGCACATAGGCTTTAGTAATTTTGAATGAAGATGTTGCTAAAAGTGTCCATTATAGAAGAGCTATATCCTGGGCTACTCTAGTGTGAGGCAATGAGGCAAAATTAAATGAAAATGGGCCAGATTTTTTTAAATTGTTTAATTTCTAGAGCTGATACTGGATCAATGCTCTGTGGTGTCCATCAGGTTTTCATTAGATGTCTCATACAATTTACTTCACTCTCATGAATGCTGCATAGTGCTCTTAAAGTTCAGGGGTAAGGTGTTATTTCTTTGGAAGTTATCCTAGTGTTGAGTTTTGGTGCCATCAGTACATTTGTAACACCTAGCCATACATCTTTTGATCTAATACCAAGGAGGTTGCTCTGGTTCTAAATCAATGATGTGATGTCAGTAAGAGGTGAAAGCAGATTAGGCTATTATCTTGTCCTCTCACCCCATGAGCTACCTTGTGAGATGCCCTTTTCAAGGTCCTGTCATCATTGGAAGCATATTTGATCAGGGTGTGAGAGAGGCCTCAGTGCCCCCCCACTACATAAAGGAAGGTTAATTATCTTCAACTGCTGGAATGCTCAGTGGTTTAGGAGGTTCAGAGTTCAGCTCCCCACTTTACCCCCTTGACAGGGCAGACTCAATGATCTACAGGGTCCCTTCCAGCTCTGCAGTTCTGAGATGATGATGATATTCTAAGAGGATGATTTTGGTGTGTTTCTATCATAAACACACATTTATATGCCGCCCAGAGACCTTTGGGTAGTGTGGGAGGCATATTAAATGAATGAATGAATGAATGAATGAATGAATGAATGAATGAATGAATGAATGAATAAATGAATAAATGAATAAATAAATAAATAAATAAATAAATAAATAAATAAATAAATAAATAATAAAGAGAGGCCATTGACATTTAAGCAGTTCTGTTGGCTGATGGAAATTTAAGTTTGGAAACCATTTATTATTTTTTAATTCCACATTTCAGTTGTATGTCGCGTGTATTTCCTTTTTCCTGTTCTGAATCTGTCACCATTCAGCTAGAATTGGTTTCCTTGAGAAATCAGAATATGACAGCTATTTATTTGCCAGGTACTTTTGTCTCTGTTCCTGTTTCCTTTATAAAACTATGGAGAACATATAATTTATTGAATAGAGGACGTGGCATAATTCACAACTGGGTTTCCATTTTCCTCAGCCTAGAGGTGGATCATAAGTCATGTCTCCCATGATAGTACTAATTTTACAAGAGACAAATTCTTTAAGAAATGCAACAGACAGACATTGGCTTTGCTATTGTCATGAATGAGTTTACATTAACCCCATTTATCTTTGTTTTTTTTTTTTTTACTCATGAATGCTACACAGGGCTCATCAAGTTCAGTGGTAGGGTGTTTTTGGTTTGGCAAGACTTCCATTGAGATCATGGTGATTTTGTGGTTTTTTTTCCTTTTAAAAAGTGTAATGTCTAGCCTATTTCCCCACTTGATCAACACTTTATGTGGGTGATTTCTTTTTATTCCCCATCTAAAGATGGAAGAAAAAGGCCAAGCCAAGGAAGAAAGCAGGATGATTTTCCCTCTTGAATGGTCCTTTCCTTTATTTTTAAGCCAGCCAGATACAGCTTTAGTGAAGGAAAAGGGGAGCTCCAGTTCCTTTCTAGCATGCCCCTACATGCATCCAGTTATAAATAATTTATTTTGAGTATGGGCTGAAGAGTCAGGATATAAATCTCTGTTTAGTTTCTGTTTTTTTTAAGCATTAACATAAAGAATGGACCTAAAATTTTCCACATTTTTTTTCTTTTCAATTTGGCAGAATAAATATATTATCACATTTATTTGAATTCGAGGTGACTATAAGGTGGAGCAAAGAGCTACTGTTCTTCCTTGAGGCAGAGCAACATCCCAGCAGATCCTTCTTAATAGATACGGTTAAAAAGACATTCATCCGAGCAGAATCTTCTTAATACATACAGTTAAAAAGATGTTCTGTGACCCAAGTTGAGGAAAGGGACCTCAAATACAAAATATTTTTCTGGGTGCCAAAGGATCAGACTGATATACCCAATGTTTGGACTCAAGGTGGGTTGGGAGCCTTTTGCAAGTGCCTAAAAATACACAAAAGAATAAAAACACATCAGGTGCTTTAATACTTTCCAGGGCAGGTATTTTAAAATTTAAAATGTGATTGAATAATAGAGGCAGAAGGTAAACAATAGAGAATTGAGTATAGAATTCAGTGCCAAATTGAGCAAGGCTGGTAGAGGAAACCAAGGGAAGAAAGAAACTTGTGAAAAATAGCTATGTTAATATGTGAAAGCCAAATTAGACATGGCATGTGCTTTGGGTGTCAATGACTGAGTTTCCTTTTACATGTAAAGTGAAGGGAACAAGCTATATTGTTACCATGGCCTAGGGGATTATGCTCTCATACCCTCAGCATAATCCAAAACAGAATTCTCTCAGCTCACATCATGACAAAAGTGCATGAGATGGGCTAGGAGGAAAATATTAAGATTTCTTTCTATATGAATTAGTTGCAGCTCAGCCTTGTTGCATCTAACTATTACAAATTGATTAGTTTATAAAGGAAAATGTTAAAGATATTGGTAGTCTTCCATCTTCCTTAAATTCATGCCCATGTGTTTTTCACAGAAAAATCAGAACTATATTGGCATTATAGTCCATTCTTCTACTCCGGGAAGGCTTTCCTTTCTTAAGCCTTTCATGTGTACTCTATAGCCACCGTTTTCTTATAACTGCAGCTTGTACAAACATCACACTTAATTCCCTTTGTAAATAGGGTTGAAAGGGCTTTTTATTGTAGCATGTTTGTGTCAGTTTAAATTCTGTTTTGGATTTGTCTTTCAAGTGGTTAGGCATGGCTGTTTGGTAAACAATACAACTTCGTTGGTCCTTTGAGACACTGCAGATGGCAGACTACCAACTATCTGTTTGGCTAATCATGGACTCATTATGTTCCAGTCAAAGATTTGAGCAAGTCTTTTTTTTTCAAATAACTAAGAGAATTCTTCCATCCAGAAACAGAGACTTAAATTCCTGGTAGTTTGATGAAGTGTTTCTTCCCCCTACTAGTGAAAATACAGTTTTGTTGTAAATATATACACGTGGACTCTACTATTTCTGGAAGTTTCCAGTATTTAAAGGTCACTGAAGATCTTTGAAGATGATGTGTCTGCAGTTGGTGTATGGCTAAGTAGGCCTGGTCAGCAGGAATAACACACCACACACATTTATTGGAAGTAAAAGGCTACAACTTTATTGAGTACAGGAGCAGCTTCACTGGTCTAGCATTGGGAATGGAACCAGTCCATTGGGAGTCCACTCAATCCAAACCCATGGCATCAGCTTAGAGACAACCCAGGAATGGCAGTGTCATGAAAATCACATGGGTGTATGCCACTATGTGGCCTCCTGCCACCCAGAGCCATGATCCAGCTCTCTTCTCAATGAAAGTGACTAAAAAGTTGTTGCAGTGTTGCCAGTAGCTCCAGAGAAGAGCTCTCTGGGAAACTGGAACCGTCCAGTCTGGGATCCCCTTTTTGAAATGGGGATCGAAGGAGAATCTAGGAGAATTCTCTCTGAAGCAGCTGGTGAGCAGCAGAAGGAGAAGAATGGGATGCAAACCCGGACTTCTTCCCTCTGAAGAAATCACCCAGCACGGATCGGAAGCGGGAGCCATACTGGCACAGAGCCGTGAGTAACCCGGAGGAGAAGAGAACAACCAATATAATGCTAAACTATATAACAACTAAGTAAGCTGAAGCGTTTGATTTATGAAACAGTCCCATTAAGCTGAAAATAAGAATGAAAATATTTGGCTGAAAGAAGAAAAGCAGCAGCGAGCTTATCTTATCAGTCTGCTTCAAAAGCAAAACTAATTAACTAACTCTTAATACAGCAGACTGGTTTCAAAGCCGAGAGAGTGAGATGGAAAAATAAATCTTGTGTTTCTGGGAAAAAAAATCCCAGATGGCAATACCACCGGACAGGATTCAAGAGACTTGAGTTTTATGAATGCAGTTTGGCTTGGACGTATTTTTCCTTTCCCTTTCCTGGACTCTGTGAACTTTTGATAATAGAATCTGGTGGTTTTCTGGAGAAGAAAGAAGGAGCAGACGTGGTCGACTGGACTGAGGAGTATCAACGGGTTAATGGAAAAATCATAAGACGGGCTTCAAGGACAAGTACTGGACAGTCTGAGACTCTGTGACTGTTTGGTTTGTTGGACAGTGTGTGAGTCTGATAATAGCAGCCTGCTAGACTCAGGAGAAGAAGAAATAATTGTCCCACGGTTCTATTTGAATTTGAATTTGCTGGGTTAAAAGTTGATTTTTATATTATAATATTTGGATAAAGATTGGAGGGAGATTTAAGGGGAGGTTTATGATTATGGGTTTGGATTGTTGATAAAATTGTAGAAACTGTTGAAGGATATCTAAGGGGCGATCATTGTGGTTAAGGACATAGTACCATTTATACAAACCCCACTCATTGGGAAGCCTGAGATGGCCTCCAAAAATTTAAGACAACAAATGGAGACTTGGTCTGTTCAATATCAAAGTTTTGGAATAGTTGTACAAGAAATAGAAAAGGAATGGCAGATTACTATGCAAAAGACAATAATAACAGGGTTTCAGCAAGTGAATGAAGATCTTAGCAAAATAGAAGATCTGATGAAAGTGATGAAAGAGGGGACATTATATGCCAAACAACAGTTAAATGAAGTTGCACAAACTTCAGAACCGTCTTTATTGGGCATGACACCAGGTAACATAAACGGGATAAAGAGTTATCCAGTGACCTATGCAGCTTCCAAAATTAAAAAGCAATATGTTAAAAATTTCAAGAAAGCAGAGATACTGAAACAAAAGAAACTTATTGTGAAAATATGGGAAGTGAAAAAAATGGATATTCTGTCAGATGGGTTGAAAGATTGTTCAACTCAAAAGGAAACTGAACGATGGGATGTACTGTATAAATGGCTGCAGTTATCAGATAGTGTTGGAGTAACATAGAATTAAACTAAAATTAAATTATAAGATGAAAGCAGGAGGGTAATCAAACTGTGAAAAAGCAAAAAGTTGAATGGTTATTTTAATATGAATTGATTGGATGATGATATAATCTGTGTTTTCCTATCCCCCTAACCCTTTTTCCCTCTTCCCTATTTCCCCTTACTTTTTGTATTCCCTACCCTGTCCTTAAATAAATACTCAAAAAAAGTGACTAAAAGAGCAGGCCTAACATATTCACAGGTGAACAACCTAAATAATCAGTACTTGTTTGCACTTGTTCATGGACTTGATAATCTTTTCTTTCCAAGTTTTTCTTTAGAAAGAGTTCTGTGCTTTACAGAAGTTGGAACAATAGAGGGAAATCTGCTGAATTTACTTAGGTAAATTGTCCCTTTATAATTTTCATGCAAAAGCCATTTTGCCCATGCAATCTGATCAGGTTTCACTCAAATATTTGCACAGATTATTTAAAAAGCATGGGCCAGAATCCTTTTCCACTTCCATGGGATGTCCAGTGAACTCTGGCATGATCAATGTGGCTCCAGCAATGTTGGGAAAAGCTCTGGTTTATTCTAGTGTGAGTTGTGCTTGTTTAAGGAGGCATTGAATACTCCCTTATACAAGCTTCTAAAGTAACAAGCCAAAAATGAATATCTTGCTGGCCTTCAAATTTGAATTTTAACTCATGCTGATTCAGCCATTTGTGGTAAAAAGTAATGAAAGAAATGCTCCAGCTGTGATGCAAGTCACTCTTTGGTGTATAGCTGCAGCATGAGCTATGCCCAAAATACCTCACTGGTAAAAATGAGTTAACAATACTCTTCAGAATTAAAATATCCTCCTGAAATGTAAATGCTATTATACAGAGTAGACATTGTGAATAAGAGAGTTGAGATCTGAGGTTTCTTGCCCTATGAAATGTCCCATCTTTCACCAGTTTGTGAAATGGGGAGAAAATATGTGCTGTGCTGTCTTCAACTTCAGTAGCTTCCTTTGGAACATCCCACCTCATCCCAACGTCACTACTTCCCTGCCTTGTTTAGCCTGTTTGACTTGTAGCTTGTGACTGCAGACAGCAATTGCCTTCTTCCTGAAAATATCCTTTTCTCTAAAAACACACACATAAAAAAACCAAAAAAGAAAAGAAAAGATTAAAAGGAGGTTATCATGTCACCATTCAAATGTGGCTTTATAATGGCATCACCCAACCCAAATGAAGCTGAGGTCCCATGCCCTCACTTCATATGGATAATATTTCCCTTGGGATGCGTATGGACTGAGAATAGAACTTCAGATATAGCACACACATTAAACACATATCCCTGCTCCAGATTTCACCTCTGATGACACCTCATCTGGTAGAATCCCTCTCTTAACCCCCTTGACCCTCACTGTTTCCAATACCTTCTGAAACATACCAACTTGTTTATAGAAAGAGGTCAGAGAGGAGGAAAAACAGCAGCTAAGTATGCTTCTAAACAATTCCCACATTCTGAGCCGTTCCTGCAGATATAAATCCTAGTTCCTCTTTTCTTATTGATCAAGGGAGGGATAAAACACTGTGCTGCCATAAGTTAGCCAAGGGCTATTTCTTCCTTCTACAGTGAATATTTTTGCATGATCAGAGCCAGCTTTACTCACTCTGAGGAGTGCCAATTTTCTTTCTTTTTGTGAACTCATTTAGCAGGTGGAACAAAGTCCAATGTCCATAGTTCCCAGCAACAGTGGAGGGTTCAAGCGTGCTCAGAAGGGTCCATCACATAACACAGAGCCAGAAACACAGAGAAAGAATACAAACACGTTTGCACAGTGGTTTTGCTTGTTTTGTTTTGTTTCTTTTTTCCTTTAGCTCTATTAGCTCATGTTTTATCTCATCCTTCACTGGATGAAGGGGAAGCAGGAGGAAGTTTAAAAATGTGAAGATTGCTGATGAAAATGGTGGAGGAGCTCCACAACCTCTTGAAAAGCCCACATTTTGTCTGACAGTTCTTTTTAAAAAGCCCCAGGAAGACCCATGCCAGTCTAAAATGCAAAGGGCAAAATTGTCTCCTCAGACAATTTTTCCTGTTCAGAATTAGTAGAATTCTGGCCCTATGGATATTCCGATAGTACCACTGGCTAAGGACTAATGTTGTGGAAGAATCACCATCACTTGCTAAAGCAGCCTAGAGGGACCAACTGGCATCTGGAGTACATCCAGAAATCCGAGTTAATTTGATCAGAATCTCTAGAATTGCTCATATTAATTGGCAGTCATGCTACGGGGGGCGGGGGAGATTTCTTTGGCAAAGGGTTAACAAAGCAGTGGGAACTTTCATGGCAAAGGTAGGTGGCACATGTCATAAAGTGCCCTATTATTTCACATTCCTGTCTTGAGCTTTTTGATGTTAATGGACACAAATCTGTCCAGAGAAGGCAACAGCTCTTAATTTAAGGGTTTTCTTGGCTTCCTTTTGTTAGAGGCTGGTGCCAGGAATGAAATTAGGCTGCTCATCTTCTGTAGCACTTTCAGGTACGAACCTTTTGAAATAGGTTTGTTTATGCATAACACAATGGCAGCTCTAATCAAACTAGCAAAGAAAGCTTGGGATACTCTAGTTCGGCCGAGTAACTGGAACTAGGTCCAACCACAGTCTAGCCTAAACATTGGGGGACACTCCCCTCTCCATAGAGTTAGTTTTATCACTGTTCTTCACTCCTCATATCCCAGTAGTTGGACTGAGCTGCTGTGTGAACTGTTTCCCAGCATTTGGATGATGGAGATTAATTTGTATTTCCTCTTCTGATCATGCCAATCTTACTGGAACAATAGTTAACAAAGTTTTAGTCTGTTACTCCTCCAGCTCTCTGTGTTGTACTTCCCTTGTCCTCCACCTCTCACTGCAGGCACAAACAAGCCCCAAAGCTATGATTTGTCCTGTAACCACAAAGTTTACTCTTCCATCTTATGCAGCATGCTATTAACTGCTGATGGATCCACTCTATGCCCGCTGATTAAAAGCTATGGCAAGGTGCCCTCAAAACAGTGGGTAAGGAACTTGGGGAAAAAAGTTCTTGAAAGGGAAGCGGCAGGAGACCCAGGTGGGCTGTTGCTGTTGGTGGAGTGGTTTTCTGCCGTGGGATTAGAAAATAAATTCAATGTGAAGGTAAGTGGAAATGTCAGTTTAGTGGCACAATTGCAGAGGCCCAAACATATTCAAGAGACACACAGAATACATTTGACGTAATGTATTTTATTTATATTGGTGTGAAAGTTAATGTTAGTCACAATTCTGTTTACAAGTGTTCAAAGTCATCTGCCATCTAATGACTCATACAAGATAGAGCTGCAAATTGATAACATTTTAAGATGGGTTTTCACTGCCTCCTACATTGCAAACAAAAAAAAGAGGGAAGACATAGGATGTCAGCTTGCTTATTTTGGCTCCGATTGCATAAAACACTCAGGATAACACAACCAATCTTTTTTGGTTGTCTATTGGGAGGTTTCTTCTCCATCTCTCAGACACACCTTGTTGTCTCTGTCTCGTGTGTATGTGTGTGTTTACCTTAGTCATTGTAGGAGTCTTGATATCCCATTTGATCTTTCATATACTAGACAGATGTTTGTTTGGAATGAGGAAAAAACAAGTTAGAAGAACATGCTTTTTCATTGTATTAGAGCTCCAGAAGTCCCAACAAACCCAATATGCAAAGGCAGATGGAGAACAAAAATGTGGAATAAAAGGGCTGACGCACACAAGTGCTGAGATCAGAGTGAAAACTAGATTTCTTGAAAGGCAACGCCAGCTGAGGTAACAGAGACTTTTACCTCTGGCACTTCAATTGAAGCTGAAGTTTGTCCTGTAATGTTCCAACGGGTTCATTCTATTTTCATTTGCAAGCTGAGATGTGTCTTGTTCCACTAAAACAATCTACGCAACCTCTTGATACATATATAAGCCAGAAGAGTTGTCTTAATGCAATTTCTTATATAACATCTTTCTATTTTCTCTTAAGATACACAGTTTCTCCTTATGCTGCATATTCATTTTACACGGCTTCTTTCCTAGTCCTTGAAGATAAAAGAGAACCTTTGTAGGCTTATGCTCAAAATATACATTTCTTCTTCATAGTATTCCATTGACGTCTTATGACTATCTCAGCAGACTGTATTGGAAAGCTACAATATTGTATGATCTGTATGCAATATAATATTCCTGCATATTAATTATAGGACAAATAATTTTGTGACATTTATGGACATTTTTGTTCTATACAATTCTAGTGTTCCCCTTACTGCAAAAACCCCTTGTCCACTTTTCCTTGTTGTTGCTGTTTAGTCATTTAGTCATGTCTGACTCTTCGTGACCCCATGGACCAGAGCACGCCAGGCCCTCCTGTCTTCCACTGCCTCCCGGAACTGGGTAAAATTCATGTTGGCAGCTTCGATGACACTGTCCAATCATCTCATCGTGAGTTGTCCCTTCTCATCTTTCCTTCACACTTTCCTAACATCAGGGTCTTTTCCAGGGAGTCTTCTTTTCTCATGAGATGGCCAAAGTATTGGAGCCTCAGCTTCAGGATCTGTCCTTCCAGTGAGCAATCAGGGTTGATTTTCTTTAGAATGAGTAAGTTTGTTCTTTTTGTAGTCTAGGGGACTCTCAAGAGCCTCTTCCAACACCACAATTCAAAAGCATCCATTCTTAGGCAGTCAGCTTTCTTTATGGTCCAGCTCTCACTTCCATACATCACTACTGGAAAAACCATAGCTTTGACTATGCGGATCTTTGTCGGCAAGGTGATGTCTCTGCTTTTTAAGATGCTGTCTAGATTTGTCATCACTTTCCTCCCAAGAAGCAGGCGTCTTTTAATTTCATGGCTGCTGTCACCATCTGGAGTGATCATGGAGTCCAAGAAAGTAAAATCTATCACTGCTTCCATATCTTCCCCTTCTATTTGCCAGGAGGTGATGGAACCAGTGGCCATGATCTTAGTTTTTTGGATGTTGAGCTTCAGACCATTATTTGCTCTCTCCCTTTTCACCCTCATTATGAGGTTCTTTAATTGCTCCTCACTTTCTGCCATCAGAGTGGTATCATCTGCATATCGGAGGTTGTTGATATTTCTTCTGGCAATCTTAATTCCAGTTTGGGATTCCTCCAGTCCGGCCTTTCGCATGATGTATTCTGCATATAAGTTAATTAAGCTGTCGTACTCCTTTCCCAATTTTGAACCAATCAGTTGTTCCATATCCAGTTCTGTTGCTTCCTGTCCCATGTATAAGTTTCTCAGGAGACAGATAATGTTCTCAGGCACTCCCATTTCTTTAAGGATTTGCCGTAGTTGGCTGTGGTCCACACAGTCAAAGGCTTTTGCATAGTCAATGAAGCAGATGTAGATGTTTTTCTGGAACTCTCTGGCTTTGTCCATAATCCAGAGCATGTTAGCAATTTGGTCTCTAGTTCCTCCTTTGAAATCCAGCTTGTACATCTGTGAGTTCTTGGTCCACATACTGCTGAAGCCTACCTTGTAGGACTTTGAGCATAACCTTGCTAGCATGTGAAATGAGTGCAATTGTACAGTAGTTGGAACATTCTTTGGCACTGCCCTTCTTTGGGATTGGGATGTAGACTGGTCTTTTCCAGTCCTCTGGCCACTGTTGAGTTTTCCAAACTTGCTGGTATATTGAATGTAGCACCTTAACAGCCTCATCTTTCAATATTTTAAATAGTTCCACTGGGATGCCATCCCCTGGCCTTGTTGTTAGCCAAGCTTTCCAAGAGCCACTTGATTTCACTCTCCAGGATATCTGGCTCAAGGTCAGCAACCACATTATTTGGGTTGTCCAGGGTATCCAAATCTTTCTGGTATAATTTCTGTGTATCCTTGCCACCTCTTCTTGATGTCTTCTGCTTCTGTTAGGTCCCAACCATTTTTGTCCTTTATCATGTCCATCTTTGCACAAAATGTTCCTTTAATGTCTCTTATTTTCCTGAACAGATCTCTGGTTTTTCCTTTTTTTATTATTTTCCTCTATTTCTTTGCATTGTTCATTTAAGAAGTCCATCTTTTCTCTCATTGCTATTCTTTCGAAGTCTGCATTCCATTTTCTGTAACTTTCCCTATCTCCCTTGCATTTGGTTTCCCTTCTCTTCTCTGCTGTTTGTAAGGCCTCGTTCGACAGCCACTTTGCTGTCGAATGGTTTATTTTGCAGCCTCCTGTACAATGTTATGAGCCTCTATCCAAACTTCTTCAGGCACTCTGTCCACCAAATCTAGTTCCTTAAATCTGTTCTTCACTTCCACTGTGTATTCATAAGGGATTTGGTTTAGATTATACCTGACTAGCCCAGTGGTTTTTCCTACTCTCTTCAGTTTAAGCTTGAATTTTGCTATAAGCTGATGATCAGAGCTACAATCAGTTCCAGTTCTTGTTTTTGCTGACTGTATAGAGCTTCTCCATCTTGACTGCAGAGAATATAATCAATCTGATTTTGGTATTGCCCATCTGGTGATTTCCATGTGTAGAGTCGCCTCTTGTGTTGTTGGAAAAGAGTGTTTGTGATGACCAGCTTGTTCTCTTGACAAAACTCTATTAGCCTTTGCCCTGCTTCATTTTGAACTCCAAGGCCAAACTTACCGGTTGTTCCTTTTATCTCTTGACTCCCTACTTTAGCATTCCAATCCTCTAGAATGAGAAGAACATCTTTCTTTGGTGTCAGTTCTAGAAGGTGTTGTAAGTCTTCATAAAATTGGTTAATTTCAGTCTCCTCAGCATTGGTGGTTGGTGGATAAACTTGGATGATTGTGATGTTGTAAGGTCTGCCTTGGATTCATATTGAAATCATTCTATCATTTTTGAGATTATTTCCCAGTACAGCTTTTCCCACTCTTTTGTTGACTATGAGGGCTACTCCATTCCTTCTACGGGATCCTTGCCCACAATAGTAGACATGATAATCATCTGAGTTGAAATCACCCATTCCCATCCATTTTAGTTCACTGATGCCCAGAATGTCGATGTTTATTCTTGCCATCTCCTGTTTGACCACATCCAGCTTCCCAAGGTTCATAATCTTACATTCCAGGTTCCTATGCAGTATTTTTCTTTGCAGCATTGGACTTTCCTTTCACTTCCACGCACATCCCCAGCTGCGCATCCTTTCTGCTTTGGCCCAATCACTTAATTAGCTCTGGAACTTCTTGTACTTGTCCTCCACTCTTCCTCAGTAACATGTTGGATGCCTTCCAACCTGAGGGGCCCATCTTCCAGCGTTATATCTTTTAGCCTTTTGTTTCTGATCATGGGGTATTCATGGCAAAGATATTGGAGTCGCTTGCCAATTCCTGCTCCAGGTGGATCGCGCTTAGTCAGAACTCTCCACTATGGCCTGTCTGTCTTGGGTGTCCCTGCATGGCATAGCCCATAGCTTCCCTGAGTTATTCAAGGCCCTTCGCCATGACAAGGCAGTAATACATGAAGAGGCCACTTTTCCTACATAACCTTAACAATATATAAAAAGTTGTGGGAGAGGACTGTTACATCCTTGGTGGGTATTGTTCCAGGGTAGACAAAGTACAGTCCTCCAAGTTGCACAGTATTGACCCTGACACCCTACAAATCTTTTCTTTAGGTTTAAAAACCTAAAAATCATAATCATAATCATAAAACCCTTTTCAATCTGTGATCCAGCCACAGTCAGACTAGATCCACTGAAATTAGTGAGATGTTTAGGTATGATTAAATGAGCTAAATTGACTTCAGTATAACCAAGGCTAAATTCAACACTTTGTTGTTGTTTGTTATGTGCCTCCAAGTCAGAACTGACTTATAGTGACCCTAACTGGGTTTTCAAGGTAAGTTAGATATTTAAGGAGAGGTTTTAGCAGTTCCAATCCCCTAATGAGTTTCCATGGCTAAGTGGAGATTCAAACCCTGTCACTTGGGTAACAAGGCCTTTTGGCAGCATGTCACTAACCATTTTTTAAAAAATCCAGCTTTCCTGTGCTCCACATGAAAGGGCAGATAGTAAACCAAAAAAAGCAAAGCGTGCTGCTTATATACCGCCCCATAGTGCTTCAAGCACTCTCTGGGTGGTTTACAAGTTAATTATGCAGGCTACACATTGCCCCCCCCCGCCCAACGAGCTGGGTACTCCTTCTACCAACCTCAGAAGGATAGAAGGCTGAGTCAACCTTGAGCCGGCTACCTGGGATTGAACCCCAGGTCGTGAGCACAGTTTTGGCTGCAGTACAGAGGTTTAACCACTGCGCCATGAGGCTCTCTAGTAGAAGGTGTGGGGCTCTGAAGGCTGAGAGGAAACAACAGAATCAATAGAATCACTTGAGGTATGGTGTGGTTTTCTCTCTGAAACCCCTTGATCTTTGCATGTGGATGCAAGGATTGTTCTAAACGGAAGAGTGCATTTTCAAGTAATTTTGTTTAACTCAATCCAGCCTGAGGTAACTTCACTATCTAATCATACCTGCTATATCTCTCTGAGGCATCCAGAACCTGGCATAACCCTGTACTTATATCTGATTGTTGCACATTTTGCATTGTAATGGGCAAATCCTATCTAATCAAATTTGTATCCATATCCAAATATTTGCCATACAAATTGAGACTGGCATGATCTGAAGGTGGCCTGAACCAATTAGTGTGGTTTTGCAGCTATTTATATGGATTTGTATGCTTCCAGATTGGGAGGAAGGTATAATGTGGAAAAATAAAGGCTATGGCCTAGGGTGGATATGTACGTCACA